>NW_004443978.1:8979136-9068450 GCF_000243295.1 Trichechus manatus latirostris
ATGTTGTGGGGTTGTTAACCAATGTCATAAAACAACATGTGTACTTCTGTTTCATGAGAAACTATTTGTTCTGTAAGCCTTCACCTGAAGTACAATTTAAAAAAATAAATAAAAAATTAAAATTAAAATAAATTGATAAAATAGCAAACATTTTATTATATATATTTTACCGCATAACATTTTTGAAAAATGCAAACCAAAACAAAACTATAAAAAAGAACTGAGATTGTTTCAGCTGTAATCTGCTACAAAGCCCTGTTGATGTTGATGCGGTGGTAAGGTATGGGGAGAGGAGAAACATTCTATAATCCTATGATTACATCTCAGTCTTTTAGTGAACATATGCCTCTAGATTGGTACTTTCACAAGTGCTTCTCAGCTTTTGTTTTCACCCCTTAGGTGAAACAGTAAGGCTAGAGAAGGTTGGGGCTGGGTAATTCCCTTCCTCTACTTCAGTTTAAAAAAACAGTTTCCATTGAGTTGACGCTGACTCATGGTGATCCCATGCGTGTCAAAGTAGAACTGTGTGCCATAGGTTTTCAAGAGCTAATTTTTCAGAAGAAGATTACCAGCACTTTCTTCCAAGGTTCCTCTAGGTGGACTCAAAACTCCAACCTTTCAGTTAGCAGCCAAATGCATTAATCATTTGCACCACTAGCGACTCCACAAAAAACAAAAACACCTAACGCATTGTCTTTGAGCTGATTCCAACTCACAGCGACCCAGTAGGACAGAGTAGAACTGCCCCATAGCGTTTCCAAGGAGCACCTGGTGGATTTGAACTGCCCACCTTTTGGTTAGCAGCTGTAGCACTCAGCCACTATGCCACTAGGGTTTCCAGGTACTCCACGCTTTAGTTAAAACAAACCAAACCAAACCCATTGCTGTCAAGTCGATTCTGATTTACAGCGACCCTGATAAAACTGACACTGGTTAGGCTCTGGTAAGGTAGTTGCCCTTGTGGGCTGGCCTTTTTTAAGGGAACAGAACACTATTTTAAAATTGTTACTTCCCCCTTCCTCCTGCAAGAAGGAGGAGGGGATATTCCACCAAGTTTCACATTGAGAATCTGGTGGGGTTCTTGGAGTTAAAACTCATGAAAGTATGGGGGGCCTCCCTAAGGTAGACCTCCAGGAATTTTTCTCTCAAGCTGGTCCATTCTCAGTCTTCAGCCATAAAGAGAAATTGCTTTTTCAGTATCCCTACTCAATGCTGGGTCCAGCAGTGGCAGTTTCTGTTCCTAATAAATGGGGATTCTCTGTATCCAACTGACTGTCTCTCCCATTTTCAGGGGCCAGCAAGAGGGAGTGGTTTGCCCTGTGACCTCAATTCTTTGACGGATCTAAGAAAAGTAACTGATTTTCAGTTTTTTCTTGTTGTAAGGATGGGAGTGATGATTTCCAAGCTCTTTACCTACCAGACTGGAAAATGGAAGTCTCTGGTTAGGTTTCTCAGCTTCCTTACCAACTGGATTCTGGGCTGTTTTGGCCAATGGGAAGCACTGGCAGAAGATAATAAGCAGAGGAGGAGAAGGCACTGACAGAGTCTACCCCAGTTGGCATATCCCTGCAGTGTACGTTGTATCCATGGTCTCAGATCCTATAAGGCAGCCCCCTCTATAATTTTTTTTACCCTCTGGATGGCTGGTAGGGAGGTAAGTATATCTACTGAGAATGTGGATGCAATTTGAGAAAAATAGAAAAATTGAGAATTCTCATGAACAAGAGATAGGGAGTCAACAAGAGAAAATAAAGAATTTCTGAACAGTGGTGTGGACCCAGCCAAAGATGGATGAAATGAATATGGATTTTACCCAATTATCATACACTCAAAACACACACACACACACACACACACACACATGCACACACACACACACACACACAATGTGAAATAAGAAGATGGGGTTTGATTCCCAGTTCAACCACTAGTGTGTGATCTCAGGGCTTAACCAAGTTGAGACTCAGTTTCTTCATATGCAAATGGAGGCAGTGAACACAAGAATACCAACCTCACAGGGCTGCTGTTTGTATTGTTGGTGGCAATATGTGTAAAGGACTCAGTAGAAAGCTTAACAATTCTCAAGGGCTAATAAATCTTACTTCACTTTCTGTTTCTCTTACCCTTCAGCAATGTTTACCAACCTACTTTGTGAAGGCAGAACTTTATTGCTGAGCAGTTGATAACAAGGACTGCTTCCACCTCAGCGAGATGAGAAAAGGCCAGATACAGACCTATACATCTATAGTTCTGACGGATGCTAAGGGAGGTCCGTCTCAGGGCTGGTGGACAGAAACTGAAAAACATGGTCATACATTAGTTGCCTATTGATGAATAACACCTCACCCCAAAACTTGTTGGTTTAAAAAAT
The DNA here is from genome assembly GCF_000243295.1 of Trichechus manatus latirostris. Classification (NCBI taxonomy): domain Eukaryota; kingdom Metazoa; phylum Chordata; class Mammalia; order Sirenia; family Trichechidae; genus Trichechus; species Trichechus manatus. Next base: position 8,981,508 of record NW_004443978.1, read on the forward strand.
AATAATCATTTAGTATGTCTCATGGTTTCTCTGAGTCAGGAACTCAATCAAAGCATAGCAGGGATGGCTTTTCTCTTCTCCATGATGTCTGGGGCTTCAGCTGGAAGACTCCAAGGCTGGGGGCTGGAATCACCTGAAGAATCATTCACCTACAAGTCTTGCAGATGATTCTGGCTACTGGCTGGAACCTTAGCTGGGGCTGTGAGCTGGAATACCCAAATGTGACCTCTTCATGTGGCCTGGGTTTCCTTACAATATATGGTGGCTGGCTTCCAAGGACAAGTGGAGAGACAAAAAGAGAAGAAAAGAGAGAGAGAAGCTGTTATTGGGTTCAAACAAACAAAATACACATACAAGGGTGTGGGGAAGGGTCTTAGACTTCACCAAAACATTGGCCATCCATCCAAAATCTGAACAATATGGGGGCTTGTTAACAAGAAGAAGGTGGAACGACTGTGAGATAAGCAAACAGTGTCTTCCACACACACGTAGCATTCAGCACCATCCACTTTTCTAGTTTACCCTTCAAATACGACCTCAGGTGAAGCTTCTGTTGCAGCTTTATCAAACTCATCCAGGTTTCTGGACCAAACATTGGCTTATTTCATTCCCCTGGTCTCAGATGCCCACTTCACCTTGCCTATCCATATCCCCTCTGGCTTTTAAATCTCTCTTTCATGGTTCCTGACTGCCTCAATTCCTACAGCGTTAATTATTTGTACGTCTCTTCTGACCTCAGCCTTTAGAGCTTTTTTTTTTTTTTACCATGTAGATTTTAAAGCCACAGCTGTCACTCTTATCTCTTATTTGATCAGAAACTTCATAATGGCAGAGACTACATCTTATTAATAATACTGTACAGGTAGTCCCCGACTTACAAAGTATTGACAAACTGCACTTACGACCATCAGGGTGTCTGGAACATTGAATCTTTCCGGGAGAAAGTTACAGAAGAATGCACACAGGGGATATGGAAAAAATTTCTCAGTTACGGTGTGATGGTTAAGATTGTATGTCAACTTGGCTAGACCATTATTCTCAGTGTTTTGGTAGTTGTATAAAGTTGTGATCACCCCCATGATGGAATCTGCTGAGTGGTACTGGCGGAGGCGGGGCCGGTGGCAGCTCACCGCCCTCTCAGTTTCATCTCTCTGCCTTCCGCCGGTTACCTTCTGCCTGCTCGCCTTGCCAAGGTTTTTGGCTTGTTCCAGACTCAGCAGCTGCCTCTTGTTGTCTCACCTCTGATTTGTGGGACTTGGGCTAGCAGCTTACCTGTTGATCTAGGAATTCGTTGAACTTCTCAGCCTGCAAGCAAGAGTTCGTTTCCCCGACCTACTGACCTTGGGTTCGCCAGCCCCTGCAGCTACGTGAATCAGGAGAAACCTGATTGTCTTGTCTGCTGAGCTCTGAATTCACTGACCGTCACAGCCTGTGAGCGGGAGACCCTCTCCGACCTGCCGACCTTGGGTTCACCAGCTTCTGCTGTCATGTGAACTGGGAGAGGCCTCTACCCTGATCTGTGGACTTGGGACATTTTAGCCTCTACAATTGTGTGAGCTATTTCCTTGATATAAATCTCTCTATATATATTTATACGCTTCACTGGTTTTGCTTCTCTAGAGAACCCAGCCTAAGACATACGGGAACACGCTCCAAGCATTTGATCAGGATGATATAATGGAAGAGATTGGTGGAAAAATCGTCCATATGGCAAGAACGCTAAATTTAGAACTTGATATTGCCAATATCGAACAGCTCATAGATCACGAATAAGGGGAATTGGTAGATCAGGACTTAATGCATTTTGAAGAGGGAAGAAATGCTGAAGAAGAAAGTAATGAGGAAGAGGAAGGAGAGAAGTTGTCAAAAATTTTTACAGTGAAAGAATGAGCTGGAGTTTTTTCTAAACTAAATCAGCTTCAGTTGCTAGATAACATCGACCCAAACGCTGATCACTTTGCGAAAGTCGATAGGCAGATTCAGGAAACAGTGAGATGTTACTGCAAACTACATGAAGAAAAAAAGAAAAGGACCATACAGACAACTCTCACTAATTTTCTGACTAGAAATGCCATCCCCATTCCCAGGGATAATCCAGAGGATCCAGAATCTTCCACCAGAATCTTTCACAAGTGGAGTTATTACCACAAACGACAAAATGCCAACATAGTCCAAATTTTCTTCATTGATGGAGTAAATTTTTATGATTTGTGTATTTTTTATGCATGTATTATGTATTAAAATATATCTGTAAGTTCATAAGTAATATTTCCAACCCTCAAAGACAAATAAAGATCAGATTTATAAAGATACTTATAATAAAAGGCAATAATAATGAAAACTAAAAAAAAAAAAAAAATGAGGTATTCAACTTATGTCAGAACTGACTTACCATGGAGTTGTTGGAATGGAACCCCATCATGAGTCCAGGGCTACCTGTATAATAGTTGTGAGTGGTTCTTATGAACCAGATACCATATTTATAAGAACTTTACACATATTATGTTTGGAACTAATAATAATCCCAGCTAACAATAAACACTTTCTATGTACCAAAGTTTCTCAGATTTATTTCACTTAATCCTTACCAAAAAAAAGCAAAAACAAAACCTGGGCAATAAGAACTACTATTATAGATGTGGAACTGAGGTTCAGGGAGGTGCTATAATGTGTCAAAATCTGACAGCTAGTAAATGGTAGTGCAGGGATCCAAACCCAAGCCTGCGTGACTTCAGAGCCCATGCATCTAAACACCAGACCGTACTGCCTCCAGGTGCATTTTTTTTCTATCCTCCTATAGTATCTCTTGTATGACAAGTATCCAAAAAATGTCTTGACTGAGTGGCTCTTTTTAGAACAAAATACTTCCAGCTGTTTGATAATTCTGAATAGTTCTGATTAGTATTAGCATACCTCTGAGGTCTGTGTTAAATACAAGAAGTTCACTGCCATCAGTTAATATCATCTGAGTGCGTAATATGCTACACGAAATGAGCTACAACTGGGAATGAAAGAAGGAGTAGATCCGACTCCTGCCTTCAAAGAGATCATGGTCTCGGGGAACAATTAAAACATCCAAAGGGAGCAATAGATTCTGCTTTCATAGAGTAACTCAGGAACATAAGCAAATGAAAATAAGACATTTACAGTGCGAGGTAGTGGAAAAAAAATTAACTTTGCAAAAGCAAACTTGGGTTTGAAAGTCATTTTCTGTCACAATTACTCATAAAATTGGAGAACATTTCTTAACTTCTCTGAGCCTTGGTTTTCCATCCAAAAGAGACAATTAGTCTCTGCTTCATAAGATCCAAATGAGATAACGCATGTAAAGGACCCAGGTCAGTGGGAATTGAATAAACATATGTCCTCTTGATTCTATGTGGATGATGCTATAGTTTTAGGAATTACACCTTGTAGTGGAAACTGTGTGACCTTCATTTAGGTGGACAAATCTTGCTTGGGATCCATATTGTCCTCTGATCCTAAGAAAGTTATGTAACCTGTCTGAATATCAATATCCTTCCTTTCTTCACTTGGCAAATGCTTATTGAGCGTCTACTACATTCCAGGCACGGGAGTGGGCAACAGGCTAGGCCGGGAGAGTCAAGACAGACACAATCTCACCCTCCAGGGACTTGCAGTCCTTGTCTCTAATAGTTATTTCTATGGATTGAATTGTGTCCGCAAGAAAGATATATTGAAATTATAACCCTTGATATCTGTGAAAGTGATCTTGATCTTGTTTGGAAGTAGGGTCTTTGAAGACGTTATCAGTTATCATGAGGTCATAGAGTAGTGTGTGTCTTAGTCCAATCTAAGTGGAAAACCAAACCTGTTGCCATCCAGTCAATTCTGATTCATAGCAACCCTATAGGACAGAGTAGAACTGTCCCATAGGGTTTCCAAGGAGCAGCTAGTGGATTCAAACTGCTAACCTTTTGGTCAGCAGCCGAGCTCTTAACCACTGCACCACCAGGGCTCCAATCTAAGTAGGGCCCTTATTAAAGAGGAGGAGAGACACAGAGGCATACAGAAGAAGAAGAGCCATATGAAGATGCATCTACAAGCCAAGAAATGTCTGGGGCTACCAGAAGCTGGAAGACACATGAAAGGATCTTCCTCTAGAGATTTTGGAGGGAGCATGGTCCTGCTGACACGTTGATTTGCAATTCTAGCCTCCAGAACTGAGACAATAAATTTCTGATCTTATACGCCACCCAGTTAGCGGTATTTTTTTATGACAGTCCTGGAAAACTGATGGAGGTAAAACCATAGCCCCCTTGAAGGTGGGGAAGGACAGGGGGCAGTGTATGAATCACAATGCATGGAACATAATAGCTTAGTTCATGGAAGATATTGCATTACAAACCCAGTCCATAAAAAGTGAATGAATGCCAAATAAAGAAGTTGGAGTCTGTATTAGTTTCCTATTACAGCTGTAACAAATTACCATAAACTTAGTGGCTTAAACAACACAAATGTATCATCTTATAGTTCTATAGTCAGATATCTGACATGGGTCTCACTGGGCTAAAATTGAGGTGTCAGCAGGGCTGTGTTCCTTTCTGGAGACTCTTGGCAAGAATCCATTTCCTTGCCTTTTCCAACTTCTAGGGGCTGCCTGCGTTCCTTGGCTCATGGCCCCCTTCCTCCAGCTTTAAAGCCAACAATGTCACGTCTCTCTGACCACAGCTGGAAAGGAGCCTCTGTTTTTAAGGACTCATGTGGTTAAAGTGAGTCCTTCTGGATAATTTAGGTCAGTCTGTCCATGTCAAGGCCTTTAATCTTAATCATATCTGCAAAGTCCATTTTTCATTGAAGTAATATTCACAGGTTTCAGGGACTAGGACGTAGGCATCTTTGGGAGGATATTATTCTGTCTACCACAGAGTCCAGTGAGGTCCATTTGGAGGTGGGAATGGACTCCCTGACAAAACTCACACAGAAAGAGAAATGATGAATGAATGAGCCGTGCTTCATATCTCCAGTTCACTTGATGACAGCTTTCCCTCTCCCACAGCAAACACACTCAGCCAAATGGAGAGAGGAGATACAGGTAGTCTGGCCAGGCATTTCCCCTCTAGACCTGGTTGTGTAGTTCATGGTTCCAAACTGCCTCAAGTTAGCAACTCTGGTTTCCAATTTTCCTTTCTGTAGCATATACCACTTGACTATGTTCATGAGCAAATGATCATGATGCCATGATTTTCAAAATTCCAGCTTCTCCTCCTTTTCTTTTACCACATTAACAAAAAGCATTACTTCCGTGATGGTGTCCTAATGTCATGGGGTGCTCCAGAAGAACCCTAAGACTTTCTAAATACATGTAACCTAGATGGTCTTCAGCCCTCCAGCTTCCACTAGTGACACTGTCCTTTAACATCCAACAAAATGGATGGTGGGAATGCCAAGGATTCTAAGGGGATTACCTTTCTGCAGTCACCAGCCTTCCATGTTCTCCTCTGTCTGAATTCTCTCCCACCTTCTTCATCAATTCACCTGCCAAGGAAATTTTCAAAAGTTCTTCTGCTTTATTATTCAGAGCTCTTATTTTTGAAAACATTTCTGGTTGGGACTATTATGAAGGGGACCTCATCCCCCAAAATCAAACACATCTATTATGATTATCTAACTAAATTACGGAGTAGATTTCCCCTGAAAGGAATTTTGCCTTTTCCCTAAGCTAAGTGGCTCAAACTGCATCCAGCCTTGAGAATAACACTTTTCTTCTCCCCATAGCCCTAAAAACGTCATTTAAAGGTCTTAGTCACTCTCTGACTCAGAGGAAGTAGCAGGTGATTTCGCTCTTAGGAGAAAATGACTGCATGGCCCTTTCAGATGAACTTTTATAAATCAAGTGCTGGCCTATATGGTGTTTTTTGTTTGTTTTTTGCGGGCGTGGGGGGTGGGGTGGCGGTGGTCACTGTTAGCCTGAGTGTGATGTTGAGATTGAAGCATTAACTGTTCTTTTTGGGAGTGTAAAGTTGACGTGTGTTCTCGCAGAGTTATGCCTGTAGATTTGTTGCTTAACTGAGGAAAAATGTACACGTTCCCAGCATAGATTTACATTTCCCTATGTATTTGCTTTTACTTGTGGAGTTACATGTAGTATTCTATCAGCAGGCTAGGAGGAATTGATGTGGATATGGAGGCCTGTTTTTACCTCATACTGGAGGCAAAACTGAAAATTGACTGAGCTGGGCTTGGGAGAACCCAGTATATTCTGGGTGACACAGGCCTGTCTCCTGCTATTGCAAAGCCTTGATCACCTAGTACTTATGGATGCTGGTCTGCTGTTCCTATAAGGTTGTCTTGTAAGGGGCAGACAGCAAACACATTCTTGCTGGTAGAGATGGTGCTTTATCTGAAGGAGACAGCAGTTCACACTCTAAACCACTGAGAAGAGGCCCACACTGGATGGAATATGTGGCCTGGGAAGACAGCCTTACATTGGGATGAAGGGAAACTCCCTACATTTCTGAGACCATGTGGGTTTTGTGTGTGAATGCTGGGCATGCCAAAGTGAGCTGGCCCCTTAAGGTGGGCAGTAAATGGGGAGAAAGGCAGGGTAACACCCATAGGGTACCCGCTAATGATGCATCTACAGTGGGTCCAGAGAGCTCTAAGCATAGGCTCAGCTGGTATTGTAATTTTAATTAATTCTGCCTCATTTGTTTCTCCATTATCTCCAAATGTTCATCTTATCAGTCATGGTCAAGTCAGGAGATAGAAGCCACACTGGTTCTTTTAACAAAGAGAATTTAATATAAAGAATTCTTAATTAGGTATTGGAGAAAAAGTGAAAAAGCAAAAAGAGAACACTAAGGTGTCATGGAAGTAGCAACTGCAGGAAGCAGTGACCACCCCTAGGACCAGAGGGATAAAAAGAAGAGGTTGGAATTGTTAAAACATAGATGCTTAGAGAAGGGCACCAAGGAAATAAAATTCATACACCGAAAGGGTGCATCAGGCTGCTGGTGTAGGTGTCTCTGAGCTTAGACGAGGAGCCCCATGGGGCTGGGACCCAGACTACTGGGATGAAGGTTCTGGCTGGTGGGTACTGGGGTCTCTGAGCTCAGAAGATGTCCCTGTGGGGCTGAATGAAGACCTCTGTGGAGGAGGCGTGGCCAGCAGGTGCTGGTGTCTCTGAGAAGGAAGGGCATGATAAGCCTGGTTCTGTAAGTGATAGAAAAACTGAAAACTAGATTCCATTGCTTCTTCAGAAATAAATTCTTGCTGCCAGTGTGAAGAAGCAAGGCTGGAGTAATACTGAAAGGAGCAAGAATCAAACACAAAGGAGTAAGTCCTTTCTCTCTCCATCCTGGAAGTCTTCCTCTCATGCCCCTTTTGATGGAGCCTAACAGAGAGTAGATAGGAAAGCAGAAATATGGTTTGTTGAGTCCCACAAAACAGAGTATAGAAAGGCGAGCTGGGAGCTAAGAGGTAATAGCTTTGTAACTGGCACGGTCAACCCCTTTAGCTACTTGACATCTATATACATTTTCCTACACATATTGGAAGTTCCATAAGTCAACTAAACAACTCTGTGTTTCCATCTACGGAGATGAAACTACCGTTCATATAACTTGAATGTTCTAACTCTCTCCCTAAAATGAGGAGACCTAAAGTCTCAAGAGTTGAGGTGGGACCAAAATGGTGGAATATTCAGATGCTTCCTGTCCCCTTTCTTACAAAAAAGACCTGAAAAAATGAGTGAATCAAACATATATGACAATCTAGGAATGCTAATCACCAAAGACAAAGCTGAATAATTGGACTGAGCAGCAGGTGGAAGGAGAAACAATTCAAAAGCACTAGGAACTGGGAACTACAGGTTGCAATATTGCTAGTGTCCTGCTAGCTGAGTCTGCATAGCACACATGGGCTGAGGCAAGCAGCAATATCCCAAGCCGAGGCCCACCAAATCTGTGCAGCCAAGCAGCAGCAAGTCTGCACACACCTCCAGAAGCAAACAGGAGTGACACCAGACCTGAGAAAGTTAAGTATAAGCTCCCAAGCTACCACACATACTGGCAAAATAGCCCCTTCCCCTCCAGAGCTTCGCAGTGGAGAAGCGCTTCCTTCCCCTCACCCACTCCCCACCCTGCTCTGACACCAGTCTTGAGCCATTCAACAATGCCACTTCCCCTAGGCTGGGAACTCAGGGTAGGTCTGGAGGCCCTGCCCCTTCACCCAGCCGCTGGCATATGGGGTCCACAGACTTGAAGTGCCCTTCACCTCCGCCTAGTCCCTTGTGGGCTGATTCAACACTGCATGGCCTCATTAGCATAAAACAGCAAGACGTTTAAGTGAAGCCCATTTTCACCTGCAGCAGCCAAGGGGAGCTGCAGATTAGTGATATTTGACACTGCCTCACGCACCCACACTGGGGACCTGAGGGCTGGCAGTACCAGCCATTCCATCTAGCCACCCACGACAGGGATCTGAGAATTACTGGTGCCTCCCAGTCCTTCTAGCCAATGGCACTGGGCATCCAAGGACCGGCTGCACTACCCCCTCACTATGCACTCTAGGGGACAGGGACATGGCCCCCATCCAGGCATCTGGGGGCAGCCGTCAGCCCTCTGCCTTGCCCCACAAATTGCCCCCCACTGCAACCAGAGACCTGTGCCTGTTCCAAACTCACCTACACAAACCTGCCCACCTAGGACTATAGGTGAGAGTCTGCACCACACAGTTGGTGACCGATGACCCGGACAACTGTGCCCTGAACAATCGCATGCCCACAAGAACCGTGAACAGACTCCTGGGCTCACACACTTAGTAGCTGCTCTGACCACCTGGAGACAGGATGTGAAGGCTTCAACAAAACCAACAACAAAAGTAGCTCAAATGCTCAACCTACTTGAGCATACCAAAACAAATATACAGGATGCAGTCTACAAAAATACTATAAATAAATACAATAATTATTGATGACTTGGAGACAGCAGTTAATATCAAATCACATAAAGAATCAGGACAAGATGGCTCCAGCAAGCCACCAAAATAAAGAATCAGAAAACCTTCCAGAGGAAGATAAGACAATGAAACTACCTGATAAAGAATTCAAAAGACTAATATACAGAACTCTCCAAGAGATCAGGAAGGAGACCAGGGAAAACTCAGACCAAGCCGAGGAACACACAGACAAAACAACAGAAGAATTCAGGAAAACAATACAAGAACAAAATGACAGAATGAACAGGCTGCTAGAAATCATTTGGAGACAGCACCTAGAAGTCTAAAAAATGAACAATAAAATTTCAGAATTAGGCAACTCAATAGAAGGTTATGTCAAAGGAGCAGGACTGAGACAATGGAGTCAGAATTAGTGAGACTGAAGATAAATCCCTTGACAGCAATTTGTCTGAGGAAAAATCAGAAAAAAGAATGAAAAAAAATTAAGAAAATGTAAGAATTATGTGGGAAAACAGGAAAAACCTACGAGTGATTGGAGTACCAGAAAAGGGATGGGGGAAGGGGGATAACAGAAAACACAGAGAGAATTGTTGAAGATTTGCTGGCAGAAAACTTCCCTAATGTTGTGAAAGAAGAGAAGATATCTATCCAAGAAGCTCAACAAACCCCATACAGAGTAGACCCTAAAAGAAAATCACCAAGACATATCATTATCAAACTTGCCAAACCAAAGACAAAGAAAGAATCCTGAGAACAGCTAGGGATAAATAAAAAGTCACCTACAAAGGAGAACCGATAAGACAAAGCTCTGACTACTCAGCAGAAGCCATGCAGGAAAGAAAGCAGTGGGATGACATATATAAAGCCTTGAAGGAAAACAAAAAATTGCCAGCCAAGAATTATATACCTAGCAAAATTGTCTCTCAAATACAATGGTGATATTAGGTCATTCCCAGATAAACAGAAAGTAAAGGTATTTGTAAAACCAGACCAAAATTACAAGAAATATTAAAGGTAGTCCTCCAGTTAGATAAATAACATCAGATGACAATCCAAGACTAGGACACAGGACAGATCAGCCAGTTATCAACCCATAGAAGGAATTCACAAAAACAAATCAAAGCTAAAAGACTGAAATAGGGAACCAGAGATATCAATACGTAAACAATGACAACATAAAAACAAAAAAGAGGGAATAAACAGTCTAGTCATAGAACTTCCATATGTAGACGAAGTTAAGACATATTAAGAAATAAAAGCCTGTTTAAGCTTAGAAAAATAAAGATAAATTTCAAAGTAATCACAAAGGAAGCTAATGAACTTACTCATCAAAAAACAGAAGAAAAACATAGAGACTCAGCAAACACAAAATCAACAATAATGAAAGAGATGAAAATAAAATACATAAAGAAAAATAAGTCAGCACAGAAAATTAAGCAGAACCAAGAAACGGTCAATATCACAAAAAAAACCCCATCAAAATGACAGCAGTACTCATACCTATCAATAATTATACTGAATGTAAATGGTCTAAATGCACCAGGAAAGAGACAGAGAGTGGCCAAAAGGATAAAAAAAATGATCCATCTACATACTGTCTACAAAAGACACATCTTAGACACAAAAACATAAACAAACTAAAACTCCAAGGATGGAAAAAAAAATATATCAAGCAACAACCACCAAAAATGAGCAGGAGTGGCAATATTAATCTCTGATAAAATAGACTTTAAAGCAAAATCCACCATAAAGGATAAAGAATGACACTATATAATGATTAAAGGGTCAATACAGCAGGAGATCATAACCATAATAAATATATATGCACTCAATGACAGGGCTCCAAAATACATAAAATGAACTCTAATAGCATTGAAAAGAGAAATAGACAGCTCCACAATAAAAGCAGGAGACTTCAACACACCACTTACGCTTAAGGACAGACCATCCAGAAAGAAGCTCAGTAAAGACACAGAAGATCTAAATGTCACAATCTACCAACTTGAGCTCATAGACATATATAGAACACTCCACCCAACAGGAGCCAAGTATACTTTCTTTTCCAATGCACATGGAGCATTCTCTAGAATAAACCACATTTTATGCCACAAAGCAAGCCTTAACAGAATCCAAAATATTGAAATAATACGAAGTATCTTCTCTGATCATAGTACCATAAAAGTAGAAATCAATAACGGAAAAAGCAAGGGAAAAAATTCAAATACATGGAAACTGAAAACACCTTGCTTAAAAGCTACTGGGTTATTGAAGAAATCAAGAATGGAATAAAGAAATTCATGGAATCAAATGAGAATGAAAACACATCCTACCGGAACCTTTGGGACACAGCAAAAGCAGTGTTTAGAGGTCAATTTATAGCAACAAATCTTCACATCCAAAAAGAAGAATGGGCCCCAATCAAAACATTAACCCTACAACTCAAACAAATAGAAAGAGAGCAGCAAAAGAAACCCTCAGGCACCAGAAGAAAGGAAATAATAAATATAAGAGCAGATTAGTAGACAAGTGTCAACTTTGGTGAAGGAAAGGGCAACACACAATATAGTGGAAGTCAGCATAACTGGACCCAAGCAAAAGCACAGAAGTTTCCTAGACACATCCAAACACTTTAAGGGACCAAGAAGCTGGGGCTGGGGCCTGAGGACCACAATCTCGGGGGACATCTAGGTCAATTGGCATAACGTAGTTTATAAAGAAAACGTTCGACCTTCCACTTTGGTGAGTAGTGTCTGGGGTCTTAAAAGCCTGTAAGTGGCCATCTAAGATACATCTATTGGTCCTATCCCACCTGGCGCAAAGGAGAATGAAGAAAACCAAAGACACAAGGAAGATACTAGTCCAAAAGACTAAATGACCACACGAACCAGAGACTCCACCAGCCTGAGACCAAAAGAACTAGATGATGCCCAGCTACCACCAGTGACCACCCTGACAGTGATCACAACAGAAAGTCCCAGACAGAGCAGGAGAAAAATGTAGAACAGAATTTAAATTCACGTAAAAAGACCAGACTTAGTGGTCTGACAGAGACTGGAGAATGCCCCAAAACTTTGGCCCCTGGACAGTCTGCTAACTCAGAACTGAAACCATTCCTGAAACCCACTTTTCAGGCAAAGATTAGACACGCCTATAAAATAAAAAATAACACATGTGAGGAACATGCTTCTTAGTTCAATCAAATATACAAGACCTAATGGGCAGTTCCCATCCAAAAGCAAGCCAAGAAGGCAGGAAGGGACAGGAACTGGACAAATGGACACAGGGAATCTGGGGTGGAAAGGGGGAGCATGCTGTCACATTGTGGGTGTTGCAACCAATGTCACAAAACAATATGTGTATAAATTTTTGAATGAGAAATTAACTTGAGCTGTAAACTTTCACCTAAAACACAATTTAAAAAAAAAAAAAAGTCTCAAAAGTCATTGTGCCATCTCTAAGTAGTTTGAAATCAGGGCCTTGACAGCCCACAGAGCTAAAGGCAGTGTGGGTGGAGAAGCAGAAAGGCAATATTCACCAAGTGCCCTCTTTAATCTTGAGAACATTTTATACACAATTTCTTCTTGGTGATTCTCTTCCTGCTTTTTATTGCATTCAGGGATCAACAGGGGAGCACACTAATTTAATACCTGTAAAAAAAAGTCTCGCAGCCCATGTCTCCTGGTGAATGAAAATGTTGGCCTGAAATTTCAAAGGCTGTAAACTCACTTCTCTTTTGGCTGGACTTTTAATAGTACCTGATCCTTTCTCAAAGTAGTCTGAATTTCTTATGACCCCCAAACCTCTTATAGCTTCAACATAGCTCATAAAAGGACAAATGTGAAAAGAAATTGTTCCCTAACAGCAAATAGTTTTAAAAATTATTTCTACATTTTACATCTTAATTCTAATCTGAGCCTGAAAACTAGAAGCCTGAATGCTGCCCCACAGTCACTTTCATTTGATGAGCACACTGTCTTGTTCTATTTTTTGTTACATGAATATAAACATAATTGGACAGGGCATGTGGTCTCGACTCTACCACAGTCACCACGAGTCCCTAAAGTCTCACTTTAGTCAACATACACTATTTGTCTAATACCTGCATGCAGAGTTTTCAGCTTACAGTAGTTAAACTAATATTGAAGGTCAATTTCTTAAAAAGAAGCCTGTGGTACCCACCAAAGATTCATTACACTGGAAGTCATCTGGTGCATTCTTCTGCCTCCAAGCAGAGATCTGTGATCTTTGGCATAGCTCAGGTACAAGGGGGTCCTGTACTGGAAAGTCCTCACATTAGAATTCCAAGAATATTTTTAAAGAAGAGCATCTCAGTGGGTATACCCCTTAGGCCAGTCAAGAGAAGACATGAGACCTATTTCTTGGTGTGGATTTTGAACTCACCCAAATAAAACACCATGTGAGGTCACAAGTTATCACACAACACACTCAGGTGGGCAAAAAAAGTGTGGGCTCCTTAGTAACAATAACAGATTTAATCTCCTCTTGCCCCCACCCCACTGAGTACATGGGAAACTACTTTGACAATAACAATAATTCGGTCTCTTTGGGCTTACGTAGTCTTCTTTTAGTTTATAACAGTCTCTTTCAGATAAATGATTCGTCCTCCCTAAGATGGCACCAGGAAATATGGACATGCTTGTTTTGTCCTTGGGAAAGTTGTTCTCTGGAGTACCCCTGTCTGTGGGGTTCACAGTCTCTCTGGGGACACCGCTGCTGAAGTCTGCAACTGCTGAACCAGTGGTTGTCGATGCTTACCTGCCCCATCCCAGCTCTGCTGGCAGCAGACATCCCTCTGTGGTTTTTCTCTGCAACCAAAACAGTGCCATGTATTCACTAAACGTTTCATTTACCTTCAAGGCACACAAGACATCTGCATTTCCCAGCCTCTCTTGCATCTCAGTGTTGCCATGTGACTAGTTATGGTCAATGGGATGTGGACAGAAGTAACATATGTCTCTCTGGAGTTGGCCCTGAGCTACCGGGTCTCTTTACTCCTATCGTGGTGACCCCATAGTAAGCTCATAGCCACCATCAGTCTTTCAATATCCCTGCACAAAATGTGGAATTTCTGCATAACTGTCATGCCATAGGAAGACAAAGAGAGTCTGAGAGCTGAACTCAAGCTCTCCTTCCTTCCGTAAATTGTTTTGCATCTGAATTTTTGCTACGTTGGTTCAGGAGCCTCTGTGAAGACGCCTCCTTCCACGTTTCTGAAGGGAAATGGGGCAAATGCCCTTCTGCTTTTAGTTTTGCCTTCAACCTATCCAAGAATTCAACATACAGAGTAGAGGTCTGGAACATCTGCTCATGTCTCACCACCAACTTTCCCACGTAACAAGTTTATAACAAGGTTACAAGTTCACATTTAAAGAAAATGTAGTTTCCATGTGACTCCACCCCTCCACCCCACCAGGTAACTGGAATAAATTAAATTTAGCCCAGTCTGGTCACCTCAACTTAAACCACTACATTGAAAACTCTCTTGAGCTTATCAGCACTTTTTGGATGAGTGCACAGTCTTCTAATTCTCTGTTCCTTCCAAGATATTTGAGGATGGAGCTTTTGCTGATAAGAAGAGGGGGCATCAGATCCAAGCACACAGCCATGGTACTGCTATGGGACTCCCGTTCAGTCCCCAGCCTGGGTGACCTTCTCTGTAGCTCTTGCTACAAATCACTTTGTCCCAACACAGCAATCCCACTGACAAGCTCCCCAGAGTGTATGGCTGATTCCCCACCCTTGGAGGCCCATGGAGTGCCTGGATCCTTACCATGCCACGAGGGAACCAGGGAATCTCAAGAATGCTAGCTCAAATTTTCCTCTCTCTGCCCACTCAGAGCACCTGAAACTCCAAGTGGGAAGCACGGCTGGTGTCCTTCTTGTTCTAAGCTTCCTCTTGACTGAGGGCTGGGGGAGGGTTGGGATGTACGTGTCACCATTTCCCATCACCAACCCTTCTCCTTCCCACGATTCCCTGGGAAGCCTTTCATTTCTACTTCAATGAGAACAGCTCTTACATCAAATCCTCCTTCTGGAGGCACATCTCCACCTCTTTTCCTTCATCTGGCAACATGGCTGCTATGTAACAGACAAAGGAAAGAAATAAAAATCTTATTGGTATTTTACTTTCAAACATAATTCTATCAGAAGCATATAGATGACACTGAAGCTTGCGCCAAAGACCCTTTATTTTACCATGGAAAGAATCATTTATTCCTCTCAATATTTTTATATTGATAATTACAACATTTCTTAACATTGCCTCCCCCCCGCCACACACACACGCGCTCGCGCACACACACACTTACTCCAACACATTCACCCCACAGCCATGCATTGCTGTAGGACAGATGGAACTACACAGCTAATTCAGGTGATCCTGGCATCCCCGATAACTAGGACTGTCTTAATCTGACCCCGCCCTTCCTGGGGGTCTCCTGCCCTGCCTGCCCTCAGAGAAATTGGCACAAACCCAGTGGTGTTACCACTGTGATGGCTAATCCCACGCTGGGGGAGCAGTAACCAGTAGACCTTACAGAGGAGTGTATTCATATGTTGAAGATGTTCCTGAAGCCCAGACTTTTTAATGGTTCTTAAGGGCAGGATTCTGTGAATACAATTATATCAGCCTGATGCTAGACTGCACCCTCTTTCTTGTTTTGGTTTGTTAATTTGGTGGCACAGAAAAGGATTGCCGCCTTTCAGTAATTCCGGATTTCCTTCTCCCTCTGTTTAATCTATGTTCCATTTTCCCAGGCTACAATTTTTTAAACGATATTTTGTTTACAAGACTAAAGTGGAATAAAACATTCACCCTCCCTCTCTCCCCGACCACTGTACATGCTGTGGCACATTCGCGGCAGTCAGTTCGCACTGCCTGCCTAGGGAAGCACCTCCACACCCCTTGCAGCTCCATGGCTCAACTATTTATATTTCCCCACACATGCCACTTATGCCCTGAGCCTGCCTACCTTTCATTTTAATTATACATAAGAAAGCACTAAGTCAAAGACTTTGACCTACAATCCCCTTCTCTTTGTTAATTACAGGTGTTTACAGCTTACTGGAGTCCTGGTGGCACCGTGGTTAAGTGCTAGGGCTGTTAACCAAAAGGTCAGCAGTTTGAATCCACCAGCCGTTCCTTGGAAACCCTATGGGGGCAGTTCTACTCTGTCCTATAGGGTCTTGGGGTGGAAAGAGTAGGACTTTGGAATGAGGCAGACCTGAATTTAAGTCCTGGCTTCGCTATTTACCAACTGTGTAACCCTGGGAACGTTGCTTAACCCTCTGGTGGCCTTAGGTTTCTCAGCTGTAAAACAGAACTCTTCCCTTTATGTGAGGGGGAAAGAATCTCACTGAAGCTGGGACTACAGAACCCAGGTGGTTAAGAGAGGGCCTCTTGGGGCTAGTGTGGAAGTATATACAACACAAGCCAGTCTCCGGAGGAGTTGAATGCTCCTTAGCCCAGTGATGCTGAGGATATTGGTCAGGGTCGAGGTCATGTTAGAAGGAATAACTTTTCTCTGTATGAGATTAGCCTTTGTCGTCTCTAAAAAACCAGTTGCTATTGAGTTGACTCTGATTTATGGTGACCCAATGTGTGTTAGAGTAGAACTCTGCTCCATAGGATTTTCAATGGCTGATTTTTCAAAAGCAGATCAACAAGCCTTTTTTCCAAGGCTCCTCTGGGTGGACTGGAACCTCCAAGCTTTCAGTTAGCAGCCCAGTGCACTATTTGCATCACCCAGGCTGTCTTGTCTCTAGAGGGAAACAATACCCATCTTGGTGAGGAGTGCTTGCTTCCCAGGTGACTAATGGGGAAACCAGGGGGGATACGAACCGGAGTCTGAGGCACTACCTTCCCATTCCTGGCACCAGTGCTCACATTTTCCCCTTTAGAGTGGGCAATGCTTCCACCACGGTGAGGCCACACTTGCACCCAGGTGAAGCTAAGGAGCTCAAGTTTTTAAGTCACAGGAGAGGCTGAGGAACAGAATGTCCTCCTCTTATGGGAGGAGCTGAGTGATCCCGAGGGAAGAAGATGGGACACAAAGACTCTGTGGTTTGACAGAGGGGGCATCCATGTGGACCACTCTCATTTGAAGATTTCAGTCTTTGAGGCCCTTGTGTGGGATGAGGGAGGAACTAAGACCACTCTGTCTTCCTACACTGGCCTGTGTTAAACAGTCTTTCTTACCCTTCAGTTAATAAAGTCACATGGTATGATCCACTGTGCAATTCTCTGAGGAAAAGAGGCAAAGGGAGACGTACTGGGGAAAGAAATACCTTGTGGGGCCTCCAGCAAAGATAGGAGTCTGCAGCCCATTGCCCCATTGCTCCAAGGGCCATCTCAGCAGCAGTGCAGGGACCTGTGGACCAGTAAAGATAGAAAGTACCTCCCATGATCTAAGAGAGTAAAACTGAATTCATCATCATCCCCAGTAAATTGGTAAGGAGAAGCTTGTTGGGTAGAAACACAAGATCCCTACAATGCCTGAGATATTGAAATTAAACTGTGGGGGTGGGAAGTAGTGGTGAGCTCTGTTTCACCACTGACCCAGCTCAAGTTTAGTTTGAGCTGGTTCATTTCTCCATCCATAATGAACTAATGGATTTAAGCAATTACCATCAATGGCTGCCAATATCACAAAAACAGAGACACCAGATAATAAAGATCCCCCATGGAAGTATACACCACCACATATGAAGTAGTCTTGCCACAAACAATTGAACAAGAATCTAACTGAGCCTCTGGACCCAGCTTCCAATTTGCAGAAAATACTGGGAACAGAGGAGCATGTTAAACAACACCATGGGGATGCAGTCACTGAGATCCAGAATGTGGCAAACTCTACACGATAAACAACTAGTTTTCTTCTTCAACAAATAAATTGCAAGGAAAAAGTATGAGGGGAAACCTATAGATTAAGAGGCTTTAAATACATATCAAATGTGTAAACCTTGTTTGGATCTTTATTGAAACAAAACAAAACCTGTTAAAAAGTATGAAATAAATGCAAATTTGAACACTGGACGGATATTAGATAATATTAATGCCACAGATGCAACTGAGACATTTATAAGAGAAATGAAATTACATTATGCCTGGGATTGGCTTCAAAATAATAGGGTAGGGGGTTATATGGATGGAAGCATGGAAGGAGCAGAATTATCCATGGCTTGAAGATCATTGTAAGTTCAACATTTGGTACAATAAGAAGTGAGAATTTTTTAGCTAGTTTGTTTAGGCAAACCTTCCCCAGGTTCAGGTGGTAGAGAGTTACCTTCTCATCACCTCCACCTCATTAAGACTCCTGGGTCCCACCCTCCTTTTCTTGGGTGTACAAGAGATATCCAATTTAGGCTCTGCTGCTGAATTTAATCAAATTCAGTGTCTGTCTCTAACCAAGAATCTGGATTGTTTACACTGGCTTTTACCAGTGTAAATTATCTCTTTCCTGGCCATGTGACCCCATTGAGTCCAATCTACTCTCTCTGGGATTCACTGGCCCCTGTACTCTTCTCTGCCTCCCTCTATCTCTTCTTACCACTCTTATCCGAGTGAATCTTTCGTAGTCTGGACAGAGAAGTCTTGTTTTCTCTAAGCAGCAAATATTTCAGTATGTTTCTTTGTAAGGGCATAAACTTTTGAATCAAGGCAAGAAAACTCCCTTTTTCTGCTGTATAACTGTCAGCAAACACCAAGTACAAAATGGAATAGATGTTTGAATGAGGTGGGATAGAGGGGAGGAAAAATTATCTGGAAGAAAATAACTGGTATGCAAAAAGACTTGTGCACGAATGCTCAAAGCAGCTTTATTAATAATAGTCAAAAACTTGAAATAACCCAAGTGTCTGTTAACAGAAGAATAAATAAACAAATGGTGGTCTATTCCTACAATGGAATACTATACAACAGTGAGAATGAGAGGGTTATTGCTGTACAGAACAGAATGGATGAATTTAACAAATAGAATGCTGAAGGGAAGAAGACAAAAACAAAAGAGTACGCACTGTGTAATTCCATTTATATAAAGTTCTAAAACAGGGAAAATTTAACTGTGTTAACAAAAATCAGAAAGTAGTTGTCTGTGGTCTTGGAGGGGTGGCAGTTGATTGGGAGGGGTGCAGAGAAGCTTTTTATGCAGTGAAATGTTTATTATCTTGACTGGGTATGGGTTATACAGGATATATATATGTGTCAAAACTCAAGACCTGTACATTGTGTTGAATATAAATTATGTCTCAAATTCTTAAATTGCAAGGGGGAAGATGGCAGAACTTCTTCAAACTTGGCTTCTTAATGCACTGACTTCCTGTCAAATTTGCCCACTTATTGTTAGTTTGATTAAAAAAATGAAACACGTATGCCAGCAATGAACAATCCCAAAAGGAATTTAAGAAAATAATTCCATTTGCAATATATTCTAAAGAATATAACAAACATACCATAAACATAACATAAACAAGGGGGTGAGAGACTTGCACACTGAAAATTAGAAATTATTTCAGAAAGAAATGAAAGACCTAAACAAGTGGAAACACATCCTGTGTTTACGGATTGAAAGATTTAATATCATTAAAATGATAATACTACCCAAAGCAATCTACAGACTAAATGAAATCTCGGCAAAAATTCTAGCAGTCTTTCTTGCAAAAATAAAAAATCTAATCTTCAAATTTATATGAAATTGTAAGGGGCCCCGAATAGTCAAAAAAATCTTCAAAAGAAGAGCAAAATTGGAGAACTCACACTTCCCATTTTCAAAACTTACTACAAAGCTACAGCAATCAAAAGAGTATGGTACTGGCATAAGATTAGACACATATAGCTTTGAGATAGAACTGAGAGTCCAGAAATAAACCTATGTGTCTCTGACCAATAGATTTTCAGCAAATGTGCCAAGACCATCCAATAGGGAAAGAACAATTTCTTCAAGAAATGATGCTAGGACAACTGGATTTCCGCATGAAACAAAATGAAGTTGGATCCCTACCAAAGAGCATATACAAAATTTAACTCAAAATGGATTACCAACCTACATATAAGAACTAAAATTATAAAGCTCTTAGAATAAAACAAGGGGCTAAATCTTCATGATCTAGAATTCGGCAATGGATTCTTGGATATGACACCAAAACCTTGAGCAACAAAGAAAAAGTAGATGAACTGGACTTCAACCAAAAAAAAAAAAAATTGTACATGAAAGGGCATTACCAAGAAAGAGAAGAGAACCTACACAGTGGAAGAAAATATTTGAAAATCATACACCTGATAAGGGTCTAGTATCCTACCACTCAACAACAAAAAGACAAACAACCCAATCAAAAAATGTGCAAAGGACTTAAATAGACATTTCTCCAAAGAAATACAAACGTCCAACAAGCACATGAAAAAATGCTCAACATCATTTCACCATTTGCATCCTTAGGGAAATGCAAAACAAAATCTCAATGAGATACAATTTCACACCTACTATCACGACTATTATTTTAAAAAATGGGGGGTGGGGTGGGGCTGGATAACAAGTGTTGGTGAGGATGTGGAGAAGTTAGAACCCTCTCCATGACAGGCAGGAATGTGAACTAGTACAGCCTCTGTGGAAACCATTTTGATGGTTCCTCAAAAAGTTATGCATAGAATTGCCATATGACTCAAAAATTCCGTCCCTAGGTATATACCCAAAGTAATTGAAAACAGGTACTCAAATAGTTGTGTTGTTGTTAGGTGTCTTCTAGTTGGTTCAAGCTCATAGTGACCCTATGTATATCAGACCAAAATGCTGCCCAGTCCTGTGTTGTCCTCACAATTGTTGTTATGTCTGAACCCATGTTGCAGCCACTGTGTCAGTCCATCTCTTTGAGGGTCTTTCTCTTTTTTGCTGACCCTCTACTTTACCAAGCATGATGTCCTTCTCCAGGGACTGGCCCCTCCTGATAACATGTCAAATAGCTACATGTACGTAAATGTTCATAGCAATACCATTCACAATAGCCAAAAGGTGGAAACAGGGCAAATGTCCATTAATGGATGAATGGATTAACAAATTATGATATCCATATACAATGGAATATTATTCGTCCATAGAAAGGAATGAGGTACTGATACACGCTGCAGTGTTGATAAACCTCTGAAACATTATGCTAAGTGAAAGAAGTCAGACACAAAAGGTCGTGTGTTGTATGATTCCATTTACGGGATATATTCAGAATAGATAAATTCATAAAGACAAAACACAGATGGGTGGTTGCAGGGGCTAAAGGGGGGAGGGATGGTAAGGAACACCTTAAAAGATAAAGGGTTTTACTTTGGAGTACTGGAAATATTTTGGAACTAAATAGAGGTGATGGTTACACAACATTGTGAATGTCCTAAAAACCACCGAGTTGATCACCTTAAAATGATTAATTTCATGTCAGGTGAATTTCATCTCAATAACTTATTTTCAATACATACACACACACATTTCCCAAGGTCACCAGTTCTTCAGCTTAGAGGCAAAGCAGATTCTGGTGGCCTACGAGCTGTCTACCGAAGGAGATCCGGTGCAGCTGCTGGAGGGTGGAGCACACTGGGTGTGCCCAGAAATGAGGACAAGATCCCAGGGTTTACGGATGGAGCACCAACAGTAGCATCTGCCACAGTTAATTCCTTAAATGTCTGCTACAGTGAATGCCTGTCGTCCCGTTGTAAGGGTTAGGAGCACTGCTGTAAAGGGCCTGGCAGGTGGGGGATGTGCCATAGAAGATGGGCAGCCTAATTGTATCTCAGAGGCAGGTTTTCGGGGGCTCAACTGAACCTCCTGATGAGCAACAACAATGAGAGCGTGTGTGAGAGAAACAGTGAGAGAGAGAATAAAACTAAACAAGAAGTCTCCAGTCCCCCCAACCACAAACGCATGCCAATGTTGAGCACCCAGACTGCATAGCCAGATGTCTCTGCAAAACGCAAAAAAGCCTTATTGCCTCTGTAAATGGTTTTCTGGAAATAGAAACACCATTTGGAGACAAGCACTCTACTGGAGTGTGTGTTCCCCCACCCACCAACCCTCACACACACCCAAGCACACACACAACTTCATTTATCTGGCAGCCTAGTTTAAACTAGTTCACCTGGGTTGGCTTTCCCTAGGAACCGTCTTAGAGAAAGCTCATCTAGAGATTGAACCTGGCCCTCTACGTCACCAAACGTGATGTCTTCCTCTAATGATTGATCCCTCCTGATGACATGTCTAAAGCAAGCAAGTTGGACAGTCTTCTCGTGTGACCAAGAAAGCTTCCAATGGCTAATTTTCATAAGTAGATTGCCAGGCCTTTCTTCCTAGTTGCTCTTAGTCTGAAGGTTTCATTGAAACCTGTCCAGCATGGGTGACCCTGCTAGTAGTTGAAATTCTGGTGGCATAGTTTTCAGTATCATAGCAACAGGCAAGCCACAAACTTATAGGCAGGTGTTGGCCTATGAGGGTACAGTCTGATAAAGTTCTACAGATAAGCTTAAGTTTGCTTCTTTGTAAAGGTGTTTTCATGCCTTAAGCACACATGTTGTTAAGAATTTCATGTTTTTGCATGCCCTACCCATACTCTCTTCTATGGGAACTTATGCCCTTAGACCCTGGTGTGGGCAGTAGACCACCTAACACTCCCTGTTGATTGAACCTGTTTACACACGCAGGGAAGGGGCACCTTCCATAAGGTAGGAAACGCCTGGGTGCCAGGCTAACTCGCAAGGATGTCGATTGCATTTCTGGCAGAAGATGGATTCAGTGTGCAACCAAACCAGACTCATTCCCTCCGTGGTGCTCCCACCCTCCTCATCCACCCTGGTCTCATGTAGGAGTGTGTGGGATTGCAACCTGGCAAAAAGGCAGTGCTCTAGTTGGGGAAGGTAGCTGACACATAGCTAGGTGGGGAAGAGGGAGAAGATAAGACATGCTGTTGAAATGATATGGGTTTGCTTCTGTTCGCCTGAGTTGTACCAGCGAGGAGAATAATGTTCTCAGCTCTAGTTTTCTACCATCTACCTGGGTTCATTAAACCAAGGTGGGGGGTGGGGAGTAATGCTGCCATGAACAGAGGACCAAGCGTCTTAAATAAATAGTGCAAGAACAAAGTGGATTCCTTTCGCTCTCATAAACACACGTCTTTGTCTGCAGCTGAAAAGCTGGTACAAATAGTCTAAGAGAACAGAACTGCTAAAGAAAAGCAGCTCTTGTTGGCATTCCCACTGGGAACCTCCGCATGGGCGCTGCAAGCGGCAGAGGATGCTGTGCGCTGGGCAGCTGGTGCCCGGTGGAGGCAGTGCTAGCAAGGCGCCAGGGGGCTGGTTGTCTGGCCTGGTTGGATCATCTCCCTTTCCCTGTTCCTGGCCACAGGGGGTTCACCTCTGCAATAAGATCAGTCCTCCATGTTTCCAGCTTCTCCTTCCCCTTTAAAAGAGTAGAACCAGCCACAGTTTAAAAAAATAATAAGTAAAAAGCAGGGACAGAAATAATTTATTTATTGTTTTCATAATCTAAAAGATAAAACCGAAAGTGTAAGGGGAGAAAGGTAAAAGGAAATGATGGTAACAGTGGGGGAGGCAGGTGAGGGGTATATTGAGCCATCTACTATCTCTGCCACTCTTCTATAAATTATTATTATTCATAATATTATTCCAAAATAAAAAGATTATCCAAAAAAATGAGTAAATAAAAGGGAAACAGACAAGCACTTGATGGTGATTAAGAGGACAGATTTGGAGTCAGACATATCTAGATTTAGGCCCCTCTACCACAGGTCCCTGGGGGTTGCAAATGGTTTGGTCTCAGCCAGGCTACTAACTGGTTGGAATCCGCTCAGGAGTACCAATGAAAAGCAGCCTGGCAATTAAACCAAAAAGCCAAACCTGTTGCTGTCGAGTGGATTCTGACTCACAGTGACACTATAGGACAGACTGGAACTGCCCCACAGCGTTTCGAAGGCTGTAATTGGTAGAGTAGAGGGTCAGTGAGAAAGAGGAAGACCCTCAACGAGATGGATTGACACAGTAGCTGCAACAATGGGCTCAAACATAGCAACAATTGCGAGGATGGTGCAGGACCAGGCAGTGTTTCATTCTGTTGTACACAGAGTTGCTATGAGTCGGAACCAACTCAACGGCACCTAACACACACACACACACACACACACACACTCAATCTTTATGAGAGCAGATTGTCACATCTTTCTCCCTCGGAGTGGCTGGTGGGTTCTAACTGCCGAGCTTTCGGTTAGTAGCTAAGCATTTAACCACTGTGCCACCAGGGCTCCTTTTTGTTAAAGATTGCAGCCGTTGAAAACTCTGTAGAGCACAATCTCCTCTGCACACATGGGATCGCCACGAGTCGGAATCTCACTGACAACGTAAGTTTTCTTTCTTTCTTTTTTCTTTTTAACGACAGCTATTTCCAGTGGTTAAAACACTTGGCTGCTAACCAAAAGGTCATCGGTTCAAACCCACCAGCCACTCCATTGGAGAAAGATGTGGCAGTCTGCTTCTGAAAAAATGTACAGGCTTGGAAACCCAGTGGGGCAGTTCTACTCTGTCCTATAGGGTTACCATGAGTCAGAATCGACTACACAGCAGTGGGTTTGGTGTTTTTGGTTTATGAGGCCACACGTGAGCCACTAATCCACAAGTCTGGGACTCCTATCCAGCCTGCCTCTGACCTCACATGCCCAAGGTCTCATGTGGGTGGGGTTAAAGCAAGTCCAGGGGTGAGGGTGTTGTCCTTACCTCCTCCCTGCATTCCGCTCATCCTAGGAGGAGAATCGTCTATCACTCATACCTGTGCCCAGGATGTTTTCTTGAGAACTATAGAACAGGAGAAGGAGACACACAATCGACAAGGAGTTTGATAACTACAAATCTTTATTTTAAAAGAATCACACATATTGAGAAATCTATACTTTCTAATTATATGCAAAGTGAAGGCTGAGTTAAGCAATGTCTGAAGTAGTATAAACCCCTGCAGTAGAAAATATGTGTCTCTGTTTTCAAACACAACTATAATCAGGCTCTGCTTAATGAAATATTAGCTTTTCTCTCCCTTTGAAAAAACCCTTTTGATTCCCTGGGTGGTTTATTAGAGCCAGGAACTAAAATGCCTCCTTAATACTTTTCTTTTAATCTGAATTCTCTTTCTCCCAGTCAGGGGGCAAATTCATTTGATATTTTAAAATATCTGTGCAATAAATTGTCTGATTAGTTAATATAATGTATATGGAATAATACACAGGCCTAAACATATAAGAATTTACTTTTCTCACAGGACAATAAGTCCAAAGTTGGCAATTCAGAGATCTAACTGCTTTATACTGTCCTCAAGAACAAAGAATCTATTTTCCTATCATATACCCTTTTTCCTTATGGTTACGAGGAGGCTGCTATACCTCCAGGCATCACATCCGTCTTCCAGCCAGAAAAAAAGATGAAAAATGAGGGAGAAGACCAAAACCTGAAAGCCGTTGTCTCTGAGCGGATTCTGACTCATAGCAACCCTATAGGGCAGAGCAGAACTGTCCCATAGTATTTCCAAGACTGTAATCTTTACAGAAGCAGACTGCCACATCTTTCTCCCATGAAGCAGCTGGTGGGCTCCAACCACCGACCTTTTGGTTAGCAGCCAGGCAGTTAGCCATTGCACCACCAGGGCTCCTAGGAGGGAGAAGGTGGTGTCCATATCAGGAAAGCAAAGGCTCACCCAGAAACCCTCACTCCGCTGACCAGCACTGAGTCACACTCTTAGCTACAAGCGAGTGGAAGGAGGTGCTTAATTTTAGCTGAGCATGCTGTCACTGCAAACAAAATCAAGGTGCTGTAATTAACAAAAAAGGGGAGTGGTTATTGGGTAGGCACTAAGCTAGTCTGCCACAGTGTCCTGCAGCTTGACCCCCTATGCCTCCCCAAACCTTCAGAAAAAATCTGCCCAGCATGCAAAGACCTGTGTGAGTGGTTGAGTGGGGGGAACGAGAGAAAGGGATAAAGCCTTGTGCAGACACTGGCGTTGGTGGAGTGCGGACGAAGGGAGGGGCCACAGGAAGTGAGCTAACACTGGGATCAAGATTCTCTCAGAGGCCAGAGCACAGAGCCTCAGGGAAGAGAAGAAACAGTAAGCTGTGTCTCTTGGTCATGATTTTGTTTTTGTTGATGATAATAATTATAATAATAGATAGCTAACATTAATTGAACACCAACTATATTCTTTCCACTGATCTATACACTTTTTTTACTTTATCTTAATTAATCCATACAAGAAACAAAAAAAAGCAATGCAAATTAATCCAATTTTACAAATGAAGGCACAGAGGCTGGGAAAGGTTATTTGCATGGCTAACAACCTCCAGGTTCTCAGCCCACTTTGCACACACACTGCCAAAGTACAGGCTCTAGAATACCTGGCCTCCTCCTTCTTGCCTTGGTATGAAGCCCCTCCCTTCTTCAGCCAGCCAACACGTAGACCTGGCATGCTGTGCCTCAACTTCAGAAGCTCTGCTCTAGTCCTCAGAGGCCAACCTCACTTTCCTTCTCTGGACACTTAATCCTCAGTGAACTAAACCTAATGATACAGTGGTCTCCTCACACACATGATTTGATTCATCCTCAAAATTACTCCCACTGAGATGGGAAGAGGGCGAGCCAGGGAACTGAAGTGCACTTGCTCCCAGGCAAGTCTCCCCTCTCTCTGTCGCTGTCTTCCCAAAATATCATATAGGGAACCCAGAGCAATGTGTTCTAGCCGATTGGCAGTATTTTTAACAAGCCATCAGTCTTTCTGAAGGAGAGAAAAGAAGGGAAAGTTCTGGCCAATCTGGAATGTCAGGAAGCTGAAAGGCTCAGGAAAGCCAGCCTTTCACTCATAATGCACCAGGGGGTGAGGCCACTGTCCTGGCACTCAGCAGTCAGTGCTCCCAGAGAGGAAATTCTACCAAGTCCACACTGAGGCCCTGATCTGACAAGTAGGAGGAATCACTGAACTACAGAATCGTATCATGTAGCAGCCAGCCAGTACTGGCTGCCTATCAAACGTCATGCATACACTACTTCACAGGAGGAGACAGGCGAGTTTAATTCCAGTTCCACCTTGTACTAGCTAAGTGACTTCGGGCCTTAGTCTCCCCAACCATAAAATGAAAATTTTTGATTCTTGCTCTAAAGTCTGTGTTCCTTATAGAGCTCCTAAAGTCTAGAACGCTGTTGCTACTTGCTTCCAACAGTAAGCAAATACTTATTTTGCTGGTACACTAACATTGCCTGCAAACAGTGGTCACAGGTCTCCTAGAGATTAGCAACTCTATTTTCGGAAGGACAATCCTCAGCTGAAGTGTCGAAGAGAAAAGACAAATCATCAACAAATAATTCAGCCTGCAGTATTTAAAACACATCATAAAATGAACTGTGAGAAATTTTATAGACTTGTCAGGTTGATGGAACCTGCCTGCCTTATATGCAGAAGAGCTTAAACATGTCATAAAAAAATTAAAAGACATTGCCAAACTCATAAATAAACATCTCTAAGCTCTGATATCATGTTTTTGGGGTACATTCTTCAATCTTGTGGGCCATAGTGGGTTAACGTTGAAACCTGGATTTTGTAACATGCGTTTTGAATATTCCGAGAGATGCCAGTGAAGTTCACCTTTCTAAATAAACATACAGGCGTTTGGTGGGCGTCTTAGTCATCTAGTGCTGCTACAACAGAAAAACCACAAGTGGATGGTTTTAACAAGGAGAAATTTGTTTTCTCACAGTCTAGTAGGCCAGAAGTCCAAATTCAGGGTATCAGCTCCAGGAAAAGGCCATCTCTTCTCTGTCAGCTCTAGAGGAAGCTCCCTGTCATCAGTCTTCCCTTGGTCTGGGAGCATCTCAGTGCAGAAACCTCAGGTCCAATAGACGTGCTCTGCTCCCGGCCCTGCTTTCTTGGTGGTATGAGGTCTCTATCTCTGCTTGCTTCCCTTTCCTTTTATCTCATGTAAGATAAAAGGTGGTGTAGGCCACATCCCAGGGAAACTCCCTTTACATTTGATCAGGGATGTGACCTGGGTAAGGGTGTTACAGTCCCACCCTAATCCTCTTTAACATAAAATTACAATCACAAAATGTAGGACAACCACAGAATACCGGGAATCATGGCCCAGCCAAATTGATAAACACATTTTTGGGGGGACATAATTCAATCCATGACAGTGGAGGACCAGATAACACCAAGCCCAGTCATAGGATTTCCCTTGTGGACCTTCCCACACCTCGACTGTTCCTGATTCCTTCTTGCTGCAGCCCTAAGTCCACCAGGAGGGAACTGTGCATGAGACCTGGCTGGTGGTGCCTATCAAGAAAAGCAGAATGCCAATGCAGTGGATGCTGTAGTTTCCCAGCCCATGTTCCCTCGGCACACATCATTCCTGTGTATGTCAACCCACTGCCTTCCAACTGCCAGCACTGGCAAACCGTGGCCCCAGACAAGGGCCTTCTTGGGCAGGATGGAGGTGCCAGGGACTTACCACACTCTGGGAGCAGCCTTAAACTGAGAACAAATGGGAGCGGTGGACAAATAACGCAGCTCCCTCACTCCTCAGGGAGGACACTCTGCAGCACGCTCCTTGTTTTCTCAGAGGCCCACAGCCCCAGTTGCCCCAGCTGTGTGCTCAACAACACACCGTCTTTGGCTTTCTTCACTCCCTGTCTCATTTCCCTACTTCCCTACCAGTGCTTCCTGGGATCATCTTGTCGCCGAACCCTAGAAGGTGGATTCTGTCCCGTGTGCTCAGACCTGCCAATAATCTGGACACCAGCCTTTGAGAAAGAGAAAGTAACTTTATTGCAATGCCCAGAGCAAGGAGCTGGGAAGAAGTTCCTCAGATCTGACTCCCCAAGCTATGGGAAACAGGGCTTATATGTGATTTGGGCGGCAAGATGGCGGCCATGCAGGTGTCCTGGGGAGGGTAAATTCTAGAAGGCAGCAAGGAAATAGGAGGTGACATGGTTCTTGTCTGACCTCTCACTTTGGAATAGAGTCCAGGTGATGATTTTCCTTCTGAGTCATTCCATCTGTTGCTGTGTCCTCTGTTGAGGTCAACTAACAGTCACAGCTGGCCCTTGTGGGCATATGGGGTGGGTCATATCTGGCTTGGGCTAGTTTAAGGCAGTGTTTTCTGACTAATGGAAATTTACTGGCATTCATAGGGTCAGGTTACAACCTCTCAGATAAACTCTTGCCTCCTGGGGAGCTCAACTTAAGAAACCATCCAATTTTACAGGCAATCATGTTTTTACCTGCACACACACACTCAAGAATACGCATGCATGTATTCATATACAATCTCTGCACACAGGATTTAAGGAAGCTCAAAATTACTGAGCCACTTATACATGCTTAGTACAATGAGATCTGGAAAAAAATTAGTTTATCCTTAAGGAAATTGCACCCTCACATTACATTTTGGTTTCCTTTTAGCAACTTTTTTTCTTATTAGAAAAGTAATACAAGCTTATCGCAGAAAATTTAGAAATTATACCTCAACAAATAGGATAAAATTAACATCATCAATAATCTTACCTACCAGGTTGTATTACTTCTGACATGTTGGTGAGCATCTGTTATGGATTAAATTGTGTCCCCCCAAAATTTGTGTTGGAATCCTAACCCCATACTTGTGGATGTAAGCTCATTTAGGAATAGGGTTTTCTTTGTTGTGTTAATGAGACCATATCAGTGTGGGACATGTCTTAAGACAACCACTTTTGAGATATGAAAAGAGCAGATAAGGTACAGAAGCAAGGGAGGACAAATGGAAAAAGATTGATGCCACATGGAGATCACTAAGGAACTGAGGAAGTGAAGCTGAAAGAGACAAGAATTTTCTCCCAGAGCAGACAGAGAGCGCTTTTCCCTATAGCCAGTGTCCTGAATTCAGACTTCTAGGCTCTTAAACTTGAGAAAATAATTTGTTTGTTAAAGCCAACCAACTTGTGATATTTCTGTTATAGCAGCACTAAGAAACTGAGACAGTATCTTTTCAAATACAAGGGTTAGTGCTTGCACGTGTGTGTGTACATGCTCACAAATAGAATCACAATGTATATACTGTGCAGAATTCCACTTTTTCCTTTTGACAATGTCTTGAATATCTTACCCCATAAATATCCTGCTAAGACTGCATTCTCATGCAGTTAATGCATTTTAACGGCTGGCTAGTGTTCCACTATACAGCTCTGCCATAACTTATTTAATCAATTGCCCATAGTTGGACTCAGGCTGACATTTCATATTTAAAGTGCCATCACACACACTGGTTCTTTTGATCCTCCCAACAGCACTGTGGAGAAGGTGGGCAAAAAGGGACTGGTTGATGGATGGGCCAACCGGGATCCACCTCATAAAGGAGATGAGATTAAGATATACAAAGCCTTACTGGGACCAGTAAATATTATGCCGTGGGGAAATGAATGTAAATTGTATTAAAGATGCTGATCTCTCACTGTCCTGGATGGAGCACGAGGCTTCCCTTTATACTCTCCAGCTGAACTGCATCAGACCACGTCACCCTTTTGGATCAGAGTTGATTGAGCCAGGATGGACACCTGACGCAATGGGAGTCCATCCATTGACTGACCTGAGACCCATGGTTTGTGTGCCCTGGTTCAAAAGGATAAGCTGGGTCAACCAAAGTCTTCCTGTCTCAGGAATTGGAACAGAGAAGGAGATTTCTCTTAAGTTGTGTGTTTCAACTTGCATAAAGAGTTGAGGACAGAGGAGCCATTTGAGGACTTCTTGTACAGCAAAGATGTGAGGAAGTGAAGTTTGCAAGAAGCAGATTGGGGGAGAAATCCTGGAGAAAAATAATAAAGAGTAGTAGTGAAAGCGAGAGACTGAGAGAGGGTTGGATATGCAGCAGAGGCCAGCCCCATTCTCAAAACTGACCATTCGAACCCACCCTGAAGTTGAGTTGTTTGGCCATTTCTATACCTCTCTGTACCCTTGAAAAACTTTCCTATGCCCACCTTTATTTTTTCTTACCTGGAACTCATTTGAATGGTAGTCTATTTGTAAATGTAAGATTCCTTACTAGGACTAGGGTACAGAAATGTACCGATGGGGGGAATTCAGTATGTGCTGGAATAGTCAGAAGTATCTAAGTGAGGCCTTTGAAGATGTGCAGGATTTGGATGATTGTGATGAGCAGGGATGCTGGAATAAGCTTGGCATGTCTGAGGGAAGATTCTTGTGAATTCCTATCCCAGGTCCCTTTTTAACTCATGGTGGAGTCCTTGCATTGACAGGTGAAGAGTCTCAGTGAAGCCTCATTGAAGTTCCTCAATTAAGGGACTTTCATTTCATCACAGAATCCGGAAACAGTAGCCATTGAATGTGAAAAAACTAAACGGTCAAGGAAAAATATACCATCTCCCCACTTCCCCAGCACCACCACCGTCTCTCTTGGACTAATATCTCAAGTATGGAGTGCAGTGGCTACTCTCAGTCTGAGGTTACAAGTACTTAGGAAGTGAGGTGGTGGGAGAAGGGAATAAGGAGGGTAACACATTATGTATAACTCCCAAGTGGACAGCTGGAAATCTGATGTGCTATAGTTTACCTCTTCCCTATTGACTCAGTTTCCTCACCTATATAAAAGAGCCAGTGTGACTTCCCTTCAGCCATTCTCAGGTCAACCGGACTACTTCTGAATAAAGCACCAACAGCACTAATTACATATCAGCCCTCTTAAAACATCCGGGTGCTGAAAAAAGACTTCCCAGAATTGCCAAGAGAAATCAAAGGAGATCAAAGGAGGCCGCACAACTTTGTCCTTGAGAGCATTAGAAAGTCAAGGATTCAAAAATTTCTGAGTGTAAGAATGTCACAATGGAAAACCTCCAGTATGCAGCAAAGAAGTTTAATAACACTTATGGACATACACTGGTAGGAAAAAGGATGACTTTAAACCCCTTCAATTCGGGTGTTATTAAGTATCCAGGAATGTGAAGCCAGGAAAATTGATGGCAGTGTGCCTTCATCCACTGCCAATCAATTGCTCAAAAATTAGACTTGGTTTCTGGTCCCACATTTGCCACTATGAGCACAGGTGAATTGTTCCCCTCTCAGAGTGGAGGTGGGACCAAGACTAATGGCACATTTCTCCTAGTCAGCCTTTGCGTGCTGGGCTAGGCCCTGGTGCAACTCCAAAGAAATGAATTTCAGCTGGTAGGGGGAAGCCTATTTCCTGTCCCAGGGCTTCCCTGAGTGGACTTGCACTCGCCACTCTTGGGGGCAACATTGGCATGGGCATGGCTGGCCTCCTCTTCTCCCTTCTTTTATTCCTTTTATCCAGCACTACCATTAGGGAAGCCGATGCTGTGTTTTACTCCCTCTGTTGTGTCCAGACTCCTTACTATGGACTTGTTAGTTACCACGGAGTTGGCTCTGACTCATGGCAGACTCCAAGTATAATAGAACGAAATGTTACCCAGTCCTGCATCATCTTTATGATCGTGGGTGTGTTTGAGTCCGTTGTTGTGGTTATTGTGTAGTGCCTTCCAACCTAGGGGGCTCATCTTCCTGCATTATATCAGACAATACTCTGTTGTGAGCCATAGGATTTTCACTGGCTAATTTTCAGAAGTGGGTTGCCAGGCCTTTCTTCCTAGTTTGTCTTAGTCTGGAAGCTCCACTGAAACCTGTCCACCATGGATGACCCTGCTGGTATCTGAAATACTGGTGGCATAGTTTCCAACATCCTAGCAACACACAAGCCACCACAGTACAACAAACTGACAGACAGGTGGTGGTGGTACTATGGACTTCTTTTTTTCTTTCTTTCCATTGCCGTCGAGTCAAGTCGACTCCAACTCATAGCAACCCTATAAAACAGAATAGAGCCGGCCCATAGGGTAGAGGGTCAGCGAAAAAGAGGGAGACCTTCAACGAAATGGATTGACACAGCGGCTTGAAAAGGCAGTGTTTCCTTCTGTAGTACCTAGGGTCGCTATGACGGCACCTAACAACAGCAATCTTTATGGAAGCAAAATGCCACATCTTTCTCCTGTGGAGCAGCTGGTGGGTTTGAACCGCTGACCTTTTGGTTAGCAGCCAAGTTCTTAACCACTGTACCACCAGAGCTCCATAGGGCTTTCAAGGAGCAGCAGGTGGATTCAAACTGCTGACCTTTTGGTTAGCAGCTGAGCTCTTAACCACTTTGCCACCTGGGTTCCTTCCATGGACTATAAGGCCCCAAATAATCTAGCCCTTGTGGCTGTCTCTCCGCCCTTATTGCCTTCATTCCCCCCTGTCACGTCTATGCGGCCACACTACTCCTGGAACATGTGAAGCTGGTTTCTGCCTCTGGGACTGTGCACCTGTTTCTCCAAGATCTTCACGTGATCTTGGTCTGTCCTCCTACAGTCAATTCCGCTATAATGTGATATGTGTTTCTAAAACCCACGCGCTATGCAAACTCAGGTATAAAAACCACAGGGCTTGTGGGGAAAATGGGGCTGGAGCACAGCATTCAAATCTTTGTCAGTGACACATTTAAAAAAATGTAGGAGCCTAATAAAAATGGTAGCACAGTTTTGCATAAGTAAACACACAGTTTTACACACATGAATACTACATAAATGTGGCACTTTACCTTGAAAACGCCTAACTTGTAGAAGTGGGCATAGGAAGGATTGCAGCTTCTGAGTTATTGCGAGTGGTGGAAGAGTGGTTATCTGAAATCAGACAAGAGTTGTGACAGCAGATATGGACGGGCGTGGCTCATAACACACCAGGGTAGACAGTGGTGTTTGAGGTGCGTATGAGCAGTTTGATATATTCCTGCGCTGTTCAGTTCAGCTGGGTGCACTTCGTGTTTACTGAGCGTTTCTGGCAGCAGGAAACGTGCATAACCAAACATGAAATTTGCATAAGGCTCAAATCGCTTCCTAATATGGCAGTATCACTGGAACAAACTCTCACTTTCAAAACAAGCGTGATAGCAGACCTGACTGTAATTTGGATTTCAGCTTTTCAGATGGTCTTCACTCACCAGCGACTCAGAAGCAGCCTCGTCCACCATCATGGGGTGCCAACACTCTACCCTATTTTATTTTCTTCCTGTTATGGATTGAATTGTGTCCCTGCAAAATGTGTGTCAACTTGGCTAGGCCATGATTCCCAGTATCTTACCATTGTCCTCTATTTTGTGATCTGTTGTAATTTTCCAATGTGTTGTAAATCCTAAACTCTATGAGGTTAATGAGCAGGATTAGAGGTAGTTACGTTAATGAGGCAAGACTCCATCTACAGGATTAGGTTGTATCTTGAGCCAATCTCTTCTGAGATATAATCAAGAAAAGCAAGCAGAGAGGAGCAGGACCTCCTACCACCAAGAAGGGAGATCCAGGAGGAGAGCATGTCTATTGGACCCTGGGTCCTCGTGCTGAGAAACTCCTAGACCCAGGGGAAGACTGACGACACAAGGACCTTCCCCCCAGAGCTGACAGAGAGAAAAAGCCTTCCCCTGGAGCTGGCACCCTGAATTCGGACTTCTAGCCTCCTACACTGTGAGAGAATAAATTTGTGTTTGTTAAAGCCATCCACTTGTGGTATTTCTGTCATAGCAGCACTAGATAAGTAAGACACCTTCTAAGACATGATTATCTAAAATTATCTTGAATATTAACCTGTTTGTTTTTCAGTGGCAGTTTCCCCTCATTAGCCTCTAAGCTCCACGAGGGAAGGGACACTGTCTACCTTGTTCACCCCGTTCCCCCAGCACCCAGCTTAGTGCCTGGCCCAGGATATGAGCTTAATACGTAGTTCTGAAATGATTTTGGCTCCTGTGTTTGTCAGCCCATATCGGAGCTCTGGGGGAGAGGGTATATGATTAACAGTGCCACCCCCAGCCCCACTCCAACCCTTCAACAAAGCTCAGTGAGGAAACTTGAATTTTTTTCTACCTTCAGACTTGTCCCAGTTACTATTGCTACAGAACAAATTACCTGCCAAAATTAGAGGATTAAGCCAATCATTTTATGATGCTCTCAGGTTCATGGGTCAGGAATTTGAAGAGTGCAATGGGGAGGGCTTGTTTTTGCTCTGCTATGCCTGGAGCATCGGCTAGGAAGACTTGAAGGCTGGGAGTGACTCAACAGCTGGGGGCTGGAATCATCTAAAGCCTAGTTCACTCACGTGTCTGGACCCTGGCCTGGGCTAACTCAGAAATTAGGACCGCCAACCTGAGTGCCTTTTGGTGACCTCTACATGCACCTGGCCTTCCTCACAGTATGGTGGTTGCAGGGTGGTTGACTTCTTACATGGCAGTCCATGTCTCCACACACTGGTGTTCCAGTGCCGAAGAAGGAAGGCTGTGACACCTTTTATGACCTAGCCTCAGAATCTATACAAAGTCATTTCTGCCAAACTCTATCATTCAAAACCGTCACAAACTGTGATAAGAGACTTTCTAAAATGATTCCCCAAAGATGTCCCACCCTAATCCTTGAAACCTGGGAGTATGATGAGTTCTCTCTCTTTTCATTATGTTATGTTGTATGGCAGAGTTGATCTTAAAGGGAAATTATCTGGGTGGGCTTGATATAATCACATGAGCCCTGAAAAGCAGAAAGCTTTCTCTGGCAGATAGAAGAAGTCACAGAGATTTGAAGTGGGAAGGACAGTCACACACTGTTACTGGCTCGAAGATGGGGTAGGTGACATGAAAAGGAATGCAGGTGGCTTTTAGGGGCCAAGAGAGAACCCTATCTGATAGCCAGCAAGGAAACGTGAACCTCAGTCCTACAACTGCAAAGAAGCAAATTCTGGCACATCCTGAATGAGCTTGGAAGCAGATTTCTCCTGAGTCTGCAGAAGAGGACTCATTCTGGCTGACATCTTGATTTTAGCCTTGTGATCCCTGAGCAGAGAGGTCAGCCAGGCTGTGCTGGGCATCTGATCTACGAAACTAGAACCTAACAAATGGGTCTTGTTTTAAGTTGTTACATTTGTGATAAATTGTTACATAGCAATAGGAAAATAATCCACAAACCCACCATGATTCATCGCGGGGAGAGCTGGGCTCCATCTCTCAGTGAGAGGAGTGGCAATGAACTTCGCTGTGCTTTCAAAAAATCACCACAAGATTATTTTCAGAAGTCTCTGCCCCTCCTTTTAATCTGTCTATTCAACAAAAGCAATCTAGTGAATCGAGAAAGCCAGGTCTGTACTCAGCTCTGTATCACCAAACCCAGGCGCTGGCTTTTCTCTCCCAGTCACCCCATGTCCAGCGCAGCTGAGAACCGCCACACCTGCTCAGCACCTGGTCCCAAGCCTGGGAGGCCCACTGCCAACTGGCAGGACTTCCCATGGTTATTTATATAAAACCAGAAATGGGGACATAGAGATCCATCCAACCTCATATCTATTAGCTGCAGGATGTATTCCATAACAGATAGGAGTCCCAGAGACACTAAAGTTCTGATTCTCTCCAAAGCAGTGAAAGCACCAAACCACAGCAGAGCTTCAGGGAACTTCTGGGTGGTGGACACAGAAGGAACAAAAGATAAAATAATAACTTAGTAAAAGAATATATAATAACATATAAAGATATAACAATAACTCTATTATGTGAAGCTCTAATAATAGTAAGAAGCTGATGCCAAAAAATCAGAATTTCAGGAGCATTGTTTCCACCTGCTAACACAGGAAGAAATACTATGTGCTGTTGAGACCAGCACTATTCAGTTGCTCCTTCTGTGATGATAAAACATCCTATCTTCGTGCTGTCCCACGTGGTAGCCACTACCACAGAGGGTTATTATGGTAATCACTTGAAATGCGGCTAGCGCTACTGAGGAACTGAATTTTAAATTTTATTTAATTTTAAATAACCACACGTGGTTAGTGGCTGCAGTATTGGAGACCATATATCTAGAGTTTTTTAACGAAATGTTTTATTTAGGAAACTCATCTCTAGATTTGGCGAAGACAAGGTAACGTAAGTCCCTACATTAACAGAAAGCTAAATGGACCTATTTTCAGTGTTGGGGTAAACAGCATCCCTTGGAAGCCATTTGGATCACATATTACTGGTAAGTTCTTCTAACCACGTTCTTACTAGGGGCTAAAGGAGCAGCAGTCTAGAAATTCTCTAAAGCAACTGTTACCACAAGCTGATATTTCTCTTCTTAGCAAGGTAGGAGAACAGAGGGGAAATTAATTTGCTTATTTTTAACCAACATTATAAAGTCTTGCACTGTAGAAGCTTAGTTGGGAGACATTGACTTGGACCAGAGAAGCAGCAGGAGGGGTGAACTTGAGTGGTAAATGGAGTCCAGGGACCGTTGTTTTACTATTGTTGGATTTTCCTTCTGTACCTTCTCTCCACTCCAACAGACTTGTGAATTCTTAATGCATTAGAAGTATCTCATAAAGCATTAATCTCTCAAGGAAAAAAGAAAAGATAAAGCATTATTATCCTTAGTCTTGGGACTGGTGGAGACTTCTTACCAGGCAGTTGGTAAAACACTGGACCTATTATTGTTGTTGTTATTAGCTGCTGTCGAGTTGCCCCACCACCCCCGATTCATGGCAAACCCATGTACAATGGAATGAAATGCTGCCTGGTCCTGTACCATCCCCATAATAGATGGAGGATTGGACTATTGTGACCCATAGAGTTCTCAGTGGCTGGTTTTGGGAAGTAGATTGACAGGTCTTTCTTCCTAGTCCGACTGGAAGCTCCACTAAAACCTGTTTAGCATCATAGCAACAGGCAAGTCTTCACTAAAGATGAGTGGTTAGCTCAAGCAAATTCTAGTCTTCTGGGGCACATGCATCTATGTCCACAAAAGATACAGTTGACGATTGCCATGATTCACATGACTTCCCAATATGGGAAGAATATTCCCATAGAATCAAGTACTAAGAAGGCTTTATTAATAGTTTTTGTACCACCATCCCTGAAGTCTTAAAATGGTGGGCCATAAAAGGGTTTGTACAAATTTGACTTCCCTACTCTAACACACACACAAATAAATTTGGCAGTCAAGAAATAACCACTGAGAGTTGCTATTCTGAGACCACAAAAGAGATATTTATGGGAACGTGAGCCTCAGGGATTACATTTCCACTCAAGCAGCTGGCAAAGCTTTATTTTTTTCTCATCAAGAGAGTTGAGCTGACAGAGATACCTGGCAGTAGGCCTCAAGCTAAGCCGCCAGGGAACTCCAGCTAGATCCAGGCTTTCGGCTGCCAAAACAAAATAATAGGACTTGTAGGGAAAATATAAGTTAATTGGTAGACTTATCTCAATTTTATGGTTTTCTCTTAGAAATATTTCTTAAACCTGTGATGTACACTAAGTTTATTTAAACCGAATCTAGCATAGGATGGTATTAGATTTAGTACCAAAACCATCTTCATACTAATACTTCAGTAAGTCATAGTGAGTCACAAAGGGTGGTACGGTTTCCTGGTGCTACGCCCCTTGATAAGTCTGAGAACTACTGAACTGGCACAAACACAGTGTTTAAGAGATGTCAGTTTAAGGCTCTGTAAAGAGTGTTCCATCCCTAGTTGTTGCATTCCTGCTCAGCAGTTAACGCCCAGAAATGGCCCAGTTCCCTCTGGAGAGCATGTCACTTCTCTAACACTTCCCCAGCCCAAAGATCCTGATGTGGCCTCACCTCTTGGGGAGTTTTGGTCCTAAGTGGACAATACTGGTGTTAATAAAGGAGATGTAATTGGGAGAAGCACTTTGCAGAAGTCAGAGACCAGGATCCCAGTTCAAGCTCTGCCTGTAACCAGCTGAAAGACTTTGGATACGTCACCTAACTAACTGTGCCTCATCATCATCATTACTATTATTTTAAAAAAATAACCTTTTGCCATGGAAAATAACATTGGAGAGAGGTCACATGGCCTGGAAGAAAAATGTACACCCCATGTACAGGTTTTTGTGTATTTTTAATGGTTAGTGGTTTTAATAAAAATATTTTTGATGATTTTGCTTCCATTAAAGACAGAAAAGTAAAATTATAAGAAGTTCTGATTTTGGTATAAATAAAATATCAAAACTTAAAATAATAATGTGAGCTTTAATACACTTATATTTAAAATTTTACATGTTTTTTGAGTACTTTAATGTTTATCTGAAAAAAATAACCACTTAAAAATACATACGTTTGATTAGCGGCGGAGTGCTTAACCACTGCACCACCATGGTTACTATACTTCCAGAGCCTATCTTTATTGAAAATTTTGATATTTGTTCACCATGGATTTTTTACATTAATTTTTATTTCTAAAAATATTGTATTAGATGTTACTTATCTTAGTTACTGAGTTATTTGGTGGCTTCTTAAATTTTGTGCCCAAGATGAAGATCTCACTTGCCTTATTCTCTTGTCTCAGCCTTGCTGGAAAGTATGGGGAAGAGGCTAAATTGAAAGACATCATAACATAATTTTCCAGAACCGATAAAAACAAGGAAGGTAAATGAATTCCAAGTAGAATTAATAATAAGAAAGTCAGATATTTTGGTGAAGCTATAGAACCATCAAAATCATAGAGAAGAAAATTAAACCATCCAGGAAGAAAAGACAGATCACCTTTAAAATTATTAGACTGATATTTAACTTAGCAACTTCACAAATATAGGCAAGAAGACAGTGAAATAACATTTTCGATATGCTGAGAAAAAATCACTGTCGACCTAGAATTGTACATACAGTGAAACTCTACTTCAAGAACGAGATCAAAATAAACACATCTTCAGACAAACAAAACTGAGTTTACCACTAACAAATATTCACTGAAGGAAATTATAAAGGATGTTATTTAGACAGAAGATTCCAGAAGGAAGATCTGGAGTATAAAAAGGAATAGTGGACAAATGTGAT
The DNA here is from genome assembly GCF_000243295.1 of Trichechus manatus latirostris. Lineage (NCBI taxonomy): Eukaryota > Metazoa > Chordata > Mammalia > Sirenia > Trichechidae > Trichechus > Trichechus manatus. The sequence continues at coordinate 9,021,349 of NW_004443978.1, forward strand.
AAAAATGTAGGTATATCAAAACAAACATTGATTGCATAAAATATTTTTAAAATTTTCGAGTTGGGGTGGGGTTATGGAGTGAAAAACAAGATTGAATTAAAATACTGGAAATTAAGTGATTATGAGTCAGAGTGGAGTGAACAAAATTAAAGTGTTAAAGTGGGAAGGAGTATTGCTCAGAAAGAGGTAAAGACATTGATTAATTTCAGATACTTTTAAGTTCACTAGGCATGTTGACATTTTTATTGTATTTACTAAAACAATACAAATAGAGTGCACAACTTCCAGATTAATAGAACTCATTGCCATAGAGTAGATTCTGACTCATGAAGACCCCACGTGTTACAGAGTAGAATTGTTCCATAGAATTTTCTTGGCTGTAATTTTTATGGAAGCTGATTGCCAGGCCTTTCTTCCACAGCACCACGGGGTGGGTTTGAACTGCCAACCTTTTGTGTAGTAGTCAAGCACAAACAATGTGAGCCACTTAGGGGCCTTAAACCAACTGAAGAGATTAAAAGGTTGGGGGGGGGGGTGACCCAGAAGAATGCAAGAAAAGAGAACAAAGGAAACAGAAAAATTGGACAAATAGAAACCATTAAATTAGATAGTATGTGGCATAACCACACACAGACCACTACACAACAGTGCAAAGGAGTGAACTCCAGTGACTCAAATCAACATGGGAGACTCAAAAACGTAAATGTTGAGGGGGAAAGGAAGTTCCAGAAGATTACGTGAAAGGATAAATCAAATTTTAAAGTTCAAAAACATGCAAAACTAAACAACATTGATAAGGAATAAATACATATATAATAAAACTAAAGAAAAGCAAGACAGTAATAAACACAAGGTTCAAGGTAGTAGCTAACTTTGGGCAGGAGGGGGGGCACATAGGGACTTCAAAGGAGTTGATAATATTCTGATTCTGAAGCTGGGGTCCATGCGTTTGTCGTTCTTCCTATTGTAAAAATTATTTTTCATTTATTTAATGTTTAATTTAATTTTTTAATTGAAAAAGAAATGGAAATTGAGCAACAGGTGCTCCCAAGCCCGTCATTTAACTAGGTTCAGAGGCTTTGCTTGCATTTCCCCAGGACACCCAGGTAATGAGTCAGCACCCCAAGTGGAACTCAGGCACCCCGGTTATATGATTATATCACAGTACTCCCTGAAAAACCCTAAACATTCATGGTATGTTTCTGTAAGGGCGGGAGGCCAATTACAATAAAAAATATTTAAATCATAGAGTATTTTTAGTACCTAAAGCTCTATTACTTTTGAGTTAAAATAGATGGGGTTCCCTATTCAGGTCTTTCAACACCCCAGCGTGGTTAAATCCTTCAAATAAACGCTGACTGAAGAGTTTCACTCCTTAAAATAATGAGGGGCCGTGTGTGATGTGAGAAAGCAAGCAGGAGGCTGAAATGGAAGGTGGCATGTGTCACGCTGTGGGGTGACGCGCACGGCACTGTGCTGATTGAGGAGAGAGAGAACTCTGGATCCAGTATAACCTCAAGGATGGGGAGTCAGTGGATGGCAGTTTCCATTCTCAGGGAGTATGGTTGGGATACATTTACACTAACCCCCCCAAAATGCAACAGCTCCAGCCCAGGCCAGCCAGCTGTGCAGGAGGTCTAACCTTTTCCCAGCATTCCCCTCTCCAGGATTTTTAGTGGTGTTTACACACCTCTGAGAACGACCCCCATCATCCACGTCACCTGATCGCAGTGCAGAAGCTTAGCTGTAGAAGCACGTCAGCTCTCACCATTCCCATGCACACCTACGTGACAGTAGGTGACTGTCCGAGGCCTCTCTTGGTCCCCAGAGCCGCTCAACTTGAGCAGCGGGCAAGTTGCAAGCACCAGGGAATTAACTTAAAAAACAAACCAGTCGCTGTCGAGTCGATTCTGACTTATGGGGACCCCATGTGTGTCAGAGTGGAACTGTGCTCCGTAGGGTTTTCAATGGCTGATTTTTCAGAAGTAGATCACCTCGCCTTTCTTCTGAGGTACCTCTGGATGGGTTCAAACCGCCAGCTGTTTGATTAGTAGCCCAGCATTTAACCATTTGCACCACCCAGGGACTCTGCTGGAGAATTAACACTTTCCAAAACAATGACTACACTAAATGCTTTAGCTCATGGATCATCTCATTTAAACCTCATAATAACCCTGTGAAGAAGCACTGGTGGTGCATTGGTTAAGTGCTCAGCTACTAACCAAAAGGTCAGCAGTTCAACCCCCCAGCTGCTCCATGGAAGAAAGATGTGGCAGTCTGCTTCCATAAAGATTTCAGCCTTGAAAACCCTATGGGGGCAGTTCTACTATGTCCTATTGGGTCGCTATGAGTCAGAATCCACTCGACAGCAATCAGTTTGTGTTTTGGTTTTGGGTTTTGGGTTTTTTTTAATAGCCCTTTGAGGCAGACACTAGTCTTATTCCCAATTCACAGGTGGCAAATATGAGGTGCGGAAAGGTTAAATAAATTGCTTCAAGTTACCCTGCCCTGATGGGTGATGTTAGAGCTGCAACCAGGTAATCTGAAAATGAAGCCCTGGCTTTTAAGCACGAGGCCAAAGAAAAGTTGTCCAGACCTGAATGTGTGAGTCATTTTTAAATGGCACGTTTACCCACCAGTCAAATGCAATAAACACTGTGGTATTTGCAGAGTTTTGAAATAACCTCTCCCTGACACACACAGACACACGCTATTTCCCCCTCCGACTGCCACGAAGGGCAATTTTGTATATTAGCATCCTGCTGAGTGAACCACTCCAAACTGGGCCCAGTCTTTAATACAAGAACAACTCCCTTCTTGTTGTGGTAGAGTAGAAAGAGATTAGGATTTGGAGCAAAGACATCAGGGTTTGAATTCCAGCTCTGCCACATCCCAGCTGCCTCAAAGTGGGCAAGACATACAACCTGCCTAAAGTTCAGTTTCTTCACCTGTACAATGTGGTTTTGAGTATGTAAATGATTCAACCAGAAGATCTAAGTGTGGAACAGTAAAGCAGCGTACAAATAACAACAGTTTATACTATTGTTCCTTGAGAACAGTTACGTAGCATGAAAGTTAAAATGCAAGCTTTGGAATAAGACAGACAGAGCTATGAGACTTTGGAAGATACTGGGAAATAACTTTACCTCTGAATCTTAATTTTCATCTGAAATAGCGCCTGACCCCTATTCAATGAGATGATGTAAAGGCATGAGGCCCAGCTGACGTATGTTTAGCCCAAAATAAAAGGTAGTTTTTGAAGTAGTAGAAGGAGTGCTGGTGGTTCAGTGGTTGACAACTCGGTGCTAACCAGCCATTCCACAGGAGAAAGATCTGTCAATCTGCTCCCATAAAGATTACAGCCTAGGAAACCCTGTGCGGCAGTTCTACTCTACCCTATAGGGTCACTAGGAGTCAGAAACAACACCACGGCATAGTAGTAGCAGCTTCAGTAGACCTAGGCCGGGGCAGATTACTCAAAAATCAAGATAAGCACGGGTTTACTTATGCTTACAGCCTAATCTGTAATTGTTCACTGCAGATTATGAAATAAGCACAAGTAAACCCATGCTTACTTTGTCTTCTGGGTCATCCGCCTCTGTCAGGGATTGTAAATTTGAAAAGAGGCTTTGATTCTGTAGGAAGGTGCTGTGGGGTTGGGGGAGAGACAGATGCCAGCCATATCCAGAAGCAGAATCTTTGATGTGGTGAAAAAATGTAAAATCATTCCCTATAGATGATCTGGTAAGCAAAGTAAGCACCATGCTTATCTTGCCTGTTGGATAATCAGCCCCTGGATTTAGGACCACAGTCTCTGTATGTCTCTGTGGTTTTACAGACAAATCTGATGACTGGCATGGAAAAGCATTATGTAAGCATAATTTCTAGCAGCCAGGGACCCAGAGTAACACTCCAGGAAAATGACAAAGATAGTGTCTCTCCCTCCCATGCTCAGAGGCTGCAGCACTGGAACTCTGTGTTCTAACCCGAGTGGCCACGTCCATTCCTGAACATTCCTTCCGGCCATCCGGCATGGTGATTCACAGTATGACTTCATCATCTATATCCTTTATAAAATGACTGGAGGCATCCAATCTCATCTCAGTAAATGCTTTTAAATAACTAACACGAAGAAATAATCATTCTTTTTAGCTTGTCCGGGACCCTGAATGCAGAAGACATAGCCTCACCTCCGTCTACCTGCTGCAGGCTGACATTGGCATCTGTATGTATACAGACAACACATCTTGCATATATATATATGGAAGATTTCCATTAGATGTTGGTACATGGCAAAATGCTGCATGCCACTCTGTTTCCCACTTCAAATGGCACTGTGTCCTAGAATTGCTGTGAGTAAATCAAGTCTGACTCTTTCATTGTCCAGGGAATTACTAATAGTCTGATCTACCGTCCTTTTCAATGTGCATGGAGGCATCCAATCTCTTTCTTTTGTTGTTGCTGTTAGCTGTCATTGAGTCGGCCCCTGACCCATGGCAATCCCACGCACAACAGAACAAAACGCTGCCTGCTCCTGCACCATTCCTATGACTGGATGCACATCAGACCATTGTGATCCATAGGGTTTTCATTGGTTGTTGATGTTGTTGTTGTGGGCCATAGAGTTGATTCTGACTCATAGTGACCCTATATTACAGAGTAGAACTGCCCCATAGGGTTTCCTAGGCTGTAATCTTTACAGGAGCAGACCACCAGGTTTCTTCTTCCTTGGAGCTGCTGGGTGGGACCAAACTGCTAACCTTTCAGTTACACGTCTCTGTATTGTAGACCATCCTACTGACATAGAAAGGGTCTGTAACAGTTATCTATGCAGAACCCTGCAGAGACTGGTAAAGACCAGGTAACGCACAGCTGTCATGCTGATCATTACTCAGCTGCATACTGGAGGACTCCCTCTGAGCAGCTGCCTTACCTGGTCTTCTGCTGTGACACTAGAGTCACCTTGTTGTTGTTAGGTGCCATCGAGTGCATTCCAACTCACAGAGACCCCATGTACAACAGAATGAAACACTGCCCGGTCCTGCACCATCCTCAAAACCGTTGTTATGCTTGAGCCCATTGTTGCAGCCACTGTGTCAATCCATCTTGTTGAGGGTCTTCCTCCTTTTCGCTGGCCCTCTACTTTACTAAGCATGATGTTCTTCTCCAAGGACTGGTCCCTCCTGATAACATGTCCAAAGTATGTGAGACGTATTTTCGCCATCTTTGCTTCTAAAGAACATTCTGGTTGTATTTCTTCCAAGACAGATTTGTTCCTTATTTTGGCAGTCCATGGTATATTCAATATTCTTCGCCAACACCACAATTCAAAGGTGTCGATTCTTTCGTCCTCCTTATTTATTGCCCAGCCTTTGCATGCTATTGAAAACACCATGGCTGGGTCAGGCGTACCTTGGTCTTCAAGGTGACGTCTTTGCCTTTCAACACTTTAAAGAGGTCTTTTGAAGCAGATTGACCCAATGCAATGCGTCTTTTGATTTCTTGACTGCTGCTTCCATGGGTGTTGATTGTGGATGCAAGTAAAATGAAATCCTTGACAACTTCAATCTTTTCTCTGTTTATCGTTAATATTGCTTATTGCTTCAGTTGTGAGGATTTTCGTTTTCTTTATGTTGAGGTGTAATCCTTACTGAAGGCTGTGGTCTTTGATCTTCATCAGTAAGTGCTTCAAGTCCTCTTACTTTCAGCAAGCAAGACTGTGTCATCTGCATAATCTAGGTTGTTAATGAGTCTTCCTCCAATCTTGATGTCCCATTCTTCATATAGTCCAGCTTTTCGGATTATTTGCTCAGCATTCAGATTGAGTAGGTATGGTGAAAGGACACAACCCTGACGCACACCTTTCCTGACTTTAAACCATGCAGTATCCCCTTGTTCTGTTCAAACAACTGCCTCTTGATCTATGTACAGGTTCCTCATGAGCACAATTAAGTGTTCTGGAATTCCCATTCTTCGCAATGTTATATATAATTTATTATGATCTACACAGTCGAATGCCTTTGCATAGTCAATAAAACACAGATAAACATCTTTCTGGTATTATCTGCTTTTAGCCAGGATCCATCTGACATCAGCAATGATATCCCTGGTTCCACGTCCTCTTCTGAATCTGGCTTGAATTTCTGGCAGTTCCCTGTTGATATACTGCTCCAGTTGCTTTTGAATGATCTTCAGCCAAAAAGTCACCTTCGCTGCCCCAAAGCTCTAGCAGGCTCTGTCTGCTCCCCGTAACACTCCATGTTGCTGCCTTGACACATTCTTCAGAGTTTGCTGAGGTGATTATGGAACTCACTTGTCTTAGTCAGCTAGTGCTGCTATAATATAAATACCACAAGTGGATGGCTTTAACAAAGACAAATTTATTCCCTCACAGGCTAGGAGGCTACAAGTCCAGATTCAGGGCAACAGCTCCAAGGGAAGGCTTTCTGTCTCTGTTGTCTCTTGGGGGAGGTCCTTGTCGTCAATCTTCTCCAGTCGAGGAGCTTCTCAGCTCAGGGACCCCAGGTCGAAAGAACTTGCTATGCTCTTAGTGCTTCTTTCTTGGTGGTATGAGGTCCCCATGTCTCTCTGCTCGCTTCTCTCTTATATCTCAAAAGAGATTGGCTTAGGACACAACCTAATCTTGTAGATTGACTCCTGCCTCATTAACATAAAGGCCTCTAATCCCACCTCATTAACATCATAGAGGCAGGATTTACAACACACAGGAAAATCACATCAGATGACAAAATGGTGGACAATCACACAACACTGGGAATCATGGCCTAGCCAAGTTGACACATATTTTGGGGGGACATAATTCAATCCATGACATCACCTCTTTTGTCTCCTGTCTCTCAGGGATCACCACCCTTCAATCCTTGGTGTGCAATGAAAACCACTTCTCATATATTCTGTCCATTTGTTTAGTTATTTCTGGTGGTTGGAACCTGGTCTCTGGTACTCCATCTTGGCTAAAAGTGGAAGCTGCTTTCGCTGAGTTCTGACTAGCTATTTTATACTAGTCAACCTGTGGCTGCAATGAACAAATGCATGCGGCTCCATTTTGGAAAGTTAGTTGATATTGTTGTTTACGTTAACCAGTAAGACAAAAGTGATACAAACAAAGCCGGAGGTTGGAACGTCACTTGCTCATCAATGATGTGAATGACTTCTTTGCTGAATCAGATAATAGATCATTTTTCAAATATTAGAAAAAACTTTTTAAATTTTTATGCTATTCAGAATGTAACAATTACAAACTTGACACATTATAAATTTTAATATGCTGTATTAACATTTTGTCCATCACTTTAAATCTAGTCAATCAACAAAACAATAAATTAAACCCTCTTATGCAGTGTTTGCTGATTTTCAAGGTGTAGATTTATTCCTACCCTGGCTAATTTCAAGCTGTCAAAGTGACACCACTGAATGTAGAGCGGGGAAGAGATGAACAGTAGCACGTCGTTATAGAGTATTTCCACTATACAGATGCAGGGCACATAAACAACCCCAAGAACACAGATAATAGTAAAATAATTAGAAAGTGATGAGTTTTGAGTACTTATCCCCTTTATTTTTAATACACTATATTGAATTGTAAGTTTATATAATTTAATTTTTAATAATGGCTTGCAAAACTCCTGACAATTTGCCAAACAGCTCCTTTGAGTCAGTACGAGCTGGGCTTGAGCATCACTGGATGTGGCCTATGACTGAGGCCGCAGGTCTTGCACGGGCAGACTGGGACACACGCAGCCTTGGAGAAGGTGATGACTGTTCCTGCATCCTGCAGGATAAGGAGTCATTTGCTAAATGGAAAAAGTGGATAAGCAACAGATAGAGGGAGCAATACACGTAAAAGTAGGTAGGACGTATTGGTCCTCATTGTGAACTCCCCTTCTGAGTGGATGTCAGTGTATCTTCAGGACTTCAAACAAGAGCTCTGGAGTCAAGAAGCCTATGCTGGAATCTGAGTCTCACCACCTAATCAGTGAGCCAAGCCATTTAACTATTTATGCCTGTTTCTCCAGCAGAACTTCCCTCACGGAGTTGTGGTGAGGATTACACGTGTCAACTCGTGTTAAGTCCTGAGAAAACTGCCGGTGTTATACACAGCCCCGAACCAGAGAAAACTCTTCCTGTTAGCCCTCTAGATTTATCCTGATTGATCCAGTGCTGCGCTAACTTTAAATCCTGAGGAAGTCTACCTAGGACACAAATGTCTTCTCCTCGCCCCCAAGGAACACTCAAGGAAGAATGCTTTTTTACCATTTCAATAGCACGGCGGTATAAGCAGTGGTGTGGGGAAGCCAGCTCCTACAGGCATCTCTCCCCAAGTCTGCATTTGGAAACATCATGGCATTGGTAGCTTGGAACCAGGCATGGTTAAACCACGGAAAATGATGAATGCTGCAAATCGGGGCTTTTTTGCTAGACAACTGGTTGTTAAACAGTACAGCACTGATCCTTCTTGTACTCTTCCTGACCTAAGCAGTTTAATTTGTTTAATGGAAGGGATACATCATACTTCAATTCGAGAAAATCAATCTCTCTCTAGCAAGGCATTAGAGGAAATAATGTAGCCTGTCCAATCCCATTACCAGAACATACTCCTACCAAAGGAATGAGCAAAATTAGCCTGATGCAAACAGCATCTCAGGGTGGTTTTGGGAACAAGCACACAAATTCAAGATAACCTCATACTCAATGCATTGCCATTAATAGCAGCTTCCCTGGAACATAGCAATTTGCAAAGTGCAACCTGGAATGATGCAGAGCCTTGCCTTCAGGGAGTTCATGGTAACAGCACCTCATAAAGGTACCAAGTCCGGATTTCCAGTGCCCTTCCACAGACAGGGAGCTCCTGCTACACACCCTATTTGAGGAAAGCAAGGCCAAGAGTGGAAAGAACTAGAGTAAGGTCACCAAGTCGAGCTGAGGAGCAACTCCAAAACAAAAGCAGAAGCCACTTTTAAGTAAGTGAGTCTCTGTATGTTAAGAAAGAGTGGATTTCTAGAAGGCAGACCTAAGAGCAGTGAATGAGTGTGATAGACTACATTGTTTGCTCCAGTTCTTCACCATTGTCTCTACTCATGTCCTTTGCTATACGACTTTTCAGTTTCTCCCACTAACTAAAACCCACTGCCATCGAGTTGATTCTGATTCATAGTGACCCTATAGGACAGAGTAGAACTGCCCCATAGGGTTTCCAAGGAGCAGCTGGTGGATTCAAACTGCTGACCTTTTGGTTAGCAGCCAAACTCTTAACCACTGTGCTGCAGATTATTTCCCTTTTTCCTTGAGTTTGGGCTTGCCCATGGACTTGTTTTAGCCATAGAATGAGTGACAGTGATGGCACGCCAGTTCTGAGCCTATGCCTTAAGGAAAAAAAAATAATTGCCATCAAGTAGATGCTGACTTATGGTGACTCCGTGTGTTTCAGAGTAGAGCTACACCCCATAGGCAGTGATCTTTCAGGAGATCACCAGGCCTTTCTTCCCAGGTGAGTGTGGGTGGATTTGAACTGCTAACCTTTTCATTGGTAGCCTAGAGCTTAACCATTTGCACCACCCAGGGACTCCTTAAGAAACCTGGCATATTTCCTCTGGCCTTGTTGCAGCTCTGTTTATGCAACATTGTTATGATGAAAGCTAAGTGAAACATAGTAAGAAGAAAGTTATTTTTCCCTTAGTACAAGAAGCAATTTCTTAAAAGTTGAAGACTTTATACCATGAAGCCTTTCAAGGTTTAGATTGTCTTATTCATTTTGCAATGTCCAAAGTATACTCCAGTGCCTGCTATATAGTTGGTGCTCAATAAATGTTTCTGAATGTGTGTGTCAGGGAGACTGTTTTCATGAAAGCCATCTTATATAAAATGCCTCATTAGGAAGAGAGCTTCCTGCCATTGGAGATATAGTGGCATCATTGTATTTCTTTTCTAGAATACAATACAAAGCATTTTTGTTAAACAAATTAATTAATCAGGACATATTCACATGGAAGTGACCAAAAAAGACAACTCAAACTGGTTTCATTTGCTGGCTCACAAATTTAAAATGTCCTGGGATAGATCAGGTTTGGACCACGTTGTCAGGGCTCAGTCCCTCAGTCCTCTCCGCTCTTCTCTGGATAGCTTTGCGTTGCCTCCATGCTTTGCACAAGAATATTATCTCTTGTGGCAATATTATGGCCAATACCCTCTTTTTTTCCCCTAAATTTTATTTATTTTGTTGTTGTTGTTGAGAATATACACAACAAAACATACACCAGTTCAATAGTTTTTGCATGTACCATTTAGTGACATTGATTTCATTCTTTGAGTTGTGCAACCATTCTCATCCTCCTTTTCTGAGCTGTTCTTCCTTCATTAACATAAAATCACTGCTCCCTAAGCTTGCTGTGTAATCTTTTGTATTGCTCTTGTCAATTTGATCCCATATAGATAGCTCTTAAAACAGCATAATGCTCAAGGCAGACCTTTTTTACTGCTTAAGCTAAACTGTTGTTTGGTTTTAAGATGACTTCAGGGGATATTTTGGGTTTAAGGTTTAAAGATTATCTTGGGGCAATAGTTTCAGGGGTTCATTGAGCCTCCATTGCTCCAGGAAGTCTGGATTCCATAAGAATTTGAAATTCTGTTCTGCATTTCCCCCTTTTGATCAGGATTCTTCTATGGAATCTTCAATCAAAATGTTCAGTAATGGTAGCCAGGCACCATCCAGTTCTTCTGGTCTCATGGCAAAGGAAGCAGTTGTTCATGGAGGCAATTAGCCACACATTCCATATCCTCCTCCTGTTTCTGAATCTCCTTTTTCCTCTGTTGCTCCAGGTGAGTAGAAACCAATTTTTGTGCCTTGGATAGCCGCTTGCAAGCATTTAAGACCCCAGGCACTACACAATGAACTAGGAGGTAGAACTAAACATATTACTAGGTCAATTAACTGGGAAGTCCCATGAAACCATGACCCAAAACCTCCAAACCAAGGTATCAAATCCCATGAGGTGTTTGGTTGTATATTAGCAGCCTCAGCAGCTACTCTTTTTTTTTGTAAATATATCAGACAACTTTTGCCAATTCAACTTTTTACAGGTGTACAGGTGTACAACTCACTGACAGCAATTACAGTAATTGGAGGTGCGACCCTCCCCATAACCAATGCTATTTTTCTATCACCGTTACCACCCCCCTGATCTTTCCCCCCTCCCTCCCACCACTGGTAACCACTAATAAACTTTTGTCTCTGTGTATTTTCCCTTTCTTGTCATTTTATGTAAGTGAGGTCATACAGTATTTGCCCTTTTGTAATTGGCTTATAGATGAGCATAATGTCTTTAAGCTCCATTCATACTGTAGCATGGATCAAGACTTAATTTCTCCTATTGACTGAATAGTATTCCATTATATGTATGTACCACATTTTGTTCATCCATTCATCTGTTGATGGACAGTTAGGTTGTTTCTACCTTTCGGCTATTGTCAATAGTGCTGCAGTGAAAATTGATGTACAAATCTCTGTTTGAATCTCTGCTTTCAAATCTTTTGGGTATATACCTAGGAATGGAATTACTGGGTCATATGGAAGTTGTATTTTTAGTTTTTGAAGAACCACCACACTGCTTTCCACAACAGCTGTACCATTTAGCATTCCCACAGCAATGAATCAGGTTTCCAATTTCCCCACATCCTCGCCAACATTTGTTCTTTTCTTTTTTCTTTAGCCATCCTAGTGGTAGTGAAATGGTATGGTATCACATTGTGGTTTTGATTTGCGTCTCTCTGATGTCTAATGATGTTGAGCATCTTTTCATGTATCTAGTGGCCATTCGAATGTCCTCTTTGGTGAAATGTCTATTCAAGTTCTTTGCCCATTTTATGATTAGTTTGTCTTTTTGTTGACAAGTTGTTGAAGTATTATATATATTTTGGTTATTAGATTCTTATCAGATATATGGTTTCTGAAGATGTTCACCCAGTAGGTAGCTTGTCTTTTCACTTTTTTGGTAAAGTCTTTTGATGAACAAAAGTTTTTAATTTTTATGAGGTCCCATTTATTTTGTCTTTTGCTTTTTGTGCTTTTCTTATTATATTAGATAATCCATTGTTAAAAGGTAGGCCTGACAGCATTGCCCCTGCATTTTCTTTTAAGAATTGTATGGTTTTAGATTGCACATTTAGGTCCTTAACCTATTTGGAATTTGTTTTTGTGCATAGTGTTGGCCGTGGGTCCCGTTTCATTTTTCTGCAGGTGGAAATCTAATTTTCCCAACATCATTTATTGAAGAGATTCTTCTTTCCCCATTGAATGGGCTTAGCACCTTTGTTAAAAATCAGTGGATCACAGATGTGTAAGTTTATTTCTGGACTTTCAGTTCTATTCCATTGGTCTATGTGTCTATTGTTATACCAGTACCGGCTGTTTTGATTACTGTAGCTGTATAGTATGTTTTAAAATCAGGAAATGTGAGTCCTCCTACTTTGTTCTTCTCTTTCAACATTGCTCTAGCTATTTGGGGCCTCCTGCCACTTCATATAGAGTTGAGGATTGGTTTTTCTATTTCTGTAAAGAAGGCTGTTAGAATTTTGATCAGGATTGTGTTGAATTGATAGATCACTTTGGGTAGTATTGACATCTTAACAATATTAAGTCTTCCAATCCATGATCATGGAATATCTTTCCATTTATTTAAGTATTCTTTAATCTCTTTCAGCAATGTTTTATAGTTTTCATTGTATAAGTACTTCACATCCTTGGTCAGATTTATTCCTAGGTATTTTATTCTCTTAGATGATATTGTAAATGCAATTGTTCCCCTAATTTCTCTTGCAGATTTCTCACTGGTGGTGTATAGAAACCCAACTGATTTTGTTTGTTGACCTTGTACCCTGCAACTTTGCTAAATTCCTCTGTTAGCTCTAGAATGTTTCTTGTGGACTTTTTGATATTTTCTACATTTAAGATCATATTATCCATGAAGAGAAGTAAGTTTACTTCTTCTTTTCCAATTTGGATACCTTTTATTTCTTTTTCATGTCTTAGAGTGGTCAGATGAGGGAGGGTGTCTCCGAAAAGCACCTTGCACCTGATAATCCCTTCCCCAAGGAGAGGCATTATCAGAGGAGTACAGCCATTGAGAAAGTGCAAAAGAGTTGATGTAGGAGTTTACAGCAAAGAATGTGCAATGGGAGATGAAAAGAAGTAGGACAGGATATTTTCTTTTCTCATCTGGAGAAATAAGAAATCAAGATGGTTTATCCATAGGCATTGAGATGATGAATACAAACATAACCTGAAGCTGCTAGATGGTCTTAGACCCTCCAGGAGTTGGGGGGGGGGGGGTGGCGGGCAAATGCCCTCCTTTCAGCTCTTCTGGGTTTTTGAGTCCAGGTGTCCAGGTTCTGCTGAAACAGATACATTTTAATCCCCTTCAGTGACACAGAAGATTAACCCAAAGTGTTAGACATCAGGATTGGGGTAGGTAGGTGACTGGAAGAGGGTATGAGGGGCTTCTAGGGTACATCCCTGAAGACATATATATATATATATATATATATTTGTTGTTGTTGGGTGCCATCAAGTCAGTTCCAACTCATAGTGACCCTATGTACAATAGAATGAAACACTGCCCATTCCTGTGCCATCCTCACAATCATATGTGTATACACATATACATGTTACATGCATATACATATGTGTATATATACATATATGTATATGAAATACTTCAACAAAATGTTTTAAAAAAACAGTGACAACTTATTTCCAGACACCTCAGATTTTCTAGAATATTCAGAGAACCTGTAATTAAGTTAAAAAGGTATCTGAGAAACTTGATTAAATATATAAAATCCATATATTTAATATCCAGGAGATAGTGTCAGAACTCTATTCTTGGGAGAACCTCAAATTCTGTTATATATGACCACTTATCTTCTCAAATCTCTGATCCCAACTGACCATGACAACAACAAGGCATCTAGTGTCATCTGCTCTCTGAGACGAGAGAGCCAAGACTCAGAAAGTGGTGTCATTTGCTAAAGAAAAGCTGGGGCTTCTGAAGCACAAACCAGGACTCCATGTCCAACAGTTCATACGGTCCTTGGCTGGTGGGGAATACAAGGACCACCCTAAAAACTGTATACAGCAAACCCTGCAGAGTGCCTGTAGGCAGAAGGTAGTCAGGTAGACTAGAGAGCAGGTTCAAGAGAAGAGGCCTGTAGCTATTCCACAGAGCCCTCATGTCAGCTGGACCTTGTGTGAACCATGAAAGCTCTTGACTTGTCCTAACCTACTATGACCCTCCTACACATTGTCCCCAGTCACTCTGCATTGTGCTAAGCCAGTGGGTTTCAGACAGGTGCAATTTTGCCGCCCTTCACAGGGGACGTTTTTGGTTGTTACACTGGGGGGTGGTACTGGCATCAACTGAGTGGAGGCCACAGATGTTGCTAAACATCCTACAGTGCAATGGACAGCCCCTACAGCACAGAATTACCCAAGCCCAGATGTCATTAGTGCTGCTGTTAAGAAATCCTGAGCTAAGCAGAGCAGATGACACCAGGCTGGCCTACCTACCCTCAGACCATGAAGATGGAAAGAAGGTCCAGGCCCGGTGTGCAGGGAAACAAGTGGAAGCCAAACTCTGGTTGCTAAACGATCCCCCAGGCAGATTGGACATGTATTCTTCATTAGGGGAATATTTTCGGGAGCACACCATCATTTGTAGCTCTATTACCACTCCCCACTCCCTCTCTCCTCTCCTGATAAGAGGTATTTAGGCTTTTAGCCTGTGCCCAGTCTCTTTAATGGAACCAGAAGCAAGAGCTGGATATATTTCAGACATCTCTGGGTAAACAATCCCATCACACATGATACTTACTGTTGGAGGGGTCATTGTTGCCCTTGAATGGGGACTTGTTGGAATTACCATAGTGGGCACCTGCAAGGGTTATCATTTATATTGTACTTTAGTGATGCAGGAGCCCTGAGGTCTTGAACACCTCACACCTCAGGTCACCATCTAAAAACTTACCTCAAAACCTGGGCGTCCAAGATCATGTCATGCAACTGTAACTTAAATTTAATCACAAATTCAAAGATTTTGGAGAAATGTGAAGTATCTTCAGCATAAGGTGGTAGAATGGGCACTGACTTTTAGAGTCTGCCACATACTACCTGGGTGACCAAACTGTTGGAACCTCAGTTTCTTTTCTGTTGGGTGGGCAAAATAAGAACCACTGTTCAGGTTTTAGGTGATAACTCGATGATATAAGTTACCAGACACAACTTCAGCATGGCAAAGGGATTTCAGGAGTGAGGACCCTGGGGAGAGTTAACTGAGTTAAAATACAAGCTCTGCCTCTTCCTGCTTGACCTCAGCATCTAAGCCTTGGTTTCCTTGTCCATAAACTAGAAATAAAAATCTTACCTACCTTCCTACCTCATTAAATGAGGTAATCCAAGCAAAGCGCCCAGCAACCTGCCTGGCCCATAGTAAAGGCGTATCGCCCATGAGAAAGTGGAAATTTTCTTTGGAAGTGACTTATGATTGGACTTGATGTTAGCCCTCCTGACGACCCTCACATTTCCTGATGCCCTCCCTTCCCCTTGTGCCTCCTTCAGCAGCTGGTCTGGTCCCAGCAACAGTGGGTCACCCAAGGGGCTCAGGCCAAACTCATCGAAGGATTGTGCCTACCCTGCGCTTCCTCTCTGGCAAGTTCTGAGAGTTGTCTGCCTGATTCTCCTTGGGAAACGGAGACTTTTCTTGCAGAAGACAGAGGGTTCTGAGATATCAGACACTGTAGACTTTTTCTTAATGAGATTCTAAATTACTTTTAAGCTGGGAGACACTGCCCTGGAATGCCAGCCTTTGAGGGAAGCTACTATTTATGACATCCTATGAGCACTTTTTCAATAGTCAGTCAGTCAACCTTTAATGAGCATTTATCTGAGCTATGAAGAGTGCTGGGACACAAAGAGAAGGTGAGTTCCCTCCCCCGGGTGAGTTCAAAAGCCAGCTTGGAGTTAGCAGAATGCCTTCCAATTACCCTTGCTTCAGCCAGCCTCTAGGGGCTCTGAACACACAGCCCTCGCAACAAAAGGCAATGAGCACTGGCTAGGTGAAGACCTGCTGTGTGCCCAGCTCTGTGAACTCATCATCTCACAGAACTCGAAGGGAATGGAAAGGCCACTCAACAAGAAGTCAAAGGCCCAGGTTCAGGTCCACCTGTCCTGCAACCACCTGTGCAAACCCTCATAGCCTTGGTCTCCTCCTATGCAAAATGGAGACCATACCTGCCTTAATCACCTCCAGGATATTGTGAGAATGAAATGAGATGGTGGGAGAGTAACAGCTTTGTAAACTGTAACATTCTAAGCCAAATGTCCAAAAGCCCATTGCCATCAAGTTGATTCGAACTCATAGTGACCCTATAGGAAAGAGTAGAACTGCCCTATAGAGTTTCTAAGGCTGTGATCTTTATGGAGCAGACTGCCATGTTTTTCTCCTGCAGAGTGGCTGAAACGTCAACCTTTTGTTTAGCAGCCAAGCGCTTAATAACTGTGCCCCCAGACTCCTTTTAGTCCTAATGTAGAACTATTTTAAAATGGTAATTTAAAAAAAATTGGGGAGTTCAAAGCTCCAAGGAAAGATGAAGCAATTGCCCCAAACCAAACCCGCTGCCGTGGAGTCAGTTCCGACTGGTAATTGCCCAAAGCCTATTGTAAAAATAGTCAAGGTTCCTTGTCACCCAGACTTCCTCTTTGTCTATTTGCAAATTAGTGCAGATGGAAGATTCAAGGACTAATTTAATGGTGTTTGAGGTTTATTGAAGTCGGTAAGCTCATGCTGCACCCCGGGGCCAGTGGAGAAGGATGTTTTTCATGTGGCAAGATTAGAAGGCCACCAGGAAGCTCCCATCCTGACCTAAGAATCTCTTCTCATCTCCTCACCTCACTACCTGCAAGCCTCAGATTTCATATTAGTAGCTTATTTTTTAACTCAGTTGGTGATATAGTGTATGTAGAGAGTTTGTCAATTTTTAGCACTACTCACCACTCCTCCTGCATTAGGGGAATTCATTTAGAGTCTTTACTTCCCCAGAAAAGTTTAGAATTCCACTTTTCCAGCCTCTTTTGCAGCTACGGTTACAGTTATCTAATTGGACTCCACCAATCGGATTTATCTCCTGGAACTCTGAACTGGAAGCCAGCAGTGGAGAGAATCAGACTCTGCTTGCAACTCATGCTTGGGAGGTGAGGGCAGGTAAGTCCTATTTTCAGAAGAACCAGCAGCAGAGGTCTGGTGATAGAGTCCAGAGCCTGGCATTGGCAAGACCACCTGCAGAGGGGTGTCTCCTTGGGAGTTCTTAATGTCACTTGGGTGTCCTCCTTCAGGTGACATCCCCTAGCCTGGCTTTCTGGGAGCTGCCTACATCCTCCAATTTCTTTTCTGCATAAACCAGCTGGAGAGAGTTTCTGATTTATTTGCAGTCAAGGAACATAAGAGGCATCAACCTCCTTGTGGGGTTATGGCCATCAGGTTAGCTTTCCTGTTAGATAAGAGAAATGGCAAAGAACTGGAGCCTTTGCAGAGGAAAGTGAACTGATATAAAAAGGAAATTGCAGAAGCAAGAGAGATTAGGAGGCAATAGAGTGCAAAGCAGAGGCTGGTATTTGTGGTTGTATCTGTGTGTGGGACCGAAGGAGGCCTGTGCTGGTCAACAGTCAGATTTCTCTCATGTCCATTTCTGCCCTTGCCCTGCTCTGTCTGCACTGTGGGGAATGGTTGATCAGGTAAATCTGGGAAACAGGAGCCCTGGTGAAAGATCGGAGAGGGAAGGAGGAGAAAACACAGGGTATTTCTCCTCTCTCTTTCTTTCTCTGCTTCCTTGTATACCTGGCTGTGGCTACAGTTCCTCCACAGCTCCACTACCCATGGGGCAGCCTCAGCTCTGACCCCTGGCTCGTCCTCTTTCTTGTAGCCTAGGGGTGCCACCACCTTCCTGCTGTGCTTAATCTCTAGGTTGCCTCCCAACTCTTGTTGGGTCTCTTGGCTTCTATCACTTGTATCACTAATTCCACATATTAATTCCTCATTCTTCGAAAAACCTAGAATGGTTTCTGATTTGGGGGTGTCTTAGTTATCTAGTGCTGCTATAACATAAATACCACAAGTGGGTGGCTTTAACAAAGAGAAATTTATTTTCTCACATTCCAGTACACTACAAGTCCAAATTCAGGGTGCCAGCTCTAGGGGAAGGCTTTCTCTCTCTGTTGGTTCTGGGGGAAGGTCCTTGTCTCCTTTCAACATCTGTGGGCCTGGCATTCCTTAGAGATCTCCATGTGTCTTGACGTCAATCTCCCGCGTTGAGGAGGTTCTCAGCGCAGGAACCCTGGATCCAAAGGATGTGCTCTACTCCCAGCTCTTCTTTCTTGTTGGTAATGAGGTCCCTCCACTCTCTGCTCCCCTTTCTCTCCCTTTATCTCTTGAAAGATAAAAGGTGTGACTCAAGCAAGGGTGTGACTTGAGTAAGGGTGTGATTTAAGTATAGTACAGGTGTGACTTGAGTAAGGGTGTGGCTTGAGTCATACCCTCTTGTAACGCTGTGACTCAAGATACACCCCACACTGATCTTGCCTTATTAGTATATGTTGTTGTTGTTAGGTGCCATCAAGTTGGTTCTGACTCATAGCAACCCTATGTACAACAGAACGAAACTGCCTGGCCCTGTGCCATTCTCACAATCATTGCTATGTTTGAGCCCATTGTTGCAGTCACTAAGTCAATCCATCTTGTTGAGGGTCTTCTTTTTTGCTGACCCTCTACTTACTAAGCATGATGTCCTTCTCCAGGGACTGATCCCCCATTATAACATATCCAAAGTATGTGAGACAAAGTCTTGCCATCTTCACTTCCAAGGAGCAGTCTGGCTGTACTTTTTCCAAGATATATTAACATATAGAGGTTAGGATTTACAACACGCCACAAAATGGAGGATAATTACATCAGATCACAAAATAGAGAACAACTATACAATACTGGGAATTGTGGCCTAGCCAAGTTGACAAATTATTTGGGGACACAATTCAATACATAACAGAGGGCAACTTCTAACATAAAAATTCAGACAATTCACCAATTATGGTTTTGTTTCAGGATGGCTCTTGTTTCTTAAATGACATTATTATTACTACTATTGATGATGATAACATTAAATTTATTATATCCCAAGTACTTCCAAAAATAATACCTGCAGGTTTACAATACAAAAAGGTAGCAATGATAAAACTGCAAACCATGAAAAGAAGGATCATAAAACAAGACCATGCACGGGAACATACACTGAGAAATTCTCTGAGTCACTGCACCCAAGCTGTTCCTATCTGGCCCTGGCTCTAGCAAGTCAACTTGGATTCTGATGAGATGGAGCTGGGCTGACTGGGAAGGACTCCCAGGGAGAAATAACAATCTGCCAAGCAACTTCCTCTGAGACACACTATTTTTCACTTGTGCTTCCAAATTAAAAAAATACGTGTGTGTGTGTGTATATGTGTGTAGAGAGAGTCAGAGTCCCTGAATGGTGCAAACAGTTAATGTGCTCGGCTGCTAGCAGAAAGGTTGGAGGTTTGAGTCCACCCAGAAGTACCTTAGAAGAAAGGCCTGGTGATCTACCTCTGAAAAATCAGCCATTGAAAACCCTATGGAGCACAATTCTACTCTGAAATAGGGTCACTATGAGTCAGAGTTGATGTGACAGCAACTAGTATATACCTATATCTGTATCTACATCTACATTGTATATATATCTACATCTATATCCATACCAAAAAAAAAAAAAAGTCCAAACCTATTGCCTTAGAGTTGGTTCTGACTCGTAGCAAACCTGTAGGACAGAGTAGAAATGTCCCATGTGGTTTCCAAGGAGTGGCTGGTGGATTTGAACTGCCGACCATTCGGTTGGCAGCAGAACTCTTAACCACTACGCCACCAGGCCCCATCTGTATCTATATCCGTATCTGTATCTGTATCTGTAACTGTATCTACATCTACTTCTACTTTTATAGCTACATTTACACCTACACCTAGGTACAATATGATGAAGGCATACATCTCTGGCTTGTATTTATCCACTTTCTAGGTTTAATGATAAGTTCTTGCAATAATTAAACCAAATTAAAAAAAAAAAAAAACCATTGTTGTCGAGTCGATTCTGATTCATAGCAGACTCAGTGTCTCTGCAGGAGATAAACAGAACAATCAGATATTTTTGAAGGGCTATTTGTTTCTCTAAACATACAGCCAGTCACTCATGGTAAGCGGAACCAGCCAAAGAATCAAATCATGGTACAGGGCTGGTGAGTGGGGAGAGAGACTTCAAGTTAGGTAAATACAGCGGTGAAGCGGTACTTCTCCCTCTCGGTGAACTAAAAGCTTGCAATTGTCAAGGATTTCAAGATGGCGCCTCCACCTACTTACCATTGACACGCCCCCTGTTGGGCATAGCACGGAGGGGCAGGGAGTGCAGGAGTGAATTGTCTTCACCGTATTTGTCTAATAGGGATTAATTTAATAAATTATGGTTCCTCTTATGTTGAAATATTATATAGCTTGTCAATCATGTACTTGAAGAATATTTCAGGCATGGAAAAATGCTCATAATATGTAATATATAACCCCAACTTTGTAAAATATATATATATAGGTACACATGGGGTTGCCATGAGTCAGAATCAACTCGACAGCAACCAACAACAACATACGATTTTTTTTCAAAATATTAACAGGGACAATAGGACTATTTCTGGGTCCTACAATTACGTGACCACCACCTCTCCGTCAGTTTATCATACCATGGTGGCTTACATATTGCTATGACGCTGGAAGCTATGCTACTGGTATTTCAAATACCAGCACGGTCACCCATAGTTAACAGATGTCAGCAGAGCTTCCAGACTAAGACATACTATTAAGAAAAACCTGGTGATCTACTCCCAAAAATTAGCCAGCGAAAATCCTGTGAATCACAATAGAATATTGTCTGATATAGTACTGGAAGACGAGCCTCTTATGTTGGAAGGTAATCAAAATACACAGTGGTTGCAACAGTTCACGGAGCACATGTGAAGACGGCACAGGAGAGGGCAATGTTTCATTCTGTTATACATGGGGTCTCCACGAGTCAGAGCTGATATACAACAACAATAGAATTACATGGGGATTTTTTTCATATTCTTCTCCGTACTTGTTGAACTGGTTCGGGTTGTTCAGAACATGGCCACGATGTTCAGTGGTGGGGGCTTATGTAAAGACGCACAAGGAAGGAAAGAGGACAGGAATAATCTCAGCCTCCCCATAGCCAGACCCTCTGCAGACTGGAAGGGAATGCAGGAACAAAGCCATTCAGGGTGAAAAAACAATGTAAACAATGTAAAGTTTGACCTGTTGCCCATTGATCGTTAGCTCACAGGTCTAATGCTTCACCATTTTGATGAGACAACCACTCTCCATCACTGCTTCTGCTTTTTCTGGGGTAAGCAACTAATTACGTGTCTTCAGTTTGAACTGGCCGAGAGAGATCTAATGGGCTGGCCAGATGACATGTGGGACCAGGGCTGTCAGGCCAGCCACCCTATTGCCTAGCTGCTTTAAGTCAGATTGTTGCTCCAGTCATTTGTGGTCAGAGCAGCAGTGTAAGAATGGTGTGGGGTAGAGGGCATCTGACCTCTTCTAACTTCACAAGGGGGAAGGAGAATCAAGATCAACAGCTCAAGGCTGATTCATATGAGGTGGAAGGAAGTCAGACATGCCTCCTCTCTTTGCTATCTTTACCAATTCTGACACCAACCATCCCTCCCACAGCACTCTCTACTCCTCTGCTGGGTTTGATAATTCTTTACAAATGGCTACACAGAATCCATAGACCATACTCACAGTTACAGAGTTTATTGGGGAAGTAACAGTTTACAATTCAGGTTCAGGGACGCTCAGGATAAGGCTCTTTGATCAAAACAGCATCTTCTCAGCTGTGCTGAAGGCAAGTCTCCCTCTGGCCCTCAGCCCCTCAGCCCCTCAGGCCTCTTGGGCCAACCCTGGCCTCTGCCTTGCTTGGGCAAGTATTACAAAGCTCTTTCAGCTCTGCCAAAAAGTGTCCGGAGGCACCCCACTCCACCAGAAAACTCAGGCCGAAGGTGCTCAGCTCTCTCACTCCATGAGTTGGTGAGCCTAACTCTGCTGCCAAGTGCCCACAGGCACCCCACTCCACCAGGAAGCCTCCTGCCCAAAGGCATTCTGCTCTCTCGCTCTATGGGTCAGCACACCCACTGTAACTGCCTTGCTCTGTGGGCCAGGAAATCAACCACAACATCTCCTGCCAGTCTCCTGGTTCTTCTGCTGCCATTTCTCTGTCACTGCTTCTTGTTGTCTCTCACAGTCTACAGTCACTGCTGTCTCTGTCTCCTGCATCTAGGAGGTTCTCACTGCAGGGAGCCCAGGTTCAAAGGGTGTGCCCCACTGCTAGCTCATTTTCTTGGTAGTAGTCAGAACCCCCTCTGCTCTGGGATTGGCTCTCTTTTAAGCCTAGCAGGATGACAAAACTGACTAATCCCCTTGATAGGGTTCCATATATCTTATTTGCATGATCCCACCCCCACAGGGGTTCTATGCACCTTATTTGTATGGTCCCACCCCTATAAGAATGCCATGTAACTTATTTGCATTATTAGCAAGCTGTCCAATCACCTTGGTGGGCCACAAGCACTAAATTTGCATAGTCCCACCCAGTCATTTGGTGGGAGATACACGACTATGGGGAGAAAGGCTATGTAAAATCAATCCATTACACCACAACTAGAATCTCACTGGTTCATGGATTTATGTGAAAGTAATTTATTAGGAAGTATTCCTGCAGAATCTGAGAGGGGAGTGGGAAGGTGGGACCTGGATGCCATTGTGCAGTATCAAGCAAAGTCCCATGGAGGGACTTTGGCTCAATCCCATAGGGGAGCTGAGGCCATGCATCAGAGTTGTCCAAATGGGGGTAGGTGGGGACAAGGTAAAAGAGTTAGAGTATCTCCACCTCCACACTATCAGTCATTGGTCAAGAACTGGCCCTGGAGGAATTAAATTCCCAGACCCTTCTGGGTCTCCAAGTGCTCAGGACAAGTAGGCTTGACAGCCTGAGAGCAGCCTACTGAAAGAGAGGTGCAGGCGTCAGCTATGGGGAGTGAAAGGCCAGCAGGGTGCCTGAGGGTGGTGGTAGAGCACTGATGGCATCTGCTACCATGGTCCAGCCCAGCTAACTGAACTTTGGCCCATCAGAAAGGCGACAGTGGGGCCTCCCACAGAATTAGCTTTCATTCTTTACCAAAGGCTCTGGATGACCCTGAGCTTGCCTCACTGTGTCGAAGCTGTTCTATCCTGATCTTTAATAGAGAAGCAGTACGGACGCCACTGGTGGTTCAGAGGGGGAGACTGCTCAAGGATGTTCCCTTGCTGTTGGGATGGACAAGACGGATCCTCAACTCCCGGCCAGGCCCCTGGAGTCTCAAGCACATACCAAGCAACACCCTGTTTTTCTGCTCCTAAGGATGTTCAAGTACCGCACTTCCTTCCTCCTCCCCCTCAACTCCTGTTTCTGTTGGAACAACATTATTCACCACACACAGGTTGGCGTTCATTGAATCTTTTCTTCCGTTTTCCGTTCTGAGCACAGATAATTATGCTCGTCAAGTTAACATGCGGAGGTAAATATTGTAATTTGGCTTCAGGGATATTTCATATAATGTGGTTTTTGTTTTCCTCTGCATCACTAAACAAAGAGCATTGTATCTCCTCCTAGAGGGGCTTGGAATGTTCTGGAAAGCACATAAATAAGGTTTTTAATTAAAAAAATCACTTCTGAGCCATGCCGGTAGCATCCCTCCTCTTTTGAATAGACTCATTATTTGTGGCATCTGGCGGTAGGTAAAGGCAGCCTGTGAATCATGCACCAGCAAGACATATGCTCCAATATCACCATACAATGACAAGCAGCCTCATGATCCAACATGGAACGCTTCATTCGCAGATTAAACAGGAAGCTTTCTCCAGAGGCTCCTAAATCAGCAGAGCAACCGGTTATTGTCGATTAGCATTTATGCTTGAAAAATGCTAGACTATCCTTTACCTGTGAATTCTCGCCTTCCTCCAGGAGGGGAGCAAGCAAGTCACAGCACACTGACGTCTCCCTCTGCTAGAGGATGACATTCAGACCCCGAAAGTTAATGGAGTTGCCTCACGTATCACGGCAAGTGACCCTGAAAGACAGATTTAGAACCCAGGGCTGGCCCTGTGCTTCATGAACATCAAGCACGGGCCATTCTGCTTTGCCGTGGTCTCCAGGAGTGATTATTTGTACTAAGTAGGTCGAGCTTGGGTACCACAAGAATGGGTCCTAATTCTCTCTGGCTTTGGAATGTAACATGTGATTCTCTCCCTATTACCCAGAAAATATCCTTGAATAAAATCCTAGACCTATGAATAATGCAAAAGGTGGCTTCTGTTCCTTACATACCTGCCAAGAGACTGGGGCAAGGGTACCTGAGCATCCTGGAACCACAGGAGAATTCTAAGATAAATAAATATTCATTCACCTGAATGTGTACTGAGTACCCAGAGGCTGTGCACACGCGTGGGCAATCCACCCACCAAAACCAGTTGCTGCCAAGTCGATACTGACTCATCATCCCCATGTGTGTCAGAGTAGAACTGTGCTTCATAAGGTTTTGAATGGCTGATTTTTCAGAAGTAGATTGCCAGGCCTTTCGTCTGAAGTGTCTCTGGGTAGGCTTGAACCTCCAACCATTCAGTTAGCAGCTGAGCATGTTAACCATTTGCACCACCCAGGGACTCCAACCTACCCACAGGTAACTGGAAATGCGAAACAAGAAGTGTACCCCTTCTTCTCAATATGGAAGATTGGCTTTTGGAGGGACAGCAGGGAGGCGAGACACAGCCATGGATCTGGGTTCAAATCGTGCCTTTACTGCTGCCTGGGTTGTGTACCATGGACAAATGACTTCTTGTTCAATTCCCAAAGTTCTGCTATTGGGAATGAAGCCAGAGACACCTCTCTCTGGGAATTGGCTCCATAAAGGGGAGAAGAATGTTTATGTTTAAGGAATGCTGTAATTTAAAAATAAAAATTAGCCAGGGTACCTGGGAGGAGAAATAAACACATTATTTTAAAGTTTAATTAAATGTAGTTTATTTAGTACCTGCCAAGTGCAATGTAGTGTAGGGAATACAAAGTTTAATAAGTCTCTGATTTCAAGGTGTTTGTGATCTGCGAGGGTAGAGAAATTTGCAAGTAAGCAGACAAAATGCAGTCCGTGGAAAAGGGCCAACACACAGTATGGGAAGTTACAGGACATGGGGCAAGCACACGCAGCCATGGGACTGGCCAGGAGCTGATGCGTTCACACGGAGGCAGTATGCGAGCAAGAGCACGCCATGAAGGAATAGGCTCTTCCAGGGAATTTCTCTGTGCCCTGCACCATTATAAGGACCTTACTACCTCTGTTAACTCATGTAATCTTCACAGCAACGCTATGAAGAGGGTACAGTTATTATTCCCACTTTACAGATGAGTGAAGTGAGGCCAGGGAGGTAAATCAAATGCCCTCATGTCCTGTCTGGAGATCACCTTCCCTCGGATGACTTCTCAGCTCTGTTTCATCTCTTCACTTCTCTTCCAGCCATGGTACTTCACCTCAGGCCTAGGCTGCATTGCAACTCAGCTCAACAAGTACTTACCAGATTCCAGTGCATGCAAGACAGGACAGCTGGCCGTCAGAAAGGACCAGGGCTGGACTCCCCCTCTAAGGAGCTCATTATTCAGCAACAGAGATGTATCTGAGTATATGCCAACTTTCATTCTCAGTGGATGTCACATGTACTGTGATGAGGGAAGGACAGCTGGATTTTAAGGACAAAGGCACAAAATGGCAACCAAAGATTGTGCTTCTTTTTTTTTCTATCTTTGACAAAATGAATTATTTTATTTTCTGATCATGAAAGTAAAACTTATTGTAGAAAATTTGGAACATACAGAGAAAAAAAGGAGAAAATTAAAATTATCCATAATCTCATCATCCAGAGAAAAACGTGATTATTATGTTTTGATACATTTCATTCCAGTCTCATTTATCTACAAATAAGGTTTTTTCCAAAAAAAATAAAATATTTATATAATTTGTATCAACATCATATCATGAGCCTTTTCTATGTTACTAAAAATTGAAACTTAATTCCAAAGGGCTACATAACATTCTGATCCATGGACACGCTACAGTGCACCCAACCGTTTCACTGTTGGTAGATATTTATGGTTTGCCAGGCTTTCCTATTTTAGAATAAATGCTACAATATTTATCATTGCATATTATTTATTATTGCATATTATTTTTCTCAAATCTTGTACTTAATTTATTTCTATGAAAATTGTTAAGCATTTGTAACGAATTGCAAATTTCTAATTGAACCTTATTTATTCTTGTTATTTTAGCCCTGTTGCTTTAAGAGAAGCCAATTTGCTGGACAGTGGCCTCACAGTCCAGTCTTGCAGCTCGGGAGAAGCTACCTCCTCAACCCCTGTGCATCTTTCTGGTTCCTCTGGCCCTCCGCTGGATGCAGGGGCATCCCCATACAATCTTTTCAGCACTGTCTTGCCATATAATAGGAAAGTGGCCACGAGTGGCTCCATTGTATCCCATCTATCAATAATCTAAGTGTAATATAAGTTTCCCTTCACCAACAGTCCCAATAAGAGCCCTAGAAATGAGTCCAATCAGTCTGCTTCTATTGGATCATGTGTCTATTCCTCAACCAATTATGAAGACCAAGCAGATGAAACATGCAAGTTGGCCAGAACTGTGTCTTGACTTCTTTCTTTACTTCCTGATTTTGTCCTGTGCACCATTTGCAAATACACAGGCCTAACTCAAAGGTTGTTAGCTATGCCACTTGCATTGTTATTGGTTGCCATGAAGTTGATTCCAACTCATAGCAACCCTATGTACAACAGAACAAAAAACCGCCCAGTCCTGCACTATCTTCACAATCATTGTTATACTTGAGCCCATTGTTGCAGCCACTGTGTCAATCCATCTCATTGAAGGTCTTCCTCTTTCAATTGACCCTCTACTTTACAAAGTATGATATCCTTCTCTAGGAACCGGTCGCTCCTGATAACATGTCCAAAGTACCTGAGACAAAGTCTCACCATCCTCACTTCTAAGGAGCATTCTGGTTGTACTTCTTCCAAGACAGGTTTGTTCTTCTGGTAGTCCACGGTACATTCGGTATTCTTCACCAACACCATAGTTCAAAGGCATCAATTCTTTTTTGGTCTCCCTTATTCATTGTCCAGCTTTTGCATGCATATGAAGCAATTGAAAACACCATGGGTTGGGTCAGGCTCACCTTAGTCTACAATACTGTAGGCTGTGGTCTTTGATCTTCATTAGTAGGTGCTTCAAGTCCTCTTCCCTTTCAGCAAGCAAGGTTGTGTCATCTGCATATTGCAGGTTGTTAATAAGTCTTTCTCCAATCCTGATGTCATATTCTTCTTCATACAGTCTAGATTCTTGGATTATTTGCTCAGCATACAGATTGAATAAATATGATGAAAGGATACAACACTGATACACATCATTCCTGATTTTAAACCACACAGTATCACCTTGTTCTGTTGAAATGACTGCCTCTTTGTCTATGTACAGGTTCTGCATGAGCACGATCCAACTGAACATAGTTCATAATTCATGTGTATTAAGGAGCAGTGACGTGGGCCAGTCTCTTGGGATAACCCTGTCAGCATCTCAAATTCAATGTGCCAAAATCCAAATCTACCTTCTCCACCAAAGCATGTGCTTCCTTCTGTGTCCCTATCTCCTCGGAAGCCATTACCATGTGTGGCACACCTTGTAGCTTAACTCACCCAGATTCCACTTACATTTCCCCTTTCCCTTGCTCGCATGTTCAGTGCAATCTATGAAAGTTAAAAACTTAATCTTCTAGCCACTCTTGGTGCTAGGGATGGTAATGTGACCAGTTCTGGCCAATGAGATGTAAGTAGGTGATGGCTGGTGATGTTACAGCCATCTTATGATCATAAGGACCACAGTCACACACTAATGAGGGAAGAGCATAAAGAGAGAAGGACCCTGGGTCAGTGGTGATGTCACAATATGCTGAACCAGTCCTGGACCACCCACCTCTAGACTTCCCATTACATGGGAAGTTACTTGCAGCTAAATTTAATTCCTGAAGGATACACACCAACTTCCCAGCCAACTAGAAAACCTGGGTTTCTTCAACAATCCCCACAGTGTTACTCCTCACCAATGATCAATCACCAAGCTCTATTGATTTTACTTTTTTTCCTGAATAACCTTTGGTGGAAAAATCAGAAGGAACAGGAAGCCAGATTTTAGGCTGAATATTCACCACCACCCATTGCTGTCAAGTCAATTCTGACTCACAGCTACCATATAGGACACAGTAGAACTGCCCCATAGGGTTTCCTAGGCTGCAATCTTTAGCAAAGCAGACTGCCACATCTTTCTCCCATGGAGTACCTGGTGGGTACAAACCGCTGAACTTTTGGTTAGCAGCCGAGCACTTAACCATTAAGCCACCGGGTCTCTGTAGGCTGAATATAAGTAGTCAAAACTGTATAGACATGTCAGCTATGCATAATGGTGTTTTGCAAAGGGCCAAAAATGTCATCGGTGGGAGGTTAGAAAACAACAAACTCAAATCTTAGAAGGGTAATTAGTTACATTAGGATTGCTAGATAATTATTAAGGTTCCTTCCACCTTTGAAATGTTAAAGTAATTCATATCAAACCATCAGGCATGGCTTCTAGCCATGTAAAACAGAACAAAATACTGTTATTTATAACCTACATTGCATTATAAAGAGAATGGATCCTATTAGGGGAGGCTCTTTGTCTGGCCAGGACATGGAAACGTTTTGTTATGCTTTTTTAAGAGCAGAAGCTGAGGGCAGCTGAATGGCCTGGCTTAATAGAGGGGAAGAATTTGGAGTTCAAGAGCAATCCAGAAGGATACAATGAAGGTCAGAGAGAAAGGGGTGGGGAGGAGAGAGGTGTTGGTGAAGGATGAGGATAAGGTAGGGCTGTAGAGGAAGCTTAGGTGACTGAGTAGCTGGAAAGGATTTTGGAGAAAAGGGACTACATCCTTAAGGATTAAGTTGTTTGTTATGTGATTCATTAGGTGATCTCTCTCCAGCTCTTTAGTAATATTTTACATACAATATTCTGTGTAAGGATAATTTATAAAGTGAAGTAGGGGTTGAGTTTCTCAACTGGACAAACACATGGAAGAAAAGCAGTGACCCAAGACCAAGGAATTGAGCACTCCCTAGTGTTCAAAGACATCTTGGGATGGTATTGAAACTTTAACAAGCCATGGGTTTCAGGATGCAAAGCAATTTTACATTAGTCCCAAGGGCCAGGAGGCTAACATAGACCTATGTGTAATAGATTACCGTTTTCTTGAATAATGGGACACTTTCCCCACAAAAGGCATTTTACATGATCGGATAGATAATCCATATTGCAGACTAGTAAGTGTTTTTATTTCCTCAGACACTGTCTTCCTTCTAGCTGAAACAAAGAGGTGGAAGACAACGAGATGGAAAATGTGAGAGTAACAGTAAGAGACTTGTAGGATAAATCTAAAAAGTATAACATTGATCTGATACGAGTTCCAGAAGGAAGGATCAGAGAAAATAGAAAGGAAGAAATAACCACAGATACATGAATAGAACATTTGTCTGCACTGAAGAAAGGGAAGTATCTTCAGAATGAAAAACTACTGAGCACAATAACTTTAAAAAAAAAAAAAATCATATGTAACCTACATTGGTAAAATTTCTGAGCTGAAAGGATAAAGAGAAAAATCCTGAAAGTTTTCAAGGGAAAAAGACACAAATCTCCAAAGCTATGAAGAAAAGGATTGATAGACTTGACTACACATAGACTAAAAGTTTCTGCAGTAGGCCATTTATTTAAAGTGAAAATAAAATAAGACTGTATATATAATTTGTGTTACAATTATGTAATTAAATAAAATGTGCCTATAATGATACAAAACAAACTTAACAGGGTGTACATCTAGGGCAAGGAGGAGAAAGGGTATGAAAAGAATTGTCACTATTTTTATTGTGTATTTTTCTGAATTATTTGAATTTTAATTAGAATGCCTTACTCTATTACTTGGGTTTTTAAAACATATGAAAATAGGCTTCTATTTTCCAAATAAAATAATAAAGTGCCTACTTCATATTTGTCATCATTCATTCTACACAGATTAATTGAGCACTTATTATGTTCTAGCATTATTTTAGGCATTAAGAATACAGGCATGAACAAAAAAGACAAAACTCCTGACCTCACGATATTTATATTATAATGAGTAGAGGCGAACATAAAAGTAACTAATAATAATAATAATAGCCAGCACTTATAAAACATTACGTGGGTAGATTCTGGAAAGACGGAGGTATAAACAGACCATTGTTCTGACCTTCCCCACAAATACAAAAAGGAAACAGTGCTTGGTTTTGATGGATTCTGAAAGCAGTAGGGAACTGCAGACAGGAAAGATCAACGAATCAACAATGAGACCCATACAGTAGGAAAACAAACCTAGGAGGCAGAGGAGTACTGTCTTAGTTAGACATTGCTGCTGTAACAGAAATACCACAAGTGGATGGTTTTGACAAAGAGAAATTTGTTCTCTCACAGTTTAGGAGGCTAGAAGTCCGAATTCAGGGTGCTAGCTCCAGGGGAGGACTTTTCTCTCTGTCGGCTCTAGGGGAAGGTCTTTGTCATCAATATTCCCCAGGTCTAGGAGCTTCTAAGCACAGAGACCCCGGGTCCAAAGGACTTGCTCTGTTCCTGGTGCTACTTTCTTGGTG
This sequence comes from Trichechus manatus latirostris, assembly GCF_000243295.1. Lineage (NCBI taxonomy): Eukaryota > Metazoa > Chordata > Mammalia > Sirenia > Trichechidae > Trichechus > Trichechus manatus. The sequence goes on from NW_004443978.1 coordinate 9,052,342, forward strand.
ATATGAGATCCCCATGTCTCTCTGTGTTCTTCTCGATTCTCTCACAACCTAATCTTGTAGATTGAGTCCTGCCTCATTAACATAACTGCCTCTAATTCTGCCTTATTAACATCATTTACAAGACATAGGAAAATCACATCAGATGACAAAATGGTTGACAATCACACAACACTGGAAATCATGGCCTAGCCAAGTTGATACATATTTTTAGGGGACACAATTCAATCCATGACAAGTACCAAGAGCAGGGCAGTGAGCGCACTATGCTCCGAGTGGAGAAAATTAACAGGTGCATTATGAGTGGAGAATTTCTGAACAATCGTAACACCAACAAGAAGTTCATCTCCTTGCCAGCAATTCTAAACAATGTCAGTGATAAAATGCTCCTCCCCAAACACTGGTCTACATTCTAAATAATTGTAGTTACTGCTGCATTTTAATAATATACACATAAGCTTCAATTAGTACATTTTCCTTACTCACCCTTTAATAAACATTGCAACCTAAGTAGAATTTGGAGAATTCCAACAATAGTGTGAGCCTCCGACATGCCAACGGCGGCCTTCGCTCACGTTGAGAGGGCAGCTTGACAGAGCAAGTTTATTATGATTCCATCTTTTGTTCTTGGGGCTGGGGTTCAGTTCCTGTCTTTACTTCTGTGGTGCTGTGCCTGCCTGCACTTAATCCGTAGAATCAGAATAAACAAGGACAGCATGAGAGTTGCAAAGACAGAGACCCAGAACTGGAGCCACTTCAATTCTATGTGACCACTTGGAGTTTTTGTTTTGGTTTTAAATTTAAAACAGGGACATAGATCGCAAATTGCAAAGGCATATTATTTTTATTTAAGTGAAATTTTCAGTTCACACATGAAATATTTCACTAAATTTGAATAATATCTTTACAACTAAAATTTAGTCCCTTTTTAAAGTGTTTTAAGACTGAAAAAACAAATGAAAGAATTAATGATTATTATGGATTACCAAAAATAGAACTAATAACCTGTTGCTGTCGAGTTGATTCCAACTCATAGTGCCCTCGTGTCTGAAAATTATTTTGTCCAATAGAGGAGGTGTTAAAACACTCTTTGGGTGTCAATAGGTACACTGCTGCTGGAAAGTAGGTACTATTGTCATTATTAACATTTGACAGATGAAGAAACTGAGGCACAGAGGGCTTATGGAGCCTTACTTAAGTGGCAGAGCAAAGATTCAAAGCCAGACAGTCTGTGGAGTCACCTCTCCTTGATGCTAATGAGCTGTCACTTGTACCTGCAGTCATGGAAGTCTGGGACATTCATGTTTCAGTTCTGGTTAAATGTTATTATTGTGCCAATTCACACATATGTAAGTTAACTGTGTTAAAATAAACTTTTCAAATGTATGGCCTCACAATTCCGCTCTTAGATTTGTACTCAAGGGAAGGACTGTCCAACAGAAGACACAAACAAGCTTTATCAGTGGAAGAACAGATTCATTGCACTTATGTGCTTAGTGAAATACTACACAGCAGTAAAAAGGAATGAACTACAAATATACTCAACATGGATGAATGTCAAGGAAAAGAAGCCAGATACAAAAACACATATATGGTGTGGTTACATTTTGTCATCAGCATATCACAGGTTGTTAATGAGTCTTCGTCCCATCATGATGCTGAAGTCATCATATAATCTAGCTTCTCTGATAATTTGTTCAGCATACAGATCGAACAAGTAAGGTGAAAGGATACAAGAGTGGACATTTATTACTGATTATTATTAGCTAACTGACTAAAACCCTGGGAGAATAAAGTATGGAAAACAGAAACTAATGCCAGATTGGTGTCAACCAAGATTAAAGTATTATTAATAAATATTAGTCAATGACAAAACAAGATGCTGTTTTCAAAAGATTAGTTTACACCCTTTCCCAGAACCCATCTTTACATAAAATGAAGTACATCTATACATATAAAGTCGGGCTTTCCATTAAGTGAAAAGCCTATGATCTCTTATATTACAAAAGAAAAGTTTCATTTTATTAGTAATTACTAAATTAAGCCACGTTATGTCATATTAATAATCACTGGGAGACAACAGTGTGAAACTATGATCATTTAAATTAAATTAAAATATAAACTTTATAGAATTATACTTTCTGTACTGACCCAACAATCAATGTAGAACTCCTGTAATATAGGTCCAATTAATGTTAGAAGTGATGCAAATAAGCACTAATACTCTATTTCATTATTTTCCTACATTTATTCCTAATGGTGTTAGTGAGGAGTCCTTGGGTGGCACAAATATTTACGTGCTAGACTACTAACCAAAAGATTGGAGTTTGAGTCTACACAGAAGTGCATCAGAAGAAAGACCTGGTGATCTACTTCTGACAATACCACTCTGACATACATGGGGTTGCCATGAGTAGGAGTTGACTTCATGGCAACTGGCTGGGTGTTGGTGAACAAAACTGGTGTTCTTAGAATCAAATAATGGTTAAATCAAGTGTCTTAGGCTGGGTTTTCTTCTCTAGAGAAGCAAAACCAGTGAAGCGAAGAAACTTATATATATATGTATATATGTATGTGTGTGTATATATGTATATGTATGTGTGTGTATATATGTATATGTATGTATATATATCAACATAAGTATATATATACATATAATAGGTGTGTATAGAGATTTATTTCTCTCTAAGTATATATATAAGTATATATATACATATACATACTTACACATATACACACATATATATAAATGAATGTATATATAAAGAGAGAGAAATTTATCTCAAGGAAATTGCTGATGCGGTTGTAGAGGCTGGCAAGTTCCAAGTCTGTGGGTCAGGTGTCAGGCCAGAGGTTTCTGTGATTCACATAGTGACAGGGACTGATAAACCAAAGATTGGCAGGTCAGATGGTAGGCTGCTGGCTCACGGGCTGTGTAGGCAGATGAATCCCAAGATTAGCAGACAATAGAGCAGGTCAGTGGCTCAAATCCCAGGAACTTGAGGTCAGATGATGGAATGCCGGATGCAGGATCCAGAGTGAGAAAAAGCCAGCGAGCTTTGGCAGAATGTCCATACATATTGGATGCAAACCACAGCCCCGAGAAAACTCCCTTTACAACTGATTGGCAGGTCACATCAGATCACATCATGGAGGTGATTACATTATATCACAAAATGGAGGATAACCACATCATTATATAACTGCCAAATGACATCATTACATAACTACCAAACCACTGAGAATCATGGCCCAGCCAAGTTGACACACAATCTTAACCATCACAGACCACCCCTTGTCAACCTGGCACCTATACACATCTCCTTAAAATGTATACAATCTCTAAATAAGGACAATTACAAAGTCATACTCGCACCTAACATGATACAACTAACACACGTACAAACAAAAACACATTAGCCCCGTTTACAGCTTATATTTTATAAGTGAAGAAAACAAAAACATTGGATGCACACAATACTCATAACAATTACAGTCCTCGTTTCTGCAACTGGTTACATGGTCATAACTGGTATTTAGAACTACCTCCTTACACTGCTCATTCAGTATTCCCTTTGCTGTCGCAAACACCTCAGCTGGTTGTGGTTCTTTGCCTGGTGGGGTGACCCAAACCTTCATTCCTAAAGGGTGTGGGCCATTAATACTTGTGTTGGAATTGGGTTGCCGTAGTTTTCCATTAACTTTAATCACAGGGCATGGTAGTACTAAGAGACGCCCTAAAGGATCTCCTGCATTCCAGACATGCTCTTCTTTACCTCCGTTATGTAATATCAATCCGATTTCCCCTTGTTAATCAGGATCAGTCATGCCAGTCAATACAGTAACTCCTTTCTTTGCCTGTTGACCCAGAGGCATGAGGAGACCAAAGTGGCTAGGTGGCATTCTTAACTTCCAGCTCAATAGAATCAGTGTTATGCCTCCTGGTAGGAGCATTCCTCCATTTGGAACTAAGACCTCTAGACCAGGAGATAGAGTCTCAGGGACAGGAAGCAAAAATTCTGCGAATGAGTCACTAGGGGTAATGGTGAGTGGTGCCACTCCCATTTCCACCACTTGATTCCTAGACCCATGAAGCCTGGCTATGGGAGAAACAGCACAACATATTGGACCCTTGTTTACAGCATATACAGCCTCCTGGAAAACATTACCCCAAACGTTAAAGATATTGTCACCTAGCTGGTGCCATAATTGTGTCTTTAGAAGACCATTACATTGTTCTATAAGGCCAGCTGCTTCAGGATGATGGGGAACATGGTAAGACCAGTGAATTCCATAGCAGGGGCCCACTGTCACACTCGATTTGCTGTGAAGTGAGTCCCTTTATGTGAGATTATGCTGTTTGGGATACCATGATTGTGGATAAGGCATTCTGTAAGTCCACGGATGGTAGTTTGGCAGAAGCATTGTGTGCAGGGAAGGCAAAACTGTATCCAGAGTAAATATCTATTCCAGTAAGAACAAAATGCTGCCCCTGCCATGATGAAAGTGGTCCAATGTAATCAACCTGCCACCAGGTTGCTGGTTGATCACCTTGAGGAATGGTGCCATACTGGGGACTCAGTGCTGGTCTCTGCTGCTGAAAGACTGGGCACTCAGCAGTGGCTGTAGCCTAGTCAGCCTTGGTGAGTGGAAGTCCATGTTGCTGAGCCCATGTATAACCTCCATCCCTGCCACTATGGTCATTTTGTTCATGACCCCATTGGACAATGATGGGAGTGGCTCAGGAAATAAGATGACTTGTTTCCACAGAACATGTCACCCTAACCACTTGATTTTTAAGATCCTTCTCTGCAGAGGTCACCTTTTGGTGAGTATTCACATGAGACACAAATATCTTCACTTCTTTGACCCATTCTAAGAGGTCTATCCACATACCTCTTCCCCATATCTCCTTGTCTCCAATTTTCCAATCATGTTCCTTCCAAGTCCCTGACCATCCAGCCAAACCATTGACCACAGTCCATGAATCAGTATACACACATCTGGCGATTTCTCCTTCCAAGCAAAGTTAACAACCAGTTGCACTGCTCAAAGATCTGCCCATTGGGAGGATTTCCCTTCACACTGTCCTTCAGGGAGGTCCCAGAAAGGGGCTGTAGTGCTGCCGTTGTCCACTTTTGAGTGGTGCCTGGATAGCGCACAGGACTATCTGTAAACCAGGCACTAGTTTTCTTTTCCTCAGTCAGCTGATCATAAGGAACTCTCCTGGAGGCCATAGGTGCAGACTGGAGGGCAGGTAATGTGACAGGAGTGGAGACCATGAGCATTTGGGCCACTGCCTCATGCAACTTACTTGTGCCTTCAGGTCCTGTTCCGACTCTGTCTCATATATACAACTTCAATTTAATGATAAGTGCTGCTGTCCACATCCAACTTTATGTCCAACTTTATGGTTCGGTAGGCCAGACAACAGCCAGTTCATGATGGGCAGCTCAGGCCACATAGTGACTGTCTTAGTCATCTAGTGCTGCTACAACAGAAATACTACAAGTGGTTGGCTTTAACAAAGAGAAATTTATTTCCTTACAGTAAAGTAGGCTAAAAGTCCAAATTCAGGGTGTCAGCTCCAGGCGAAAGCTTTCTCTCTCTCTTGGCCTTCTCATCAGTGTTCCCCGGGACTAGGAGCTTCTCGGCGCAGGGACCCCGGTCCAAAGGACGCACTCTGCTCCTGGCACTGCTTTCTTGATGGTATGAAGTCCCCCATTCTCTGCTTGCTACCCGTTCCTTTTATCTCTTGAGAGATAAGAGGTGGTGCAGGCCACACCCCAGGGAAACTCCCTTTACACTGGATAAGGGATGTGACCTGGCTAAAGGTGGTGTTACAATCCCACCCTAATCCTCTTTAACATAAAATTACAGTCACAAAATGGAGGCCAACCACACAGTTCTGGGAATCGTGGCCCAGCTAAACTGATACACACATTTTTAATTCAAACCATGACAGTGACTTAGTGGCACATGGTTAAGCATTCATCTTTACTAAGGCCCAGCAACAAGCTAAAAGCTGTTTCTCAAAAGGAGAGTAGTTATCTGCAGAGGATGACAGGGCTTTGCTCAAAAATCCTAAGGATCTGTGCTGTGATTCATGAACAGAGGCCTGCCTAAGACCCAAACAGCATCTATATCTGCCACTGACACTGCAAGCATCATTGGATCAGCCAGATCATAAAACCCAAGTGGCAAAAGTGGCTTGCACAGCAGACTGACCTGTTGCAGAGCCTTCTCTTGTTCTGGAACCCACTCAAAACTAGTAGCTTTTCAAGTCACTTGATAAATAGGCTGGAGTAGCACACTCAAACGAGGGATAGGTTGCCTCCAAAATTCAGAGAGGCCCACCAGGCATTGTGCATCTTTTTTAGTTGTAGGAAGCGTCAGATGCAATAACTTATCCTTCACTTTAGAAGGAATATCTCGACATGTCCCACACCACTAGACCCTGAGAAATTTCACTGAGGTGGAAGGCAGCTGAATTTTTGTCAGATTAATTTCCCACCCTCTAGCATGCAAATGTTTTGCCAGTAAGTCCAGAGTCATTGACACTTCTTCCTTTCTAGGTCCAATCAGCATAATGTCATCAATGTAATGGACCAGTGTGACATCTTGTAGAAGAGAAAGGCAATCAAAATCCCTGTGGACTAAATTATGACAGGTCTGGAGAGTTGATAGATCTCTGAGGTAGGACAGTGTAGGTGTATTGTTGGCCTTGCAAGCTGAAGGCAAACTGCTTCTGGTGTTACTTTGAAACCAGAATTGAGAAAAAGGCATTGGCCAGATCAGTAGCTGCATATCAGGTACCAGGAGATATATTAACTTGCTCAAGTTATGAAACCACATCTGGAACAGCAGCTGCAATGAGAGGCACCACCGGGCTAAGTTTACAATACTCCACTGTCATTCTCCAAGAGCCATCTATTTTTTGCACAAGCCACATAGGCGAGTTGAACAGGGATGTGGTGGAAGTCACCATCCCTGAATCTTTCAAGTCCTTGATGGTGGCAATAATCTCTGCAATCCCTCCAATAATGTGGTATTGCTTTTGGTTTACTATTTTCATAGGTAGGGGCAGTTCTAATGGCTTCCACTTGGCTTTTCCTACCATAATAGCCCTTACTCCACTTGTCATGGATCCACTGTGGTGGTTCTGCCAGTTGCTGAGTATGTCTATTCCAATTATGCATTCTGGAACTGGGGAAATCACTACAGGATGGAGTCAGAGACTCACTGGGCCCACTGTGAGATGAATCTGAGCTAATATTCCATTAATAACCTGTCCTCCATATGCCCCTACTCTGACTGGTGGGCCACAGTGATGTTTTGGGTATCCTGGAATTAGGGTCAGTTCAGAGCCAGTAACCAGTAATCTCCAAAAAGTCTGATTATTTCCTTTTCCCCACTGAACAGTCACTCTCATAAAAGGCCATAGATCCCTTTGGGGAAGGCTGGGAGAAATATTAACAGTATAAATTTTTGGTGGTGTTGTGGGGTCCTTGCTCAAGGGGACCCAGCCTTCCCTTCATTCAAGGGATTGTGGGTCTGTAAACTGGCTCAAGTCTGGGAATTGATTGAGGGACCATGACTCTCTATTCTGGTGATTTGAGTTAGGCTGCTGTTCACTTGACCTAGAATTCTTCAATTTGTATAGATCAAGTAAATATTTAGTAGATTTCTTATCTATTTCACTCGTAGGGACACCATGACTAAGTAGCCAATGTCATAAGTCCATATGAGTCAGAATATTCTGATTACTGCTTTGACCCTGCTGTGCATTTTGGTAACCATGCCCACCTGGTCTTTGTCGATTGAGTGCTGCTACTTGGCCCCCACCACTATGGAGTCCAATCAGCCCCATTGTAGTTAGGTGTCTTAATTCAGTTTGGGCAGTTCCCACTGTCAAATCTGACTTACATAAAATAGCAATCACGAAAGTCTTCAAGGATTCTGGAGCTCTTTTCACAAATTTGTTTCTCATCTTTGTGGTAAAAAGTATGTCCTCTAACAATATAACCATTTTGGAAAATGATATGGCGCTTCCTCAGAAAGCTAGAAATAGAAATACCATTCGACCCAGCAATGCCACTCCTAGGAATATATCCTAGAGAAATAAGACTCATCACTTGAATAGACATATGTACACCTATGTTCATGGCAGCATTGTTCACAATAGCAAAACGATGGAAACAACCTAGATGCCCATCAACAGATGAATGGATAAACAAACTATGGTACATACACACAATGCAGTACTATGCAATGAGAAAGAACAACAATGAATCTGTGAACCATCTCATAACATGGATGAAACTGGAGGACATTATGCTAAGTGAAATAAGTCAATCACAAAAGGACAAATATTGTATGAGACCTCTATTGTAAAAACCCATGAAAAAGTTCACACACAAAATGTAACAATCTTTGTTGGTTACCAGGGATGGGGGGGGTGGGGGGGACATACTAAATAGGCAGTAGATAAGTGGTATCTTGGGTGAAGGGTGAGACAGTACACAATACAGGGGAAACTAGCACAACCTGTACAAGGAAAGGTCATGGAAGCCCCATGGACACATCCAGACTCCCTGAGGGACTGAATTGCTGGGCAGAGGGCTGTGGGGACCATGGTCTCGGGGAACTTCTAGCTCAATTGGCATGACACAGCTTATAAAGACAATGCTCTACATTCTACCTTGGTGAGTAGTGTCTGGGGTCTTAAAAGCCTGTGAGCGGCCATCTAAGATACTCCACTGGTCTCATCCCTTCAGGAGCAAGGGAGAATGAAGAGAACAGGATACAAGGAAAAGATTAGTCCAAAGGACTAATTGTCCACAGCTACCAAGGCCTCCACCGGACTGAGTCCAGTACAGCTAGATGGTGCCCGGCTACCACCACTGACTGCTCTGACCAGGATCACAACAAAGGGTTCTGGACAGAGCTGGAGAAGGATGTAGAGCATAATTCTAACTCACAAAAAAAAGACCAGATTTACTGGCCTAAAGGAGACTGGAAAAACCTCGAGAGTATGGCCCCCAGACACCCTTATAGCTCAGTGGTAAAGTTACCTCTGAGGTTCATTGTTCAGCCTGGGAGTGGACAGCCCTGTAAAACCAAATGAGACTAACGAGGTATAGGAGTCCAGTGACAAGGGCCGGAAGGCAGAAGGGGACAAGGAAGCTGGTGATAGGGAACCCAAGGCTGAGTAAGGATATTAAAAAAAAAAAAGTATATCCTCTGGGCATACCATGTGTGGGTCTGTGAGTCTAACCTAATAAATACATTCTAACATGCCAATTTCCCTAAGCCTTTGGATACCTTCTTCTACAGTATACCATGTCAGGTCTGGTACTTCAACTTTTTTTAGTGTAGGCCATTGCATAAATCATGCTTCAGCAAGCCAACCAAGAAACTATTAGCTTCTTTCCTAACCTCTTGAGCTGAAACATTGAATGAAGAATCTGTGCTTAGTGGACCTATATCAATTAACCCGGAATGATCCAACTTCATCTTCCTTGCACCATTATTCTACACCCTTAATAGCATTCCCACACATACTACCCACATTTCTGTTTGTACATAGTAGAAAACTCAAGCAATTCTTTTGGAGTGTAGCATACCTCCTTCTAGGTCACACTTTCACCTTTTGGGGCTCCCTGGGATTTAAGTCTACTTATAGGTCTAGAAGCAAAAACGAGTGGTGGAGTTGTGTTCTGAGAACATTCAACATTGTTTTCTAAGGCATCTGCCCAGGCAATGACTCAGACACCTCCCCAGGCAATGACTCAGATGAAGGCTCTTCAGACACATCTGGTTAATCTCATCAGATGAGGGTGGAGGGACTAATGGTTTTACTGAGTTGGGTGGCTTAGCAGACAGAGATGGAGCAATCTCTTCAGATGGGAGTGAGAGGGCTGGTTCTGTTGGCAGGAACAATTCAATACAATTTAGGGGCTCAGTTTCCCCAACTTCCTTATTATCTGCCCATATGTCCCTATCCCAAGTTTCAGGATCACATTTCTTCCCAATCATTCCCCTCACTTTAACTTCAGACACCACTCATGGCTGGGAATTCAATTGGCATTGTAACTCAGCCACTCTTACTATAAGACTCTGGGTTTGTTTTTTGGCAATATCAGCTCAGTTACCACAAGAAATAAGGCTTTCTTTCAGGGCACACATGGCAATTTTGAGGTCATTTATGTGGCACTTGAGCTGTGACTCGGAAGATCTAAACTCATCCTTTTCTTTCACCACTTTGTCTAGCAAAAATAGGACCAACCAACCAGCTTCCTTATACTTCTCATTCTGACAAAATCGTAGAAAAGTATTAAACATGCAATAATCACCCAGAGCCTCACCTCTCACTAGTACTTGATCTACTGGTGGTGATATTTTGTGTATTTCTATTGCCACCTCATGTCTTGGATTAGCAGTGCCCTCTTTACTACTGGAAGTAGAGTCATCAACATCTTTAACCAGATTTGAAAACTCATCCTTACAATTTTGTTTCCCTAGAACCACTCTCGGTGCCAAATGGCTGGGTTCTCTATAGAAGGAAAACCAGTGAAGCATATATATATATATATATATATATATATATATATATATAGAGAGAGAGAGAGAGAGAGAGAGAGAGAGAGAGAGAGAGATTTATCTCAATGAAATGGCTCATGCAGTTGTAGAGGTTGGCAAGTCCCAAGTCCATGGGTCAGGCATCAGGCTGGAGGCTTCTCCTGACTCACGTAGCTGCAGGGGCTGATGAACCCAAATATGCAATCATACAGTAGGCTGCTGACTCACAGGTTGTGAGTCCACAGGCTGTAAGGCCACTGGCTCCAGTCCCGACAACCAGAGGTCAGATGATGATGAGCCAAATACAGGATCCACAGTGAGTAAAAGCCAGTGAGCTTTGCCAGAATGTCCATATATATTGGATGCAGGCCAACCCCCTGAGGAAACTTCCCTTACAACTGATTGGCTGATCACATAGGATCACATTGTAGAGGTGATTACATTATATACATAACTGCCAAACCACTGATAATCATGGCCCAGCCAAGTTTACACACAATCTTAACTATCACATCAAATTAGCTTATTTTCTTGTGGGACTTCTCAGAGCCTCAATATGCTAATCTGTGTGGTAAGTTTCAAGAGGGGAATGCCTTATGCAGCTTTTCCCAAACTAACTCATTCCTAAACTCTTTTTTCATGGAACATTTGGAAGTACTAGCAGTCTGTTAAACACACTTTGAGGGACACTTCTGTGTTTGAACATGTCAGGAGAGAAGAGTTGCTGCAAAAGGAATGCCCTTCCACCTTGGGCCATCTCTGCCCTGAAAAGTCAACCCTGCTTCATGATATCACAGAGAAGAGTGCAAGAGGCTGTCTTTTCTGGCAAAACCTGTTTTCACTTCAGAACTCTTCATTTCAGAGCCATTATGTCCACTCTGTTTCCTATGACATTACCTTACTCTGACCTCTGTCTTTTGTCTATGACCTCTGTAATCTGAGTATCTCTGACTGGTCACAGGGACTCCCTAGAGTAAGACAGAGATTCAGGATGCTTGCAGCAATGAGAAATGGAGGGGGTGTGGAGAGAATATGAGGCAGTGGTGGTTCAGTGGTAAAATTCTTGCCTTCCCTTCAGGAGGTCCAAGTTTGATTTTTGGCCAATGCACCTCATGCATAGACACCACCCATCTGTTAGTGGAGACTTGCATGTTGTTATGATGATGAACAGATTTCAGCAGAGCTTCCAGAGTGAGATGGACTAGGAACAAAGGCCTGGCCATCTACTTCATAAAATCAGCCAATGAAAACTCTGTGGATCACCATGGGCCAGTCCACAACCAATCATGGAGATGGCACGGTACTGGGCAGTGTGTCCTTCCGTTGTGCACGAGGTCACCATAAGTCAGGACCAACAGCTAACAAGAACAATGGAGAGAAGAAGGAAGAATCAGGAGATGGGATGAAGATAATAACTGGGCAGGGATCCAGGCAGCAGGGAGACCTGGAGTAGGAGTGCTCAGGAGACAGGCAGAGGACAGGGGATCAGGAGATAGACATTACACAAGAGTCCATTTCAGGTAAGGTTCTGCTGTTAACAAAACTGGAAATTTCAATAGATTAGCATAATAAAGGTTTATTTATTGCTCAAACCATGCTGTGATACAAATCACTGGTTCTCCTTAGGTGATAGCATCTCCATGTGATGACTCAGGAGTCAGGATCTCCCATCTTGTAATGATAATATCTCTAAACATGTGACCTCAGTAGTCCCTGAAGTAAGAGAAAAGAGGTTAAGTAAATTGCCCAAAGTTACTAGCTGAATCTACCAAGTGGTCTAACCTGTTGTCCCCATACACTAAACCAATCTATATTCCACTTCTCCCGGGATCTAGACAATGTCTAGAACTTAGTAGATGCTCAATAGGCTTGTTAACTGAACAGTTAATGTTTGAGATAAGCAGTTTTCAATAAGTATTGCCTTGGCCATTTTCCTAAAACATTTAGGATATAATTCCAAAATCATATGGCAAGTCACTCATAGCAGGCAATTCCATGGGGAATTATATGACCTCACATAAATAAGCCACAGGATCTTTAACTTTTTCTCCGAGTCTTTGGAGCTCATACTGACAAGCCTTAGAGCTCCACTTCCTCTTTATCCCACTCCCAGCTGGTCCCCTACATCTTACAGGTGCTGCAGAAATCTCTGCCAGTTGCATGTGGCAACCTTGGACCCACTCTACTGCAAATAAAAACAACTTCAACTAATACAAAGGGAAACAAAGACTCATCATTTTTCTATTCATTTTCAAGCAACCGTGCTTCTTCTTGTTGTTGTTAGGTGCTGTCAAGTTCGTTCTGACACATAGCCACTCTATGCACAACAGAATGAAACACTGCCTGGTCCTGTGCCATCCTCACAATCGTTACTATGTTTGAGCTCATTGTTGCAGCCCATGTATCAATTCACCTCGTTGAGGGTCTTCCTTGCTTAGAGGTTAATAAATGTAAAAGGACAAGAAAATTGAGAATGAGAGGAATATGACTAATTCTACAACACCCAGAGCCATTTAATTAGCTCTTTAACCACACTTTCCCGAAGACTGAGAAACTGGTACAATCTGAAGCTCTGGCTCATATATCAAGTATACTTCCCCTATCATCATCATCTAGGGAAAATCCAGTCATTTCATAATAACTCTAGAACAATGGGGAAAAACTACCCAAGCTTATTCCATTTTCTTGGAAACTCCCTGGTAGCATTCTGATGCTGGTAAAAGATGCTTGTTGTTATAACATAGAGAGTTTACAGCTTAAAAGGCACTACAGTAATAGACAGAGGTCTCACATTGTCACAATTAGCACCACTGAGTGATTTTCCAATTTGCAGAATGGCTTGGGAAGAAAGAAAACACAAAGCCCTACCCCAAGCACACTACTCAGAAATAATCACAAGGAGCAATATTCCCATATCTGCCTCTCTTTAGATCTTGGGTGGTTTTCAGAGTACTCTCTCAGACTCCCCAGCAATGTCTGCAGAAACGGCACCAAAACAAAACAAAACCTGTTGCCATCAAGTCTCAGTCAATTCTGACTCATAGCAACCCCACAGGAGAGAACAGAATAGCCCCATAGGCTATAATCTTTATGGAAACAGACTGCCACATCTTTCTTCTGCAGATGGGCTGGTGGGTTCCAACCACAGACCTTATGGTTAGCAGCCGAGTGCTTAATAACTGCGCCACCATGGCTCCTTAGAGATGGCGCAGTCTCCAGCAAAAAGGGCTCCTTTTCTGCCCTCTAGTAGTCAAGACACATACATCAGCAAAGAAGCCCCTCTGGGTACAATCCTGAGGGTTATCTGTTAGCTTGCATTGATCCATGCAAGCCTCCTTTCTGTAAATGTCCATTGCTGTATCCCCAGAGGGTGATGCAAATGTGGTAACACGCTGGGCTGCTAACCAAAATGTTGGAGGTTCCTATCTCCCCAGAGGCACCTCAGAAGAAAAGCCTGGTGATCTACTTCCAAAACATCAGCCATTAAAACCACTATGGAGACTTCCGGGTAACATGGCCCTATAGTCAGAAGCACCACACCGTCCCGCCACAGCAAAGATCAGAAAAACTAAGTCAAACAGAGTCACACGTCAATCCTGAAACCCTAACCATCAAATGAAGAGATAAAGAACTCAGCCAAGTACCAAATGGAATAAGAAACTGACCGAAAACAGCGCAAGGAGAGATACATGCAGAGGTCTCCTATAAGCTACTGCAGCACGGATCCACCATCTTGGACTCCTATTGGAGATCAGCGAACAGGAAGTATGAGAAAGCAGCTTCACTGAGCTTACAGCAGGAGACAGAACAACTGGTAACCCACGATATAGGCTTTCCTACCCCCCACCCTTCTTCACCGTCATTTAGCCTCCTCTGCTTCCTGCAGCTACAGTCTACTGGCCGGGAAGCACAAGCTTCCCCCCAGTGCTGCTTGGATTCCACCTGCCCACACTGGCCAGCTCCCTGAGTGTCATTTCTTGGCTGCTGCTGTTGCTTTTTTCCACTTCTTTAGATTTCTTCCTTACCTCTCACCACCTCCCCCTCCTTTCTCTCAAATATCTGGCTCCGTGCGCCATCTTTCCTTCTTCCTGAAAGGCTGCTGTCATGGTTTGAATTATGTCCCCCCAAAAATGTGTGTGTCAGTTTGGCTAGGCCATGATTCCTGATACTGTGTGATTTTCCTGTATGTTGTAAACCTGCCTCTATGATGTTAATGAGGGAGGATGGGTGGCAGTTGTGTTAGTAAGGCAGGACTGGATCTACAAGACTGGATTGTGTCCTGAGGCAATCTCTTGAGATACAAAAGAGAGAAGTGAGCAGTGAGACGGGGGACCTCATACCATCAAGAAAGCAGCGCCAGGAGCAGAGCGCATCCTTTGGACTGGGGTCCCTGTGCAGAGACACTCCTAGTCTGGGGGAACACTGATGAGAAGGCCAAGAGAGAGAAAGCCTTTCCCTGGAGCTGACGCCCTGAATTTGGACTTTTAGCCTACTTTGACTGTGAGGAAATAAACTTCTCTTCATTAAAACCATCCACTTGTGGTATTTCTGTTATGGCAGCATTAGATAACTAAGACAGCTGCGAAACACCGCTCGACTGTGAAACTGCTTCCCAGCCCGTGCCCCCACGCTGGTGGGACCCTCGGGGCTTTTTTGTTTGTTTGCTCTGATTTGTTCTGTTTTGATTTGTTTGTTTGTTTTCTTTTTCTTTTCTCGGCTTGGGAGCCCCTTGAAGCCAGGCAATACCCCATGGCTTAGAAGCTAGTCCCTTACTCTGCGAAGATGCACAGGGACATTCCCGGGGGGCATTTCTTTTTTCTTGTTTGTTTTTGGGTTTTTTTTTTTTTTAATTCATTTCTTTGTTTAGTTTTCTTCTCTCTCTTATTCCCTTTTTGTCTTTCTTCATTTCCAGTTTCTCGATTTAGTCATTTTTTTCTTTTACACTTTTTCTTTTTTTTTTTCATTTTTGTATTTCCCCATTTCTCAGTCTCTCATCTCTTGACTCCAATAGCAAGCTCCCTTAGCACTCTTTTTTGTTTTGTGTATGTCTTTGGTTCCTGTTCCTCTCTCCTCTCTCTCATCTTTCCCATACCCATCTTAGCTCCACACATCACAATCTACCCCCTCGTTCCTGACTACCTGCACCGTGTGCTGAACATCACACTCCAAAGCAACACAGGCACAGCCTACTGGAACCTGCCCTGCACTGATTCCTGGTCTGCACTGTCAGCCCTGGTACGTGCCACAAAAAAACTATCCCAGCAACTCCCCTTCAGCTGGACATGCCCTGCTGTACCATACCTGAGTGACTGACCCTGTCCATTGGAAAATGAGGTGAAAAGTATTGTGCCCATAGATGAGCAAAGAACAAACAATGCACGGCCTGCCTTCTCAGACATAACCAAATAAAACAAAAAAGCAGGACAAAAAAACCAAAAAACTACAATCAATAAATGAGGAAAATAACCACTGAATGCCCCAAAGACAGCATACAATATGAAAACATTTACAAAAACAAGACAGGATGGTTC
>NW_004443978.1:9068550-9104456 GCF_000243295.1 Trichechus manatus latirostris
AAAAAAAAAAAAGAATTATCTATGTGAGATCAAAATGACAACAGCAACTCAAAAGGTTTGATGGGAAGCCTAGGGGACAGTGAGTTGAAGATAATGGTGATGGAATAATTTGGAAAAAGATAGTGAGAATAGCAGCATAGCTGGAAGAATGTAATCGATGTCACTGAATTGTACATGTAGAAACTTTTTCACCAAAAAAGGTCCTCAAGGTTGAGAAGGGAGAGTGTTAACACGTCGTGGGGTTCTTAACCAATGTCATAAAACAATATGTGTACTGACTGTTTAATGAGAAACTATTTGTTTTGTAAACCTTCATCTAAAGTACAATAAAAAAAAAATAAAAACAACAACAACAACAAAAAACACTATGGAGCACAAAGTTGACTCAATGGCAACTGGTTGGTTGGTATCCCCAGAGCCCAGCATAGTGCCTGGTGCATAGTATGGGCTCAACAAATATTTGCTGAATTAAATTAAAAAAAAAAACAGTATTTGATGTCCACACACAGGACAATTAGAAAAACAAATAAACAGTTCCTGTCTTCCAGGTGCTTATAAACTAGTGGATGAGGTGATGATAAGCACATGGGCATCCACGGCTTTCCCAGCCACACCAGTCTGGTGGTGCATGCCAGGGCAGTGGACCTAGATAGTGGAACAGGATTTGTGGGCTCAGCGTCCACCAGCAAATCACTGAAGCTCACCTCTGACTTTCCCCTTTCTAGTGTTTGAAGACAGCCTTGTCCAGCCTCCAGGGGACAACAACCACCTCCTCACTCCCAACCTGCATCATGCAGCCCCCAGGCCACTCTGTGCCCATCTCCTGCCCCTGGCTGTGCTGAAACTTCTGTCAACTCCAGTGGCCATCTGGGACTTCTCCCCTGCCCTGGCCACAATCCATGACCAGGCCAAATTCCCAGCTGCCTTGGGCTCCCAGAGCCTTAGAAAGCCCCACATCAAGGGGACAGTTCTGTCACTTGACTGGATATTTTAGTTTATTCCAATTCCCCTGTCTCTCTGGAAACATGTTACACACCATCTTTGCTTACACTGGAAGACCCACCTGCATCACTCTCAAAGTCTACCACCCAGTATCAGCCTCCCAGGGCCCTGAACTAAGCTTGAGTACTTCAACCTTCCCTCTTTGCAGGGAAATACCCAACCCTCGGTTAGAAACCTAGTAGCACTAAACGGCTTTTCATTGAGAAGCCTAAAAGCTGGT
The DNA here is from genome assembly GCF_000243295.1 of Trichechus manatus latirostris. Taxonomy (NCBI): domain Eukaryota; kingdom Metazoa; phylum Chordata; class Mammalia; order Sirenia; family Trichechidae; genus Trichechus; species Trichechus manatus. Next base: position 9,069,773 of record NW_004443978.1, read on the forward strand.
GGTTCCGGGGTTGGCTCAGCAGCTCAGGGTGCCAGGACACAGGATGGTGTCCACCACAGTTATCTCTGCATGGTCTCATGGTCTCAAGGGGACAGCCACAGACACAAGAACATGTCTTCATATGACTATTTTCAAAGGGTAAGAGAAGGAAGAACTTTCCTGCTCACATATTTCTCCCTTATTAGGGAAGAAGAATATTTCCCAGAACCTCTCTGGAAGGCTCCATTTACTTTCCTTGTCCAGGGAGGGTGTATATTTCCCCCTTAGCACAGAGGCTGGACTCACTTCCCCAAAGGGTAGAGGATCTTCTCCCAAACTAATAAAATCATGATTTTTTTTTAGCAAGGAATCATGGAGGAATGCTTTTGCATAAGCAAACAACAGTGTCTACTACATCAATTAAAAATGCCCCCAACAATAGAGTGTTCATTATCTCCTAGAACAGGAAGTTCAGAGGTAGGCAGCTTCTGGGCCACTAATTCTTCAGCTAAATGATGTCTGGTGTGGCTTCTCTCTGATTCTCTCAGCTTTGCCTTTTTTGTCCCTAGATAGATGCCATTGCATCCTCACACACACTGTCCAAACCCAAGATAGAAGAGCGAAATCCTTCTCACAAGCCCCCACAGACTCCCTGGTTCCACTAGTCAAGATTAGGTCACATGCACCTGTCTCAGCTGCAAGGGTATCTGGAAAAGCGGGTACCCAGTCTTTTCCAGAATAGGAGGTATGCCTCTGCTAGCAGGAAAGAAAGGGAGCAGGTAGTTGTTGGACAAGCGGAGTAGCAATTACCATGATGATAATGTGAACATTATAGATCCCTGGGTGGTACAAACCAGGGATGGGGGCGGGGGAGGGGAATGGAGAAGTACTCCCTAGGTAGTCACTTTTTGTTTATAGAAATGGGAAAGGTGGCCCCAAATATGGATGAAGTTTGCACAGCATGACTGATGTAACTGATGTCAATAAGCTATACATAGGGAAAAGGGATGAATGGACAAATGCTAGGTTGTGTATTGTTTTGCAACAATAACAATAACCCAAAAAAAGGGGGCTACAGATGCTGATACTAATTAGATATAACCAATCACCTCATGGGATTAGTTCTCTTGGTTTAGGGGCTTAGGGCCATGGTCTCATGGGACAATCCAGTCAATTGGCATAATATAGTTTATGTTCTGCCTCCCAGTATGGTGAGTAGTGTCCGAGGTCTTAAAAGCTTATGAGCAGCCATCCAAGAATCAGAGAAGGAACTGAAATACAGTACTAATTATCTACATGAACCACTGCATCCTCCACCTTGAGACCAGAACAACTAGATGGTGCCCCGCTACCACTACTGAACATTCTGATCAGGAATACAATAGATGAATCCTGGTTCTCTGATTCTTAGGTTTCCTTCATTCTCTTTTGTTCCAGATGAATAAGACCAATAGTTGTGTTTTAGATGGTCACTCATAAGCTTTTAAGAACTTCAAATTCTTAAAGAATCCAGATTTATTGGACCTACTGAGGCAAGAGGAGTCCCCGAGACTGTGGCCCTTCAATTGAAACTATCCCCTGAAGTCACCTTTAAAGTAAGTATCAGTTTAACTCAAAGAGTAAATATTGTCACCCTTCAATATTGCATTACTTTTTAAAAAAAAAAAAAATCTATATAAGACCAACAGCTATTTTAAAGCATAGGTGAGAAGGTTGGGGGGCAGGGAGATAAAGTAAATGGAAGTGAAACAACTAGTATAGAAATAACAAGAATGTTGACACAATGTGAAAAATGTAACCAATATCACTTATCATTATGTCTAGAAAATGTGGGAGCAGGTTTTGCTGTGTATATTTTCACCAAAAATGAAGTTAATTGTTTTTTTTTAAAAAAAGAGGGCTCCATTGTTATAGAGGGAGAAGAGGCAGCCACGAGGGCCTGGAAGTGTCAAAAAAAAAACACTCTTGGAATTTGAAGTTCTTGAACCAAGACCCCTAGATTTTGGATTTCATGGGCTAGTGTGCCAATCTCTACACTTCTCTCCTCTTTCCATCTCAGAAGATTGGCATGTGTGCATAACATCAATGAGCAACTTTAGCCTCTGACTTCTACTTGGTCTCAGCCAATGCTGAATATATCAGCAGTCAGGTATCTGGTAGCAAGTGGATTACTTTGGACCCTCCCATCATGGTGGCAGCCGTGATTTTTCTTCATAGGGACACACACATATTGTAGACATGGATTCGCCTTCTCTGCCTGCAGCACTTCTGCCAGAGCCACTGTGCTTGGACTTATAAAATGCACCATCCATTGCCATGGTTTCCCACACTACAAAGCTTCCGCTCAGATGTATGGCAATGGGCTCACACACATGGAATTCATTGACCTTTCCATGTGACCACCACCCAGAAGCAGCTGGCTTGATACATGGTGGAGTGTCCTCCTGAAGGCTCAGTTATAGCACCAGCAGGTAGACAGCGAGACAAATTTGGGTGTCATCCTACACGACGTAGCTTACACATTAAACCAGTTTCCAACATACGATGCTTTCTTCCATAGCCAAGACGCACAGGTCCAGGAATGGTTTCACCCAAAAGAGCAAAGTGATCCACTTGAAGAACTTTTTCCTCTTGTCTCAATGTTCTTGGGCTCAGTGGGTTTAGAGGATCCCAAAGGAAGAATGATTCCTCCAGAAATTCAGTCATGGTTCTGTTGAATTGGCAGATGAAACACCAGTAGTGGCCAACATTTTAGGTTTTAATTGGGGCTATAACCAAGTTGATATCGTCCCATAATCAAGTAGTAGCTGATGGGATTTTATGAGCTCCCTGAACTTTCAACCAGATAAAAGAATGCATGCTGAAAGGCAAACGAGCAGACTGTGGCAGGTGCTTTCTGTTTGTCCCTCCCCCCACTCCCACCCAAACCCACTCTCTACCCTCACCCTCCTCATTCTCTGCCCCTGGAGTTTGACCTGTGTGGACCACATCCAATACCTCCCTTGGCCTCTGGCTTCTTGTTGCATTTGGCCAATAGAGCAGTGACTCAGCAACAGACTAGAGGGAAGGAGGGGCATGAGGCAGAGTATTGACTCCTGGGCTCCCTCCCTGCAGGGTGTCCTCCAGCTGGTGGTGTCCTTCTATGGAAGCTTATAGCTTCTCTCAACGTGGCTCTTTCCACACGACACTCTCTTGCCAATTTCTAAAAACTGCTACTTCCCCTTGACCCCAAGGCCAGGAGGTGATAACAGGGCCCCTACTTTCTGGTCCTAGGGCACTGCACTATCCCTTGTGACTTTCCCTATACTTCAGCACACCTTTTAAAATAGTCCCTTTATTAAACCATTAAACCCTTCTCATATCATCCTAATTTGAGTGATTGACAGTATCAGTAAAGCTCACAATAAATTGTAGGCTTAAAGTTGCAAACTTTCTAATTTCTAAAAATTAGCTCATTAAAGTGAAAGGACTACTAACTATAATTATTTCATTAAAAATAAATTGAATAAATCTTACTTTGTGTAAGACTCACTACATCACCCTTTTTCTTCTTATCACTGTGGACCAGTGACAAGGTCATTGCCAGCTTTTGGGAATCATTGTCCTAGATACTACCCTAGACCAAATGCTCACCTGGAGAGAGAGGAAAGGATGCTATAGACACCACCTCTCTCTCTTCACAGTTGTATCTCATGTATTTCCTAATTCAGCTCCATAAGACTGACCAACCCCTGCCGTCCCAGTTGGTGTCCATTTCTGCAGGGAATCATTCAGTTAATGAGTGTTCCATTGAAAACAACTTTCAAAGAGAAACTTTATTAAATCTCAAGGTCTCTTTGGAAAACCCCAGATATCCCAGGACAGGATCTTGACCCTGGCATATCTGAGGCTGTGTCAGGACATCCAAGGGAATTAAGAAAGCCCATCTAATCATAGTGTCACATGGATCCATTCTCATGAGACTGCCTCCTGCCTCTCTCCAGGGCATGGCCTCCTCTCAGCTAAGGCCCAGCCATGCAGGATCACAGGGGTTGCCAGATCCATAAGCTGAGAAGCCACAGAAGGGGGGAGAAGGAACAAGTCTTCCCACCTCTTCGGTCTCATCCCTTCTGATGTAGAGTTGGCCAGAAAGAAAGAAAAGTGTATTAATTAGATCTCTGAAATTGCAAAGAAACCAACTAATGCTTGGCAACTTAAGAAAAAAGTAAATAAATTTTGGGAAGAGTACTGGAGAGCTCACTAAATTGAATGAAAGGCTCAACAGCCAGACTTTGAGAGGGGCTCTTGGACAACCAGCTTGCAGACCTGCCACAGGAATGATTGAGCTCAGTTCAGCTTACTTCTGAGTCTCACTATGCTCAAGATTTAAGTTCTAAAGCAGTGACTACCGTGGATGCTGCCCTTGTTCCCTTAGCCCGCTCAGCTCATAACCCATAGACAATGAAGGATTCATGGACTCTGGGCCTCAGGGCATTCTCTAGCTTCCAGAGAACACAGCAAGGTCTCAGGCAGGAAGAACTGCTGAACTTAACACCCCAGCAGGACCTTCACTCAGTGAGGGATTGGAGCTGGTGGGTGAACACCCAGTATCCTTGCCTTTGGTAGAATAATTCTTGGGTGTGATCCACATAGTTTCCCAGAGACCCTGGTGGGTTAACCAGTTGCTCAGTTGCAAACTGCTCATTAAAACACCATCTATTGGCTTCTTTTTCTTCCCTGCTTCACTCTCACCTTCCCTTACTTGTGCTTCCTGGCATTATCTCCCAAATAAACCACTTGCACCCAAATCTGTGTCTCAGGGTCTGCTTTTGTGGGAACCCAAACCGAGACCCTGAGTTGATTATATATGTATAATATGTATAGTGGGGCACCATGATGTCAGCTGCACTAGGACAACTCAGAATGCCAAGAAATAGTCCCCAGAAGAAAGGCAGGATGCCATGTCTATAAAAGAGGAAATAGAAGCTGGGCATGTGAAAATAAGGTATATCCTCTGCAGCCAGGTCAGGGGCAGACCCATGCAAGGTTGGAGCTGTTAGAAATGGATGGGGAGAGGGCTGGATGTGAGGTACAGGTAGGCAGAACACAGATGATTGGAGGGGAGGCCAGCATTTGCAGGAAGAGAGAGGAATAGGTATTGAACTGGATGAGACCAACTGGAAGCAAAAGAAAGAAGATGGGGAAAGTAACCCTACTGCATACCTACTATGTGCTAGGTGCTTTATAATGTTGTCTCAGTGCATAATAGCTTTCTGAGCTAACTGTCATCTTCATTCTGCTGATACGGAAACAGTCTTAGAGAGGCTGTTCAGTGTAAACAGGTGACAATGAGAAATGTCAGATAAAATAGGATATTCAATTGGCCTGTAAATATTTGTAGAAAAGAGACTTTGGGCTTCCAAAAATTTAAGCACTTACCTTGTCCATAATCACTAAGACATAGAAGCATGATTGGCATGCTTCCCTATGGTGGGCAGTACCAGGAAGAGGTCAATAATGTTGGATTATAGGTGAGTGTAAGTTATAAAGAAGCCATGAAATGGGGAAAAGATGTTTAGAGTAGAGGGTGAAATAGCTAGTAAGAGAAGTAAGATGAATAGAAGAGATTGAGATACTGGTTGTGTCATGCTGTTATTAAAACCTTCAAATGAAGATACTTCTCTTGCTGCTGGGGCCCCTGGAAATGCTTAAGGTCCAAACAACTTATCAGTTCTGGCATTTATGAGGTTCAGCGACACTATGCCATGCAAATTTTGTTTCCCTTATTACCTTACAAAAATCCTCCAGTCCTTAAGCTAGCTTGATTGGGTCTTTTCTTAATTCTCAAAAAGACCCTGGTTCACAAATACTCACTCAACAAATGCAAGTTGTAAAACTTCCTCAAGTATTTTTTCTAACCAATCCTTGGGTCTTGTGTCAATTAAACAAGAGTTCTGTTTCTATTAGATGCACTTCTACAGCCCCTCATCCTCTCTCTTGAGAGAAAGGCTTGTCCCTCTGCAACTACAAAACTCCTTCCCCACACATACACCAGGAGTGCACAGAAGATTAGATTTGTGCTAAAGGCACTTAGTATAGGCAACACATTTATCAAGAAGGGTTTCTGCTTTCAAGTGTTGGCCATCTGTGTGACCCAGCAACAGTGTTTTATCACTATATCCAAGGATTTCCACACACACATTCATGTGTACAGTACACAGGTAAGCAGTTCACTGACCAGGTGCTCCCACAGGTCTGCACTGATATAGCTGTACAATAGCTCACTGTGGCCTTTGAAGTTATGAAAGCCACAGTGTCGTGGCCTTCCAGCTCCAGTTACTACCTTCATGCCAATATGGGGAAGTTTCTCTGCACCTTCTCCATCCTACTCATTATGACCAGGTTCTCTATGCTGGGCTCCAGCCATGTGCCCAACTGCCCCAGAATGGGCTATTTGACCATGAAACATAGGCAGGCTGGACTCTCAATGACACCCTGGCAGCAACAGGACCTATTGCTCTCAGAAGGAAGGACACACACAAAAGCAACCACCCTGAGAACCTAGAAAATGACCTGATCAGGTCAAAGCATTTCACCAAGGGAATCTAGAAAAATTTTGATCCCCAAAACCTATGAGGGGAGACTGGGAGAGATGAGGGAGGATTGGAGCACCAGTGGGGCCCAATACATTCTGTCCTTTTAACAAGCCCCTCCTTGCACATCGATGGAGACAAAAGGCTCCCCAACTCTACCTTTCCTCAAGAAAAAAGTCCAGGCTCTGTCTTTTGAACCTCCTCACTTTCTCTTTCTGGCCTGCCTTGCAAGCCCTTAATTTCTGATCAAGTTCTTGTTCATCACCTAACATAAGGATTTGACGTCCTCACTGCAGAGAACTTGGATAACTAGAAGAAAGTAAGAAAAAAATAAACAATTACCCTCAATCCAACAACCTGGAAATAACCAAAGTTTTCATCTGCTTTTACTTCCTTCTAGTCTTTTTTCTTTTTCTAATACTTTATAATGAAAAATCTAAACCAACAGAAAGCATAGAAAATAATGTAAGACACTTACTTTTTTTATTATTATTGTCTTTATTCTTTAGAACAGTTTTAGAATTACAGAAAAAAATTGAGCATATCTTACAGAGAGATCCCTTATTACAACTCACCTCCACACATGCAGTTTCCCCTATTAGTAATATCTTATATTAGTATGAAACATCTGTTACAATTAATGAACAAATAGTGATACATTATTATTAACTACAGTCCCTGGTTAATTCATGTTTCCTTAGTCTTCCCCCAATGTCCTTTTGCTGTTTCAGAATCCCATCTAGGCAACCACATTACATTTAGTTGTCATATCTGTTTAGGCTCCTTTTGGCTATGACATGTTCTGAGACTTTTCCTGTTTGTGATGACCTTGACACTTTTGAGGAGTACTGGTCACGTATATTATTGGTGGCTCACTATTGGAATTTTTCTGATATTTTTCTCATGATTAGATTGGGTTTATAGGTTTTTGAGAGGAAGATCGCAGAGGTAAAGTGCAATTTTAATTACCTCATCAAGGGCACAAACTATCAGCATGATTTATGACTGTTGATGACCTTGATCAGACGGTTGAAGTAGTATTTGTCAGATTTATCCACTGTAAAGTTACTATTATTTCTTCCCTTTCCATACTACGGGCAGTCCCTGGGTTATGAATGAGATCCGTTCTTACGTGTGTCTTTAAGTTGAATTTGCAGGTAAGGCAGAGTAGGTGCATACAGTTCTTATTTATCCTTACTTTAGTGCAAGAAAAGGCTAGAAGCCTTTTCAACTATTTAAAAGCTGCACATGCACCATGTGAAAGTGATTGTGATGAAGAAATTTTTTTTGCTGAATTGGGGCTGGTTCAATTATTTTTAAAGTGAGGGCAAATTTACATAACATTAAAGGGCAAGTACAAGTTGTCCTTAAGTCTGATATTCTTAACCTGGGGACTCAGAATCTTTGGAAGAAAAATATGCACAGCCTACACCTAAAGAGTGGAGAGTTATGCTTCTCCTTGTGATGGTTAAGATTGTCAACTTGACTGGGCCATAATTCTCCGTGTTTATATGTGATCACTCCCATGATTGAATAGACTGTGAGTAGCCAATCAGATGAAAGGAAGTTTCCTTGGGAGTGTGGCCTGCATCTGAATATAAGCAGACATTCTGGCTTTTTGCTCTCTCTGGATTCTGCAGCTGCCTCCTGTTTGTCTGACCTACAGTTCTTGGGACTTGAGCTGTCAGCTTATCTGCTGAACTTGGGATTCATCGATCTTCACAGCCTGAGAGCAGAGCCCTGTTCTCTGACCTGCCCATCTTGGGTTCACCATTCCCTGCAGCTACGTGAATTGAAAGAAACCCTGTGGTCTTGCCTGCTGATCTTGGAATTCGTCGACCTTCACAGCCTGTGAGTGGGAGACCTGCTCTCTGACCTGCCAATCTTGGGCTCTCCAGCTTCTGCGGCTCTGTGAATTGGGAAAGACCTCTACCCTGATCCATGGACTTGGGATGTTCTAGCCTCTAAAATCATGTGAGCTGTTTCTTTGATATAACTCTCTTTATATATATATATATTTATACACTTTACTGGTTTTGCTTCTCTAGAGAACTCAGCCTAAGATATCCTCCTTTAGGGTACAGTATATACATAATTAAGGAGACCTGGTTAAAGTGATCAACTGCAAACCAAAAGGTCAGTGGTTCAAAACCACCAGCAGCTCTGCAGGAGAAAGATGTAGCAGTCTGCTTCCCTAGAGATTTACAGCCTTGGAAACCTTATGGGGTCACTAGGAAGACCAGTTAATATGACTATTATTCAAGTTTATGCACCACCACTAATGACAAAGATGAAGAAATTGAAGATTTTTATCAACTTATGCAGTCTGAAATTGATCAAACATGTAATCAAGATGCATCGAAAATTACTGGTGATTGGAATGAGAAAGTTGGAAACAAAGAAGTATAGTAGTTGGAAAATATGGCCTTGGTGACTGAAATGATGCTGGAGATTGCATGATAGAATTTTGCAAGACCAACGACTTCTTCATTGCAAATGCCTTTTTTCAACAACATAAATGATGACCTTGCATATACACATGGACCTTGTCAGATGGAATACACGGGAATCAAATCGACTACATCTGAGGAAAGAGACGATGGAAAAGCTCAATATCATCAGTCAGAACAAGGCCAGGGGCTGACTGCAGAACAGACCATGAATTACTCATATGCAAGTTCAAGTTGAAGCTGAAGTAAGTTAGAGCAACTCTATGAGAGCCGAAGTATGACCTTGAGTATATCCCACCTGAATTTAGAGACCATCTCAAGAATAGATTTGATGCATTGAACATTAATGACTGAAGACCAGATGAGTTGTGGAATGATGTCAAGGACATCATACATGAAGAAAGCAAGAAGTCATTAAAAAGACAGGAAAGAAAGAAAAGACAAAGTGGAGGTCAGAAGAGACTCTGAAACTTGCAAAAGGAAGAAATGATGACGTAAAGAAGCTGAACAGAAGATTTCAAAGGGCAGCTCGAGAAGACGAAGTGAAGTATTATAATAAAATGTGCAAAGACCTGGAGTTAGAAAACCAAAAGTGTAGAACACACTCAGCATTTCTCAAGCTGAAAAAACTGAAGAAAAAAATTCAAACCTGGAGTTGCACTACTGAAAGATTCTAATGGGAAAATATTGAACGACACAGGAAGAATCAAAAGAAGATTGGAAGAATACACAAAGTCACTGTATGAAAAATAATTGGTCGACGTTCAGCCATTTCAGGAGGTAGCATGTTCAAGAACCAATGGTACTGAAGGAAGAAGTCCAAGCTGCACTGAAGGCATTGGTGAAAAACAAGGCTCCACGAATTAACAGAATACCAACTGAGATGTTTCAACAAATGGATGCAGTGCTGGAGGTGCTCACTGGTCTGGACAAAGAAATTTGAAGGACAGCTGCCAGGCCAACTGACTGAAAGAGATCATATTTGTGCCCATTCCAAAGAAAGGTGATCCAGCAGAATGTGGAAATTATTGAACAGTATCATTAATATCACACACAAGTAAAATTATGCTGAAAATTATTCAAAAAGGGTTGCAGCAGTACATCAACAGGGAACTGCCAGAAATTCAAGTCAGATTCAGAAGAGGACATGGAACAAGGGATATGATTGCTGACGTCAGATGGATCTTGGCTGAAAGCAGAGAATACCAGAAAGATGTGTACCTGTGTTTTATTGACTATGCAAAGGCATTCGACTGGATCAAAACTATGGATAACATTGCAAAGAACAGGAATCCCAGAACACTTTACTGGGCCCATGCGGAAACTGTACATAGACCAAGAGGCTGTCATTTGAACAGAACAAGGGGTACTGCATGTTTTAAAGTCAGGAAAAGTATGCATCATGGTTGCATCCTTTCACTATACTTATTCAGTTTGTATCTTGTTATGTTGTTAGGTGCTATAGAGTTGATTCCAACTCACAGCGACCCTATGTACAATAGAACAAAACACTGCCCAGGGCTGTGCCATCCTCACAATTGTTGCTATGTTTGAACCCATTGTTGCAGCTGCTGTGTCAATCCATCTCGTTGAGGGTCTTCCTCAAGGCTGTATCCTTTCATCATACTTATTCAATCTGTATTCTGAGCAAATAATCCAAGAAGGTAGACCATATGAAGAAGAATGTGGCATCAGGATTGGTGGAAGGCTCATTAACAACCTGCGATATGCAGGTAACACAATCTTGCTTGCAGAAAGGGAAAAGGACTTGAAGCACTTACTGATGAAGGTCAAAGACTACAGCCTTCATATGGATTGCACTTCAATACAAAGAAAACAAAAATCTTCATAAATGGACCAGTAAGCAACATAATGATAAAAAAAAAAGAATACTGAAGTTGTCAAGGATTTCATTTTACTTGGATCCACAATGCCCATGGAAGCAGCAGTCAAGAAATCAAACGACGTATTGCATTGGACAAATCTGCTGCAAAAGCCCTCTTTAAAGTGTTGAAAAGCAAAGATGTCACTTTGAGGACTAAGGTGTGCCTCATCCAAGCCATGGTATTTTCAATAGCCTCATATGCATGTGAAAGCTGGACAATGACTAAGAAGACTGAAGAAGAATTGACGCCTTTGAATTATGGTGTTGGCGAACAATACCATGGACTGCCAGAAGAACAAATAAATCTGTCTAGGAAGAAGTATAGCCAGAATGCTCCTTAGAATCAAGGATGGCAAGACTTCATCTCACGTACTTTGCATATGTTATCCAGAGCGACCAGTCCCTGGAGAAGGACATCATGCTTGGTAAATTAGAGGGTCAGAGAAAAAGAGGAAGACCTTCAATGATATGGGTTGACACAATGGCTGCAACAATGGGCTCAAGCATAACAATGATTGTGAGGATGGCACAGGACTGGGCAGTGTTTTGTTCTGTTGTATGTAGGGTTGCTATGAGTTGGAACCGACTTGATGACATCTAATAACAACAGTAACAACAAAAATCCCCTCTGTTTCAAGGATTTTCCTCCCCTCGCTACGAGTCGGTCCACTCAACGGCAACGGGTTTGGCTTCGGTTTCCCCCCAGCCCCTGGCAACCACTGATCTTTTCTATTGTTTCTATTTAAAAAAAAAAAAACAACAACCTGTTGTTGTTGGGTCGATTCCAACTCATAGCGACCCTACAGGACAGAGTAGAACTGCCCCATATGGTTTCCAAGGAGTGCCTGGTGGATTCAAACTGCCGAAATTTTGGTTAGCAGCTGTAGCTCTTAACCACAAATTGTCTCTATATAGTTTGGCCTTTTTCAGAATGTCACATAATTGAAATCATACAGTCTGTTGCCTTTTTAGATAGACTTCTTTCACTTAGCAATATGCATTTAAGTTTCCTCCATGTTTTTTGTGGCTTGAGAGATCATTTCCTTTTAGTTGATATTTTTTTATTGAGATAAAATTCACATAACATAAAATTAACCATATTAAAGTGAACAATTAAGTGGTATTTAGTACATTCACAATGTTGTGCAAACGCCATCTCTATCTAGTTCCAAAACATTTTTATCACCCCAAAAGGAAACTCTGTGTCATTAAGCAGTTATTCCCCACTCCTCACTCCCTCTCACCCCCTAGCAACCAACAATCTGCTGTCTGTTTCTATAGATCTACCTATTCTAGATATTCATATAAATTAAATCACACAATATGTGACTTTTTTGTCTGACTTCCTTCCCATAGCATAATGTTTTATTCCATTGTATGGCTATCCACAATTTGTTTATCCTTTTATCCTTTGATGCACATTTGGGTTGTTTCTACCTTTTGGCTATTGTGAATAATGCAGCTGTGAACATTCACACATTAGGATTTCTGGAGTCCCTGCTTTCAATTCTCTGGAAGTGGGATTGCTGGATCATATGGTAATTCTGTTTAACTTTTTGAGGAATTACCATACTGTTTTCCACAGCTGCACCATTTTATATTCCCACCAGCAATGTATAAGTGTTCTCATTTCTCCACATTCTCATCAATACATTTTATTTCCATTTTCTAAATAATAGTCATTCTAGAGGATGTGAAGTGGTATCTCATTGTGGTTTTGATTTGCATTTCCCTAATGACTAACGATATTAAGCATCTTTGAATGTTATTGTTGGTCATTTGTATATCTTCTTTGGAGAAACATCTATTCAGGTGCTTTGCCCATTTTTTAATTGATTTATCTTTTTGCTATTGAGTTTTAAGAGTTGTTTATATATTCTGGATATTAAATCCTTATCAGATTATGGTTTATGGATGTTTCTCCCATTCTAAAAGCTGTCTCTTCATGATGTTCTTTGATGCACCAAAGTTTTTAATTTCAATGAAGTCCAATTTATTTATTTTTCTTTTGTAGCTCAAATCCAAGGTCATGATTTGTCCCTACATTTTCTTCTAAGAGTTTTATGGGTTTAGCTCTTACGTTTAGGTTTTTGATTCATTTTGAGTTAATTATGATACGCTGTGAGGTAGGAGTCCAATTTCATTCTTTTGCATGTGGATATACAATTGTCCCAGCATTATTTGCTGAAAAGACTATTCCTCCCCCATTGAATGGACTTCGCACCCTTGTTGGAAATCAACTGGCTATCAATGTATGGGTTTATTTCTGGCCTGTCAATTTTATTCTTTTGGTCTATATGTCTACTCTTATGCCACACTGCTATGTATCCTTATACCACATTGTACTATCTGTAGCTTTGTAATAAGTTTTGTAACAACTTTTTTGTTCTTTGTCAAAATTGTTTTGCCTATCAGGATCCCTTCCAAGTACTTATACATTTGAGAGTTAGCTTTTGCATTTTTGCAAAGCAACTGTTGGAATTTTGATAGGAATTGCATTGAATTTGTAGGATCACTTTGGGTAGTACAGCCATCTTAATAATATTAATTAAGTTTTCCAATCCGTGAACATGGGATGTCTTTCCCTTTATTTAGGTCTTCTTTAATTTCTTTCAGCAATGTTCTGTAGCTTTCAGCATACAAGTCTTTTACCTCTTTGGTTAGTTATTCCTAGGTATTTTAATTTTATTCTTTTGGGTGCTACTGTATATGGAATTGTCTTCCTAATTTTCTTTTTGATTGTTTATTGCTACTGTATAGAAATGCAATTCTTTTTTTTTTTTTAATATTGATCTTGTATCCTGAAACTTTGCTGAATTCATTTATTGCCTCTATTAGGTTGTTTTGTGTGAATTCTTTGAGATTGTATATCTATATATAGTCATTTTATCTGTGAACATAGTTTTGTTTCTTCCTTTCCAAATTAGATATCTTTTATTTCTTTTTCTTTTTGCATAATTTCTCTGGATAGAACTTAGCAGTGAAAGTGAGCATCCTTGTCTTGCTCCTAATCCTGGGGAGGGGGTAGTCTTCCACCATAGAGTGTGATGATAGACGTGGATTTTTCATAAATGCCTTTCTACCATGTTGAGGAATTTCCCTTTTATTCCTAGTTTTCTGAGTGCTTTTATCATGAAAGTGAGGTGTATTCTGTCAAATGTTTTTTTCTGCATCAATTGAGGTGATCATGTAGTTTCTTTTCTTCATTCTATTGATGTGCTGTATTACTGTCACTGATTTTATGTCGAACCACCCTTGGAATCCTGGGGTAAGTTCTACCTGGTAATGGCGTATAATCCTTGAATATGCTGTTGGAGTTGGCTTGCTAGTATTTAATTGAGTATTTTTTAATTTATGTTCATAAAGGATATCGTCAGCTTTGGTGTAAGGGTAATGCTGGCTTCACAGAATAAGTTAGGAAGTGTTTTCTCCTCTTCTATTTTTTGGAAGAGTTTGAGAATGATTGGTGTTAATTCTTCTTTAAATTCTTGGTAGAATTCACCAGTGGTGCCATCTGGTCCTGGACTTTTATTGGTTGGTAGGTTTTTTAAATTGCAGATTCAATATCTTTACTTGTTATAAATCTATTCATATTTTCTATTTTTTCTTGAGTCAGTTTTGGTAATTTGTGTGTTTTACAAATTTTTCTTTTATCTAGATTATCTAAGTTGTTGGCATACAATTCACAGTGTTCTCTTATAATCCTTTTTTATTTCTGTAAGGTATGTAGTAATGTCCTCATTTTCATTTCTGATTTTAGTTACTTGCATTCCCTCTCCTTTTTGTTTTTTCTCTTGTCAGTCTAGATAAAGGTTTCCAATATTGCTGGCCTCGTCAAAGAACCATTTTTGAAGGATAATTTTTGTGGATATAAAATTCTTGGTTGACTTTTTTTTTTCTCTCAGCACTTTAAAAATATCATCCCAGTCTCTTCTAGCCTCCATGGTTTACGATGAGAAATCGACTGTTAATCTTAACAACCATCCTTCTTTAAACAATGAATCACTTCTCTTTTGTTGCTTTCAAGATTCTCTCTTTGTCTTCATCTTTCAATAGCTTCATTTTAACGTTACTGGGTGTGGATCTCTTTGCAGCTATCCTTGGAGTTCGTTGAACTTCTTGAATATGTAGATCTTTTATCAAATTTGGGACATTTTTGGACTTTTTTTCTTCAAATAATCTTTCTTTCCCTTCTTCTCTCTCCACTCCTTCTGGGGTTTCCATTATGCATATGTTCGTATGCTTGATGGTGTCACATAGATCCATTAGGCTCTGTTCGTTTTTCTTCATTCTGCTTTCTCTCTGTTCCTCAGACTGGATAATTTAAATTGTCCTGTCTCCAAGTTTGTTGATTCTTCTTCCTGCTCAAATCTGGTACTGAAATCTGCTAGTGAGTTTTTCAGTTCATTTAGTGCACTTTTCAACTCCAGATTTTCTGTTTGGTTTCTTTTTCAAATTTCTGTCTCTTTACTGATAATCTGTATTTGTTCATACATTGTTCTCATGGTTTCCTCTAGCTCTTTGTCCATTGTTTCTGTAGCTCTTTGAGCATATTTAATACAGTTGATTTAAAATCTTTGTCTAGTAAGCCCAATGTCTGTGCTTCCCCAGGGACAGTTTCTGTTAATTTCTTCTATGAAGGGGCCATACTTTCTTTTTTTTTTGCTTGCTTCAATTTTTTTTTTTAAACTGGCTACTTTGGATCTGGAAATATGATCTGGAAATATGAGTTATTTTGGTTGCTTAGAAGCCCTGGTGGTGCAGTGGTTAAAGTGCTCAGCTGCTAACCAAAAGGTCAGTAGTTCAAACCCAGCAGATGCTCCACAGGAGAAAGATATGGCAGTCTGCTTCCATAAAGATTACAGTCTTGGAAACCCTATGGGGCAGTTCTACTCTGTCCTATAGAGTTGCTATGAGTCATAATCGACTCAATGACAGTGGGTTTGGTTTTGTTTTATTGCTTGCTGCAGACTGTAGCTGTTTGTTTAGTTACTTTTCTAAACTATTTTTGGAAATTCTGTACTCCTTGTAATGTATGGTCTCTGAAGTGTCTGTTCCTTTAGCTTGTGTTCAGCTAATATTGACAGAGATTTCCTTGAATTCCAGGATGGGAGAGAGAGAGAGAAGCTCTCCCAGTCTGTGTGGACTGGCCGTGTGTTGGGGCACTCATTCAATACTTAGCTAGGTTGTTTACACCTCTGCCTTAACCTTCACTTACTGCTTGCACTGAGCCTGGAGATCAGCCTACAGTGAAAGCTTAGGGTCTTCTCAGGTCTTTTCTGATCATGCATCCTGACCAGGGCATGCATGTGGTTTTCTAAAATTCCCAGTATACATAGGCACATTTGAATGCCCTAATTTCCCAAAGAAATTTTCTCTCTAGTTTTTTCTCCCAGGTGCTCCATTGTATGCCTCAGTTGTAATCTTTTGCCCCAGGCAGCTGCAGATGTTCTTTTGTTTTTGTTGTTGTTTTTCCAGACAATGTTTTTGAGGAATGTCCACTGCTTTCTCTGCTCTAAGTGAGTTCCAAGTTAAATGAAACAAAGAATAGAGCCTTGCATTAGTCCTTCAGGAAGTTCCCAGACAGGTTAGAACAGACAAACACAATTCTTTGCAGTTAAGGTTTGCTCTGGTTCACCTGAAACTAGGAGCAGGGTCCCATACATGGAATACAAGCAATCTCAAAGACTACCACCACACTGGATAGGGGGTGGGGCAAGGAAAATTAAAAATGCCACAAAGCTTTCTTACCATTTTTAACTTGCCTTTTTCTTGATTCAGCATTTGCTTATTTGCTATAAAACTTTTCCGGTTTTCCAGAGTTCTTACAAAGTTGACTCTGAAAGTTTTTCTTGATTTTTTCTGTGGATAGACTAGCACTTAAAGTTCCCTACTCCACAATTTTTACTCACTCATTTCTTTTTAACACTGAGTAATAGTCCATTGTACGGATGTACCACAGTTTGTTTATCCATTCATTATTTAAGATCACTTTAGTTGCTTTCATTTTTTGGTGATTATGAAAAAAATTGCTATAAACCTTTGTGTACAGATTTCTGTGTGAGCATAAATTTTTAAGTCAATTGGGTAAATACATAGAAGCACAATTGCAGAATTGTATGGCAAGACTATGTTAAGCTTTGTAACTAACTGCTAAGCTTTCTTCCTAAGTAGCTGTACCATTTTGCATTCACTTCAGTAATGAATGAAAGTTCTTGTTTCTCCACATCATTAGCATTTGGTATTGTCAGGTTTTTTTTAAAAATCATTCTAATATGTGTGTAGTGTCATCTCATTTTTGCTTTAATTTGCAATTCTCTAATGACAAATGATGTTGAGCATCTTTTTATACTTATTTTATTTTATGCAGATGGCATATACTTATTTGCCATCTGCATGCTTTCTTTGATGGTGTGTCTATTTAGATCTTTTGTCCATTTTTAAATTGGGTTGTTTCTTTTACTGTTGAGTTTTAAGTAGTTTTTGTATTTTTGTATACAAGTTATTTATCAGATATGTGTTCTGTAAATATTTTCTTTCTATTGATGGCTTGTCTTTTCATGCTCTTTAAGTGTCTTTTGCAGAAGTTTTAACTTTAATAAAAACTTTAACTTTAAAACTCAGACTTGTCCATGTTTTCTTTCATGGATAATGCTTTTGGTGTTGTATCTAAAAAGCCATCACCAAATGTAAGGTTATCCAGGTTTTCTCCTGTTATCTTCTAGAAGTTTTATAGTTTTGAATTTTACATTTGGATCTCTGATCCATTTTTAGTTTTTATGAAAGATGTAATGTCAGTGTCCCCCGAAAATATGTGTATCAGTTTGGCTATGCCATGATTCTCAGTATTATGGGGTTGTCTTCCATTTTGTGACTGATATAAATTTCCTATGTGTTGTAAATCCTAATCTCTGCCTATAGTTAATGAGGCAGGATTGGGTTATGTTGAAGAGGATTAGGGTGGGATGTAACACCCTTTCTCAGATCACAATCCTGATCCAATGTAAAGGGAGTTTCCCTGGGGTGTGGCCTGCATCATCTTTTATCTTACAAGAGATAAAAGGAGAAAGAAGCCAGCAGAGAGTCGGGGACCTCATACTTCCAAGAAAGTAGCTCAAGGAGCAGCACGTGTCCTTTGGACGTGGGGTTCCTGCATGGAGAAGCTTGCAGACCAGGGGAAGGTTGATGACAAGGACCTTCCTCCAGAGCCAACAGAGAAAGAAAGACTTCCCCTGGAGCTGGCACCCTAAATTCAGACTTCTAGCCTCCTAGATTATGAGAGAATAAATTTCTCTTTGTTAAAGCCATCTACTTGTGGAATTTCTGTCATAGCAGCACTAGATAACTAAGACAGTCTATGTCTAGATTCTTTTTTTTTTTTGCATTTGGTGCTTGTTACAGCACCATTTGTTGAAAAAACTACCTTTTCTTCATTGAATTGTCTTTCTCTTTGTCAATAATCAGGTGACTACATTTCTGCTTTCTCTAGTCTATTCCATTGATGTATGTGTCTGTTCTTTCACCAGTACCATGTTATTTTGATTACTGTAAGTTTACAGTAAGCCTTCAAGTCAGGTAGTATCAGTCTTTCAACTTTGTTCTTCTTCTTCAGTGTTATGTTGGATATTCTGGGTCTTTGCCTCTCCGATAAACTTTAGAATCAGTTTGTCAATATCCACAAAACAGCTTGCTGGGATTTTGACTTGGCTTGCATTGAATCTATGGATCAAGTTAAGACGTATATGTATCTTAAAATATCGAATCATCCAATTCATGAACACAGTGACTTGAGACTGAAGAGGAAGAGATTGGACAAGGTTTTTTTTTTTTATTATTATTATTATATTAGCTCCTTAGAGCTCCCATACTGTTCTTAATGAGAACCACTGGAAGCAGTTAAAAGGACTCTTGGATCCCGTAGTCCCACTGCCAAACAACTCTGCTCTAATCTGTCTTCAGCGCTAATGATTCTAATTTAGACAGTGTTTGTAGAAGGACTTTGGCAGATCAAAAAAATCAGTATGAAAATCACTGGACTAAATAAATATCTTCTATCCACAATGTTATGTCAAGAAAGGACAAGGGAGGCAGTCCAAGATGGTCGACCAGTTAGATGTTTCATAACATCCCTCTTACAACAAAGACCCAAGAAAACAAGAAAATCAGATATAGATAACAACTTTGGAACGCTGAGCATCAACGACAAGGCTGAAGAATCAGACCAAGTGCCAAGTGGAAGGAGAAACAATATAAAAACAGCAGACATGGAGAATTACAGACTGCCTGTGCCCTGCTAGCTGAACCTGCACAGTGTGGCCATGTTGAGACAAAGCCAGCAGCATTCCCAGCCGAAACCCCCATCACTCCTGCCCTCACATCCAGAGGCAGGCAGGAGTGCTTCCTGACCTGTGAAAGTTAAGGGCACATACCCCACCCACTATGCCCACCCCAGTCCCCCCATGCCAGAGGCCCACAGGCCTGTGGGCTCCTCACCGTTCTCATCCACCCCTTGTCCCTGCACATGACTGCAGTCCAGTGGCAACCATCACCACCCTGCCCCCTAAGCCAAGAGCCCACAGACTGGAGGCACCGGCCCCTTCACTCAGCCACTCGCACCAGGGGCCCACAGACCTGCAGGGCCTCCTACAGCACCAGCAGTGCCCCCTTCTCCCTCCAGCCATCCATGCTGGTGGCCTGAGGGTTGGAGGTGCCTCCTACCTCCTCCAGCCACCTGTGCGGGGGCCTTGAAAGCTGGAGGTGCCTCCCACTCCTTTCAGCCACCCAAGCCAGGGCCCTTAGGGCTGGAGGTGACTCTCACTTCCTCTAGCCACATGTGCCAGGCCCCTGAGGGCCAACATTGCATCCCACTCCCTCCAGCCACCTGCACTGGGGGCCTGAAGAACAGTGGTGCCTACTGTTCCCTCCAGCCACATGACCTGAGGGTTGGTGGTGCCTCCCACTCCACCTAGCAACCCACACTGGGGATCTCAGGGCCAGAGGTACCTCCCACTCCCTCCAGCCACCTGCACTTACTGCCTCTTACTCCCTCTGGCTACATGTGCCAGGGGCCTGAGGGATGGCAGTGCCTCCCACTCCCTCCAGCCACCCCTGCTGGGGGCCTGAGGGCCAGCAGTGCCTCCTAGTGCCTCCAGCCATCTGTACCAGGGATCCAGGAAGCAGCAGTGCCTCCTACTCCCTACAGCTACCTGCGCTGGGAGCCTGAGGACCAGATGCACAACCTCCTCCATCACATGCTCTAGTGGACAGGGGCATGCCCTCCAACTGAGCACCATGGATAGGCGACATCCTCCTGCCTTGCCCCCCACATTGTCCCCCACAACTGGAAGCTTGTGCCTGCTCCAAACACCCTATGCAGCCCTGCCCACCTGGGACCATCAGTGAGAGTTTTTGCCCCATCCACCTGGTTCCTGATGACTCAGGCACTCTCACCTTGAACATCTGGCAATTGGCAGAGTGCACACACAACACCCAGGCCAGTGATCAGGGAGAACACCTCCTGTACCCATGGCCAGGTGACCAACCAGACAGACACATCACCTTACCAGAAATGCCAGCTACATCCTCAGCAGCCCCACAATACCATTGAACAGAGACATGTGCACATCCACACAGTCATTGCCCCACCCATTCGGAGACAGGAGAGCTTCAGTGTGGCCAGATTAGCAACCAGAGTAACACATACACCCAGCCTACTTGCATATATCATAACAAAACAAAAATTCAGTACATAGCAAACATACAACAAATAAATATAATAACTTCTTGATGCCTCAGAGACAATAGACAATAACAAATCACATAAAGAAGCAGGACAAGATGGCTCCAGCAAGTGACCAAAATAAAGAACCAGAAAACCTTCCAGAGGAAGAAATGACAATGGAACTACCTAATATACAGGGCTCTCCAAGAGACCAAGAAAGAAATCAAGGAAATACAGGTAAAACCAAGGAAAACATAGACAAAATCAAGGTAAACACATATAGCAACAGAAGAATTCAGGAAAACAATACCAAAAAAAAAAAAAAAAAAACAACAAAATAAATGCACAATTAAAAACCATACAAAAACAGCAACTAGAAATCCAAAGATTAACAATAAAATTTCAGAAACAGCCAACTCAATAGAAGGATATAGGAGCAGAATGGAAACAATGAAAGACATAATCAGCAAATTTGAAGACAAATCCTTTGACACCAATTTGTTTGAGGAAAAATCAGAAAAAAAGAATTAAGAAAAATGAAGAAAGCCTAAGAAGTATTTTGGACACTATCAAAAGGAAAAAAATGCATGTGATCAGAGTTCCAGAACAGGGGGAGGCAATGGAAAACATAGAAAGAATTGTTGAAAATTTGCTGGCAGAATATGTCCCTAATATGAAAGATGAGATGATGTCTGCCAAGAAGTTCAACTAACTCCATACAGGATAAACTCCAAAAGAAAGTCACCAAGACATATCATAATCACACTTACCAAAGCCAAAGTCAAAGAAAGAATCCTGAGAGCGGCTTGAGAAATTAGAAGTCACCTACAAAGGGGAAACAATAAGACTAACCTCTGATTACTTGGCAGAAATGATGCAGGCAAAAAAGCAGTGGGATTATATATACAATACCTTGAAAGAAAAAAATGTCAACCAAGAATTATATAACCAGCAAAACTGTCTCTCAAATATGGTGGCGAAATTAGGACATTTTCAGATAAACAGAAATTAAGGGAATGTGTAAAAACCAGACAAAACATACAAAAAATATTAAAGGGAGTCCTTCAGATAGAGAACCAACAACATCAGACAATAACCTGAGATTAGGACACAGGACAGCATCAGCCAGATAGCAACCCAGATAAAGAATTCTCAAAAATAAAACAAAGCTAAAAGACTGCAGAAAGGGAAACAGAGACGTCAATCTGTAAATGGTGACAACATCAAAACAAAAAAGGGAATAAACAATGTAGTTATTGAATTTTCATATGGAGAGGAAGTCAAGGATATATCAAGAAATAAAAGACTGGTCTAAATTTAGGAAGATAAGGATAAATTTCAAGGTAACCACAAAGAAAACTAACAAATCTACTCATCAAAATAGAAAAGAAGAAAAGCATAAAGACTCACTAAACACAAAATCAACAACAATGTAAAGAAAATCTACAAACAAAAACAACTCAGCACAGAAAATTAAGCAAAACAAAGAAACCATCAACACCATGGAAAAAAGTACAACAAAATAACAACCATTAATTCACACCTATAGATAATCACACTAAATGTAAATGGCCTAAATGCACCAGAGAGTGGCAGGATGGATTAAAAAACATGATCCATCTATATGCTGTCTACAGGAGATACAAAGACACAAAGACACAAAGACATAAACAAATTAAAACTCAAAAGATGGAAAAAAATACATCAAGCAAACAACAAAAAAGAGCAGGAGTAGCAATAATAATCTCTGATAAAATAGACTTTAAGGCAAAATCCACCATAAAAGATAAGGAAGGACATTATATTATGATTAAAGAATCAATCCACCAGGAAGATATAACCACAATAAGTATATACACACTCAATGACAGAGCTCCAAAATACATAAAACAAACTGTAATGGCATTGAAAAGAGAAATAGACAGTACCACAATAATAGGAGACTTCAACACACCACTTTCAGTGAAGGACAGAGCATCTGGAAAGAAAATCAAAAAAGATACAGAAGTCCTAAATGCCACAATTGACCAACTTGACCTCATAGACATATACAAAATAACAGCAAAGTATACTCCACCCAACAGCAGCAAAGTATACATTCTTTTCCAACAAACATATAATATTATCCAGAATAGACCACATTTTAGGACACAAAGCAAACCTTAACAAAATCCAAAACATCAAAATAATACAAACATTTTCTATCATAAAAGTAGAAATCAATAGCAGGAATAGCAAAAGAAAAAAATCAAATGCATGGAAATTGAATAACACTTTGCTTAAACACCACTGGGTAATAGAAGAAATCAAAGATGGAATAAAAAAATCCCTAGAATCAAATGAGAATGAAAACACATCTTACCAAAACCTTTGGGACACAGCAAAAGCAGTGCTCAGAGGTCAGTTTATAGCAATAAATGTACACATCAAAAAAGAAGAAAGGGCCAAAATCAAAACATTAACTACAACTCGAACAAATAGACAAACAGCAGCAAAAGAAGCAGACAATCCTTAGAAGAAAGGAAATAATAAATATAAGAGTAGGAATAAGTGAAATAGAGAACAAAAAAGACAATAGAAAGAATCAAGAAGCCCAGAAGTTGGTTCTCTGAAAGGATCAACAAAATTAATAAACCACTGGCCAAACTGACAAAGGAAAAGCAGGAGAGGAAGCAAATAACCAGAATAAGAAATGAGATAGGTGACATTACAACAGAACCAAATAAATAGAAAAGATTATAACAGAATACTATGAAAAATTGTACTCCAACAAATTTGAAAACCTAGAGGAAATGGACAAATTTCTAGAAACACTACCTAACTAAACTAAAACACACTAAGGTAGGAAAACTGAACAGACCTATAACAAAAGGAAGAGATTGAGGAGGTAATAAAAACTACCCCCCACCACCGGCAAAAAAAAAAAAAAAAAAAAATCCCTGCCCAAACAGCTTCATTGGAGAATTCTACCAAACATTCAGAGAACATAACACACTGATACTACTAAAACTATATTCGAGTATAGAAAAAGAAGGGATACTCCCAAATTCATTCTATATGCCAACATAACCCTGGCAAAGACGTCACAAAAAAAGAAAAGTACAGGCCAATATCCCTCATAAATACGGTCTAAAAATTTTTCAACAAAATTCATACATCATGACCAAGCGGGATTCATACTAGGTATGCAAGGATGGTTCAACATTAGAAAATCAGTCAACATAATCCACCACATAAATAAAACAAAAGAAAAAAAATCACATGATCAAAGCTGAAAAGGCATTTGATAAAGTCTAACACCCATTCCTGATAAAAACTCTCAATAAAATAGGAATAGAAGGAAAATTCCTCAACATAAAAAAGGGCATTTATACAAAACCAACAGTCAACATTATTCTCAAAGGATTTAGACTGAAAGCATTCCCACTGAGAATGGGAACTGGACAAGGATGCCCTTTATCACCACTCTTATTCAACATTGTGCTGGAAGTCCTAGCTAGAGAAATAAGGCAAGAAAAAGAAACAAAGGGCATCCAAATTGGTAAGGAAGAAGTAAAACTATTTCTATTCACAGATGATATGATCCTATACACAGAAAACCCCAAAGATTCCACAAGAAAGCTACTGGAACTAATAGAAGGATTCAGCAAAGTAGCAGAATACAAGATCAACATGCGAAATTCAGTTGGATTCCTATACACCAACAAAGAGAACTACAAAAAGGAAAGCAGGAAAACAATACCATTTACAATAGCCCCCTAAAAAGACAAAATACTTAGGAATAAATCTAACCAGGGATGTAAAAGACCTATACAAAGAAAACTACAAAACATTACTGTAAAAAACCAAAAGACACCTACATAAATAGAAAAACATACCATGCTCATGGATAGGAAGACTCAGCGTTGTGCAAATGTCAATACTACCCAAAGCGATCTACACATATAATGCACTCTCAATCCCAATACCAACAGCATTCGTTAATGAGATGGAAAAGCTAATCACTAAATTTATATGGAAAGGAAAAGAGACCCCAGATAAGTGAAGCATTATTGAAGAAGGCGAACAAAGTAGATGGCCTTACACTACCTTATCTCAGAAACTACCAACAGCCATGGCTGTCAAAACAGCATGGTACTGGTACAATGATAGACATATAGACCAATGGAAAAGAATTGAGAACCCAGATGTAAATTCATCCACCTATGGATAGCTGATCTTTTACAAAGGGCCAATGCCCATTAAATGGGGAAAAATAGACTTTGTAACAAATTATCATGGCCAAACTGGATGCCTATTTGTAAAAAAATGTAACAGGACCCATACCCCCCACCATACACAAAAACTAACTCAAAATGGATCAAAGACCTAAATATAAAACCAGAAACTATAAAGATCATGGAAGAAAAAATAGGGACAATGCTAGGGGTCCTAATATATGACATAAAAAGAATACCAAATATAACTAAAAATGCACAAACAGAAGATAAACTAGATAAATATGACCTTCTAAAAATTAAACACATATGCTTATCAAAAGACTTCTCCAAAAGAGTTAAAAGAGAAACTACAGACTGGGAAAAATTTTTTGCTACAATGTATCTGACAGGGATCTAATCTCTAAAATTTACAGAAAACTTCAACACCTCAACAACAAAAAGACAAACCATCCAATTAAAAACTGGGAAAAGGATACAAATTGGGGAAATTGGAACTCTTATACCTTGCTGGTGGGAATGTAAAATGGTACAACCACTATGGAAAACAGTATGGCACTTCCTTAAAAAGCTAGAAATAGAAATACCATTTGACCCAGCAATCCCACTCCTAGGTATATACCCTAAAGAAATAAGAGCCATGACATAAATAGACACATGCACACCCATGTTCATTGCTGATTATTCACAATAGCAAAAAGTTGGAAACAACCTAAGTGCCCATCAACAGATGAATGGATTAACAAACTGTTGTACAGACATGCAACGGAGTACTACCCAATGATAAACAATAACGACAAATCTGTGAAACATTTCACAACATGGATGAATTTGGAGGATGTTATGCTGAATGAAATAAGTCAATCACAAAAGGACAAATATTGTATGAGATCACTATTATAAAGAAACAAGAAAAGGTTTACAAAGAGGAAAAACAACATTCTTTGATGGTTATCAGGAATGAGAGGGAAAATTACCAAATATATAAAACACACGTGTTAATATTGATGAAGGGAAAGGCAATACACAACATGGGGGAAGTCAGCAAAACATGACCAAGGCATGGGAGGACACTGAGAGGAATGCAAGAACAAAGGGCAACAACATAATTACTACAGCATAGACAATCCTGCAACAATAGTATTAACAAACACTAATTTACTAATGGATACATAGGTAGATAGGTATGACCGGAGGTGTGGGAGGGTGTAGGGGAACACACCCACTTGCAGATACAGGTTTGGTGGTGGATATTTCTACGTACATAACTGTTGTTGTTATTGTTATTGTTAGGTGCCAGCGAGTTGGTTCCGACTCATAGCAACCCTATGTACAAAAGAAAGAAACACTGCCTGGTCCTGCGCCATCACAATCATTGCTATGTTAGAGCCCACTGTTGCAGACACTAGGTCAACCCATCTCAATGAGGGCCTTTCTCTTTTTTGCTGACCTTCTACCTTACCACGCATGATGTCCTTCTCCAGGGACTGGTCTCTCCTGATAACATGTCCAAAGTATGTGAGATGAAGTCTTGCCATCCTTGCTTCCAAAGAGCATTCTGGCTGTACTTCTTCCAAGACAGATTTGTTCATTCTTTTGGCAGTCTGTGGTATACTCAATATTCTTCACCAACACCATAATTCAAAGGGATCACTTCTTCTTTGGTCTTCCTTATTTATTGCCCAGCTTTTCCATGCATATGAAGCAATTGGAAATATCATGGCTTGGGTCAGATGCAACTTAGACCTCAGAGTGACATCTTTGCTTCTCAACACTTTAAAGAGATCTTTTGCAACAGATTTGCTCAATGCAATAGGTCTTTTGGTTTCTTGACTGCTGCTTCCATGGGTATTGATTGTGGATCCAAGTAAAATGAAATCCTTAACAACTTCAATATTTTCTCTGTTTATCCCGAGTTGTGAGAATTTTGTTTTCTTAATGTTGAGGTGCAATCCATACTGAAGGCTGTGGTCTTTGATCTTCATCAGTAAGTGCTTCAAGTCCTCTTCACTTTCAGCAAGCAAGGTTGTGTCATCTGCATATTGCAGGTTCTTAATGAGTCTTCTTCCAATCTTGATGCTGTGTTCTTCTTCATATAGTCTACTTTTGTGGATTATCTGCTCAGTGTACAGACTGAATAAGTATGGTGAAATGATATAACCCTGATGCACATATTTCCTGATTTTAAATCACACAGTGTCCCCTTATTCTGTTTGAAAGACTGCCTCTTGGTCTATGTACAGGTTCCACATGAGCACAATTAAGTGTTCTGGAATTCCCATTCTTCACAATGTTATCCATAATTTGTTATGATCCACACAGTCGAGTGCCTTTGCAGAATCAATAAAACATAGGTAAACATCTTTCTGGTATTCTGTACTTTCAGCAAAGATCGACCTGACATCATCAATATCCCTTGTTCCACATCCTCTTCTGAATCTGGCTTGAATTTCTGGAAGTTCTCTGTCAATGTACTACTGCAAACATTTCTGAATTATTATCAGCAAAATTTTACTTGTGTGTGATACTACTGATATTGTTTGATAATTTGCATGCCCTATTTCCCACTGTCTTAGTCATCTAGTGCTGCTGTAACAGAAATACCATAAATGGATGGCTTTAACAAACAGAAATTTATTCTCTCACAGTCCAGTAGGCTATAAGTCCAAATTCAGGGCATAAGCTCCAGGAGAAGACTTTCTCTCTCTGTTGGCTCTGGAGGAAGATCCTTGTGATGCATCAGTCTTCTCTTGGCCTGGGAGCTTCTCCGGGCAGGAACCTCAGGTCCAAAGGACGCGCTCTGCTCCCAGCACTGCTTTCTTGGTGGTATGAGGTTCCCATGGGTCTCTGCTCACGTCTCTCTTTTATATCTCAGAAAAGATTGGCTTAAGACACTATCAAATCTTGTAGACATCATCAGTATAACCTCATCATAGTAACAGAATTTACAACACATAAGGAAATCACATCAGATTACACAATCATACAATACTGGGAATCATGACCTAGCCAAGTTGACAGATATTTTGGGGGGACACAACTCAATCCATGACAATCACCTTTCTTTGGAATGGGCACAGATATAGATCTCTTCCAGTTGGTTGGCCAGGCAGCTGTCTTTCAAATTTCTTAGCATAGATGAATGAGCACCTCCAGCTCTGTATCTATTTGTTTAAACATCTCAAGTGGTATTCCACCAATTCCTGAAGCCTTGTTTTTCACCAATGCCTTCAGTATGGCTTGGACTTCTTCCTTCAGTACCACCTGTTTTTGATCATATGCTACCTCCTAAAATGGTTGAACGTCAACCAATTATTTTTGGTACAGTGACTCTGTGTATTCCTTCCATCTTCTTTTGATGCTTCCTTTGTCATTCAATATTTTGCCCATAGAATTCTTCAACATTGCAACTCGAGGCCTGAACTTTTTCTTCCGTTCTTTCAGCTTGAGAAATGCTGAGCCTTTTCTTCCCTTTTGGTTTTCTAACTCCTGGTCTTTGCACATTTCATTACAATACTTTATTTTGTCTTCTTGAGCTACCCTTTGAAATCTGTTCAGCTCTTTTACTTCACCATTTCTTCCTTTTGCTTTAGCCATTCTATTTCCAAGAGCAAGTTTCAGAGTCTCTTCTGACATCCATTTTGGTCTTTTCTTTCTTTCCTGACTTTTTAATAACTTTTTGCTTTCTTTATGTACGATATTCTTGACGTCATCCCACAACTCATCTGGTCTTCGGTCATTAGTGTTCAATGTGTCAAATGTATTCTTGAGATGGTCTCCAAATTCAGGTGGGATATACTTAAGGTTATATTTGCTTCTCATAAACTTGTTTTAATTTTCTTCACCTTCAACTTGAACTTGCATATGAGCCATTCATCTTTACGTGGTCTATTTTCATAAAGATAGCCACATTAAATAGAATAAAAAGAAACAACTGAAATTAATTTTAATGATACATTTTAACTCAGTATATCCAAAATATTATAATTTTACCATGTAATCAATATTATCAATCTTTATGCTTTCCATTTCAATACATAACTGTAGGTGCTGCTTATATATTAATATAGACAATAGAGCACATAAGGGCCACAATCAGGGAAACTTCTTAGACATAACAAAACACCTTGTGGGACAAAGTTCCTATGCTCGAAAGATGAAGGACCATAGACTCAGGGGACATCTACATCAATTGGCACAACACAGTTCATAAAGACAAAATTCTGCATCCTACTTTGGTGAGTATTATCTGGGGTCTCAAAAGCTTTCAGCAGCCATCTAAGATACATCTATTGGTCTCTTACCATCTGGAGCAAAGGAGAGTGAAGAAACCAAAGACTCAAGGGAGCGATTAGTTCAAAAGACTAATGGATCACATGAACCTCAGCCTCTACCAGCCCAAGTGAAGAAGAGCTAGATGGTGCCTGGCTACCACTACTGACTGCTCTGACTGGGATCACAACAGAGGGTCCCAGACAGAGCAGAAGAGAAATTATACAACAAAAAATCAAACTCACAAAAAAGAACAGACTTACCGGTCTGACAGAGACTGGAGGAACTCCCGAAACTATGGCCCTAAGACACCTTTCTGAACTGGAACTGAAGTCATTCCCAGACATCACCTTTCAGCCAAACCATAGACAAGCCTATAAAGTAAATAATAACATCTGTTAGGAATGTGCTCCCTAGAACAATCAACTATACTAGATCAAAAGGGCAACATTTGTGCAAAAGCAAAGATAAGAAGGCAGGAAGGGCTAGAAAATCAGGAAGAAAGGAAACAGGGAACATAGGACAGAAATGAGGAGAGTCCTGACACATTGTGGGGAATGAAACCAGTGTCATAGAACACTTTATGTACAAACTATCAAATGGGAAACTAATTTGCTCTGTAAACTTTCACCTAATGCACAATAAAAATTTTAAATAAAAAAAAAGAAACGGCAGAATGCAATTATTAAACACAAAAGGAAAACAAAATGTCCATCCCATTCTTCAAAACTTAAAGGTCTAATGACCACTCCCAAGGTGGCATCGGCTGAAAGTTTTCTAGCTCACCAACCAAACCAGTTGCCATCAAGTAAATTCCAATTCATGGCGACCCCATGTGTTTCAGGAATTTCATGGTTATGAAGCATATTGCCAGATCTTTATTCCAAAGCACCTCTGGGCATGTTTGAACCACTAAACTTTTGGTTAGTAGCCCAATGCTAAACCATTTGTGCCACCCAAGGACTCCTCTAGCTCACAGGGGACCTTAATGAAAAGATTGATTGATGGATAGATTATAGAATAACATTAGTATGTCACTCGCATTATAACATTTAAGTAGGAATTTTCAACGCCATAATATAAAGAAAGTAAGTAATATGGCAAATTATACGAGAAGCTGGACTATATGAAGAAGAACAGGACGTCAGGATTGGAGGAAGACTCATTAACAACCTGCATTATGCAGATGACACAACCTTGCTTGCTGAAAGTGAAGGGGACTTGAAGCACTTACTGATGAAGATCAAAGACCACAGCCTTCAGTGTGGATTACACCTCAACATAAAGAAAACAAAAATCCTCACAACTGAACCAATAAGCAACATCACGATAAATGAAAAAAAGATTGAAGTTGTCAAGGATTGCATTTTGCTTGGATCCACAATCAACACCCATGGAAGCAGCTGTCAAGAAATCAAGACACATTGCATTGGGCGAATCTGCTGCAAAAGACCTCTTTAAAGTGTTAAAAAGCAAAGATGTCACTTTGAAGACTAAGGTGCGTCTTTCCCAAGCCATGGTGTTTTCAATTGCCTCATACGCATGCCAAAGCTGAGCAATGAATAAGGAAGACTGAAGAAGAAATGACGCCTTTGAATCATGGTGTTGGTGAAGAATATTGAATGTACCATGGACTGCCAAAAGAATGAACAAATCTGTCTCAGAAGAAGTACAGCCAGAATGCTCCTCAGAAGGGAGGATGGCAAGACTTTGTCTCACATACTTTGGACATGTTATCAGGTGGGATCAATCCCTGGAGAAGGACATTATGCTTGGCAAAGTAGAGGGTCAGTGTAAAGAGGAAGGCCCTCAGTGAGATGGACTGACACAATGGCTACAACAATGGGCTCAAGCATAACAACGATTGTGAGGATGGCACAAGACTGGGCAGTATTTCATTCTGTTATACAGAGTCACTATGAGTCGGAAGCAACTCGACAGCACCTAACCAACAACAACAAGCATTACGGGGATTTCAGATACCATAGACATATAGAGAGAAGGTTTATTTGTTTTCATGCCCTCAATGTGCACTAAATGCTGTTGTTTCCTAAGGTTAACTCTGTTATAGGCCCCAAACTGTAGAGGAGAACAGCAATGGACCTGAATTGTTAGGATTGATTAAAAAAAAAAAAATCAAAACTCAAAGAAATTGAAACGTAAAGTGTGTTCCAAGCAGTCATTCTATATGTATGCAGGGAGATCATTTTGTTTCTAAAAACAAGTGGCTCAAAGTAGGCTATTACAATTGCGAAAAAACAAAAATAAAAAAAAAATCTTTAAATTAGCTCAAAACAATAATATAGTATTTGATTGTTTCATAATTTAATAAACAATTTGCAAACTGGAGGAATATTTGAGTCTCCCATGCATGAACAAAAAATGAAAAAAACACTTCCAGGTATTGGATATTTTACAGAAGCTTAAATATTTTTCTTAATGAATACAAGTTTCCATGGTGATCAAGTACTTAATGGTTACTGAGTCAGCATTAGAAACATAACTGCTGAAAATTTGGTCCTTGTTATGGATTGAATTGTGTTCCCTTAAAACATGTGTTGTAAATCCTAATCTCTATG
Source organism: Trichechus manatus latirostris (assembly GCF_000243295.1). Taxonomy (NCBI): domain Eukaryota; kingdom Metazoa; phylum Chordata; class Mammalia; order Sirenia; family Trichechidae; genus Trichechus; species Trichechus manatus. The sequence goes on from NW_004443978.1 coordinate 9,101,448, forward strand.
CCTGTGGTTATAATCACATTTGGGGATGGGTTGTCTTTGTCATGTTAATGAGAAAGGATTAGTGTAGGATGTGTCTTGAGTTCATCTCTTTTGAGATATAAAAGAGATTAAGAAAGCAAGAGAAAGAAGCAGGGATGGGGGAAGAGAGATGCCAAGTCACATGAAGGTTGCCAAGAATCAGAAACTCAGAGGAGACAGGAACTTTCCTCCAGAGCCGACAAAGAGAATGCCTTCCCCTAGAGCCCTAAAGCTGGCACCCTGAATTCAGACTCTAGCCTCCTAAACTATGGGAAAATAAATTTCTGTTTATTAAAGCCACACACTTACAGTATTTCCATTATAGTGGCAGTAGATAACTAAGACCCCCCATGTGTCTGTCAGTTTGTCGTACTGTGGAGGCTTGTGTGTTGCTGTGATGCTGGAAGCTATGCCACCGGTATTCAAATACCAGCAGGGTCATCCATGGTGGACAGGTTTCAGCTGAGCTTCCAGACTAAGACAGACTAGGAAGAAGGACGCAGCAATCTACTTCTGAAAAGAATTAGCCAGTGAAAACATTATGAATAGCAGCGGAACATTGTCTGATATAGTGCCAGAAGACGAGCCCCTCAGGTTGGAAGGCACTCAACATACGAATGAGGAGGAATTGCGTCCTCAAAGTAAAGTCGATTTTAATGACGTGGATGGAGTCAAACTTTTGGGACCTTCATTTACTGATGTGGCATGACTCAAAATGAGAAGAAACAGCTGCAAACATCCATTAATAATTGGAACATGGTATGTACAAAGCATGAATGTAGGAAAATCGGAAATCGTAAAAGATGAAATGAAACACATAAACATTGATATCCTAAGCATTAGTGACCTGAAATGGACTGGCATTGGGCATTTTGAATCAGACAACCATATGGTCTACTATGCTGGGAATGACAACTTGAAGAGGAATAGTGTTACATTCATTGTCAGAAAGAACATTTCAAGATCTATCCTGAAGTACAACGTTGTCAGTGATAGGATAATATCTATACACCTACAAGGAAGACCAGTTAATACAACTATTATTCAAATTTACACACTGTCTTAGTTATCTAGTGCTGCTACAACAGAAACACCACAAGTGGATGGCCTCAACAAAGAGAAATTCACTCTAACACAGTCCAGTAGGCTACAAGTCCAAATTCAGGCCATCAGCTCCAGGGGAAGGCCCTTTCTCTCTGTTGGCTCTGGAGGAAGGTCCCTGCTATCAATCTTCCCCTGGTCGAAGAGCTTCTCAGGTGCAGGGACCCCAAGTCCAAAGGACACACTCTGCTCCCGATGCTGCTTTCTTGGTGGTATGAGGTCACCATGTCTCTCTGCTCACTTCTCTCTTTTATATCTCAAAAGACTTTGGCTTAAGACACTAACTAATCTTATAGATCTCATCAATATAACTGCCATTAATCCATCTCATTACATCATAGTGATAGGATTTACAACACATAGGGAAATCAATCATACAATACTAGGAATCATGACCTAGCCAAGTTGACAGATATTTTGGGGGGACACAATTCAATCCATGACACATACAAACCACTAAGGCCAAAGATGAAGAAACTGAACATTTTTACCAACTTCTGCAGTCTTAAATTGATCGAACATGCAATCAGGATGCATTGATGATTACTGGTGATTGGAATGCAAATGTTGGAAACAAAGAAGAAGGATTGGTAGTTGGAAAATATGGCCTTGGTGACTGAAACAATGCTGAACATCTCATGATAGAATTTTGCAAGACCAACGACTTTTTCATTGCAAATACCTTTATTCACCAACATAAACAGCGACTATACACATGGACCTCTCTGGATGGAATACACAGGAATCAAATTGACTACATCTGTGGAACTAAACAATGGAAAAGCTCAATATCATCAGTCAAAACAAGGCCAGGGGCCGGCTGTGGAACAGACCTTCAATTGCTCATACGCAAGTTCAAGTTGAAACTGAAGAAAATGAGAACATGTCCACAAGAGCCAAAGTACAACCTTGAGTATACCTGAATTTAGAGACCATCTCAAGAATACATTTGACACATTGAACACTAATGACCAAAGACCAGACGAGTTGTGAAATGACATAAAGAACTCAGACATAAAGAAAGCAAGAGGTCATTAAAAAGACAGGAAAGAAAGAAAAGACCAAGATGGATGTCAGAAGAGTCTCTGAAACTTGCTCTTAAACATCAAGTAGCTAAAGCAAAAGGAAGAAATGATGAAGTAAAAGAGCTGAACAGAAGATTTCAAAGGGTAGCTCAAGAAGACAAAGTAAAGTATTATAATGATAAATGTAAAGACCAGGAGATAGAAAACCAAAAGGGAAGAAACACTCTCGGCATTTCTCAAGCTGAAAGAACTGAAGAAAAAATTGAAGCCCAATGCAGTCCTGATCCAAATTCCAGCAGCATTTTTTAAAGAGATGGAGAAATAAATCACCCACTTCACATGGAAAGGGAAGAGGCCCCGAATAAATAAAGCATTACTCAAGAAAAAGAACAAACTGGGAGGCCTTACACTACCTTATTTTAGAACCTATTATACTGCCACAGTAGTCAAAACAGCCTGGTACTGGTACAACAACAGATACATAAACCAAAGGAACAGAGTTGAGAATCCATATATAAGCTCATCCACCTATGAGCAGCTAATATTTGACAAAGGTCCCAAGTCCATTAATTGGGGAAAAGAGTCTCTTCAAAAAATGGTGCTGGCATAGCTGCATATCTATATGCAAAAAACTGAAACAAGACCCATACCTCACATCATGTACAAAAACTAACTCAAAATGGATCAAAGACTTAAATATAAAATCAAAAATTATAAAGATCATGGAAGAAAAAAAAGGGACAACGTTAGGAGCCCTAATATATGGCATAAACACAATACGAACCATAAGTAACAACACACAAGCACCTGAAGAGAGACTAGATAAATGGGAGCTCCGAAAAATCAAACACTTACGCTTATCAAA
>NW_004443978.1:9105804-9172998 GCF_000243295.1 Trichechus manatus latirostris
GAGACCAAACGGGCAGCTTCTGTCCAGAGGTTAGAGGGGAAGGCAGAGAGAGTTAGGAGCTGGTTGAATGGTCATGGGGAATCAGGGGCAGAAAGGAGGAGTATGCTGTCGCAGAATGGGGTGAGCAATTAGGGTCTCATAACAGTGTATGTAAAAAAAAATTTGTATGGGAGACTAACTTGAAATGTAAACTTCACTTAATTACATCAATAAAAAAGAAAAAGAAAAAATTGAAGCCTCGAGTTGCAATACTGAAAGAGTCTACAGGGAAAATATTAAGCAAGGCAGGAAGCATCTAAAGAAGATGGAACGAATATACAGAGTCACCATACCAAAAAGAATTGGTGTACGTTCAACCATTTCAGGAGATAGCACATGATTAGGAACCAATGGTACTGAAGGAAGAGGTGCAAGCTGCACTGAAGGCATTGGTGAAAAATGAGACTCCGGGAGTTGATAGAATACCCATTATATGTTTCAACAAACGGATGCAGTGTTGGAAGTGCTCACTCATCTATGCCAAGAAATTTGGAAGACAGCCACTTTGCCAACCGACTGGAAGAGATCCATATTTATGGCTATTCCCAAGTAAGGTGATCCAACCAAATACAGAAATTATCAAACAATATCATTAATATCACACGCAAGTAAAATTTTGCTGAAGATAATTCAAAAGCGGTTGCAGCAGTATATCCACAGAGAACTGCCAGAAATTCAAGCCAGATTCAGAAGAGGACATGGAATGAGGGATATCATTGCTGATGTCAGACGGATCCTGGCTGAAATCAGAGAATACCAGGAAGATGTTTACCTGTGTTTTATTGACTATCAAAGGCATTTGACTGTGTGGATCATAACAAATTATGGATAATATTGCAAAGAATGGGAATTCCAAAACACTTAATTGTGCTCATGAGGAGCCTCTACACAGATCAAGAGGCAGATGTTCAAACAGAATAAGGGGATACTGCGTGGTTTAAAGACAGGAAAGGTGTGCATCAGTGTTATTTTCTTTCACCATACCTATTCAATCTGTATGCTAAGCAAATAATTCCAGAAGCTGGACTATATGAAGAAGAACAGGGCATCAGGATTAGAGGAAGACTCATTAACAATCTGTGATATGCAGATGACACGACCTTGCTTGGTGAAAGTGAAGAGGACTTGAAGCACTTACTGAAGAAGATCAAAGACCACAGCCTTCAGTGTGGATTACACCTCAACATAAAGAAAACAAAAATCCTCACAACTGAACCAATAAGCAGCATCATGATAAACGGAGAAAATATTGAAGTTGTCAAGAATTTCATTTTACTTGGATCCACAATCAACGCCCATAGAAGCAGTAGTCAAGAAATCAAAAGACACATTGCACTGGGCAAATCTGCTGCAAAAGACCTCTTTAAAGTGTTGAAAATCAAAGATGTCACCTTGAGGACTAAGGTGTGCCTGACCCAAGCCATGATATTTTCAATTGCCTCATATGCATGTGAAAGCTGGACAATGAATAAGGAAGACCAAAGAAGAATTGATGTCTTTGAATTGTGGTCTTGGAGAAGAATATTGAATACACCATGGACTGCCAAAAGAACGAACAAGTCTGTCTTGGAAAAAGTACAGCCAGAATGCTCATTAGAAGCAAGGATGGTGAGACTTCATCTCACATACTTTGGACTTGTTATCAGGAGGGATCAGTCCCTGGAGAAGAACATCACACTTGGTAAAGTAGAGGGTCAGCGAAAAAGAGGAAAATCCTCAACAAGATGGATTGACACAGTGGCTGCAAAAATGGGCTTAAGCATAACAATGATTGTGAGGATGGTGCAGGACCAGGCAGTGTTTCGTTCTGTAGTGCATAGGGTCTCCATGAGTCGGAACCGACTAGACGGCCCCCAACAAGATAACTAAGACAGAATTTGGTACTGGAAGTGTGTGGTGCTGCTCTAATAGATATCTAAAATGTGGAAGCAGTTTTGGAATTGGTTAATGGGTAGAAGCTGAAAGAGTTTTGAGGTGCCTAATAGTAAAAGCAAGGAGCCCTGGTTGTGCAATAGTTAAAGTGCTTGGCTGCTAACCGAAAGGTTGATGTTCGAACTCGCAAGCCACTCCATGGGAGAAAGATGCGGCAGTCTGCTTCCATAAAGATTTACAGCCTTGGAAACCCTATGGGACAGTTCTACTCTGCCCTACAGGGTCGCTATGAGTCAGAATAGACTTGAGGGCAGTGGGTTTGGTTTTTTTATTTTAATAGTAAAAGCCTAGATTGCCTTGAAGAGAATGTTGGTTGAATTATGAATGTCAAAGGTAATTTTGGTGAGGCTCAGAAGGAAGTGAGGAGAGCCATAGACAAAATCTCTGTCATCTTAGAGAATACATATGGCACCAGCAACAGACTGTTGCTGGAAATGTGAACGTTAAATGTGCTTCTGGTGAGGCTTTAAAAGAAAATAATGAACATGTGATTGACAACTGAGGAAGGGTGATGATTTTTATGCAGTGGCAAAGAACTTGTCTGAAGATGTTCAAATGTTTGGTGGAAGGTAGAACTTGTAAGTGATGAACTTGGATATCTTGCTGATGATATCTCTAAGCAAGGTCTTAAAGGGGTCATGTGGTTTCTCCTTGCTGCTTAAAGTAAAATGTGAGAGGAAAGGGATGGACTTAAAAATAAACTGTGCAAAATGAAAACAGAACTTAAAGATTTGGAAAATTCTGTTGTACAAACTAAGGACACATGTCCTAGATTGTTCACCAATGATGTGACTACACAATTTTTTGTTAAATGTATTAAGCCTGTGACTGAAAGATCTAACCAACTACCACAGCAGAAAAACCATCAGCTTATACTGAAGAAGACAGAGAAAGAATGAAAGGAAAGAACACTGTCTGCCTCTTGGAATTCTGCAAGCAGAAAACAGATCAAAGAAGTTACATCTGTCGTCCTCCAAGGAAAGAATAGGACCATTCCTGGAGCAGCTCAGAGATCAACAGAACTGTTGGAAAGAGCACCGGAAGCAGAGCCTTCCAGTTTCAAATGGTGGAGCCATGGTCTCCTGGATCTTAAAGGGTGGGGCCACAGCCTCCTAGGTTTCAAAGAGTCAGATCTTTGCCAACTGGGTTCCAGAGTGTGGGGCTGCCATTAAGGTGTGCCAGGGGATGGAGCCACCACCCAAAGCTGAGGGGGCGAGGCTATCATGCCCAAGGGGAAAAAGAATGGGGCGTGCCCAGGCTCAGGTGGGGGTGTAGTCACTCAGATGGACTAGGAGAGTGGGGTCACCCAAAGCCAAGGGAGCAGGGTTGCCACTCCAGCGGGCCTGGAAGAACAGAGCTGAAGCCCAAGGCCAAGGGGCCTTCACCCAGAATCCAGAGAGCATAGCCAACGCTCAGAGTTTGGAAGGCCATTGGTTAGATGATCTCAGAGAACAGAGGATTATTTTCAAGCCTTGAGAGCTAATGTAAATCGTTCTGCTGGGTTTTGGACTTGCTTGGTGCCTGTTATCCCTTCTTTCCCTTCAATTTCTGTCACTGGTAATGGAAATGTATACCTTGTGCCTGTTTGACCACTGTATTTTGGAAGCAGATAACCTGTATTCTAGCGTTCATAGGTTCTCAGATGAAAAGGAATTTTGTCCCAGGATGGAATATGCCTAATGTCTCACCCATATTTGATTTAGATGATTCAGAATTGAATTGTCTGACTCTGCTGGGGACATCCCACCCCAGCAAGTGGCTCCATCTCTGGAGCCCAATGTTGCCAATGATTTCTTCTGACACACACTCTAGGTGGAAGCCTAGATGCCCCAAAGATATGGTTTATAGCCTAAAAATGGATGACTTTGCCAATGATTTATCTCATATACCACAGTCAAATCACTCCAGGGACCACAGGAGCTGGTGATGACTATGCCGTGCTCACCAAGGTCAAATAAGGCCAGCAAAGGATGGAAGAGACCAACAAAGAATAAGGATGTATATTGAATTTCTTCCTCCTATAAACCTGTCATGAAATAGTTGCCCCTAGTGGAGAAATGATGGCAGATCAGCAAACTGGGATGAACCAGCAGCCCAGGCTAATAATCACTTGGTGTCTTGACCGGATCCAGAGTCTAAAGAGCAAGAAAACCTTAGCAATTGTTCCTGTCAACAAGACTCTATGACAATGATGAAGATTCATATCTAAGTCTTGGTAGCTGCTACTAGAAGTGGGAATGGTAAGAATGACAGCCAATGTAAAACATTTCAGTTTTCTGGGTGTGTATACATTCTATTTCCTTCTCAAGATAAAACACACTCTCTCCCTGAGGGGCTCTGCTGACAGCTTTCTGAATGTAAATGGTATATAATGCCTGTATTCTATGTCCATTTCAAGTTGAAAGGAGAGCAAAAATAAGATTATATTTTTAGAATCTGGGAGAGACAGACTGGATGGGATTCAGAGTGAAAGCAAATTCCATAGACCAAGCTAACAGATGCTTTTCTTAAATTCAACTATTCCATCAAATCACAGAGAAGTTATGTGTTGCTTGAGAATAGACTGCAACATGAATGTTTAGCCACATCTCTTTTCTTTTCTTCATATTTCTGAGCAAATTCAGGAGAGAGGGTGAAAATCTTAAAATAAATGGTTTAATTAGAGATAGTCTTCTGTCTGGCATGGTTGGAGTGGAGCCCTGCTTGAAGTCACAGAGACAAACTAGATACATACATCTCAAGAAAATAGTTTTGATGAGTGTCATGGATTGAACTGCGTCCCCCAAAAATATGTGTATCAATTTGACTAGGCCATGATTCCTAGTATTGTGTGATTGCCCACCATTTTGTCATCTGATGTGATTTTCCTATGTGTTGTAAATCCTATTGTCTTAGGCTGGGTTCTCTAGAGAAGCAAAACCAGTAAAGCGTATAAATATATACAGAGAGAGATTTACATCAAAGAAACAGCTCACGCAATTGTAGAGGCTAGAACGTCCCAAGTCCGTGGATTAGGATAGATGCTTCTCCCAATTCATGTAGCCACAGGGGCTGGTGAACTCAAGATTGGCAGGTTGAAAGAAGACTACACTCACAGGCTGTGAAGATCAATGAATCCCAGGATTGGCAGATAAGCTGATAGCTCAAGTCCCAAGAAACAAAGGTCAGACAAACAGGAGGCAGCCACAGAATCCAGAGCAAGCAAAAAGCCAGAACGTCTGCTTATATTCAGATGCAGGCCACAGCCCCAAGGAAACTCCCTTTCCACTGATTGGCTACTCACAGCATATTCAATCATGGGAGTGATCACATATAAACTCTGAGAATCATGGCCCAGCCAAGTTGACACACAATCTTAACCATTACACCTATCTCTATGATGTTAATGAGATAGGATTAGTGGCAGTTATTTTAATGAGGCAGGACTCAATCTACAAGATTAGATTGTGTCTTAAGCCAATTTCTTTTGAGATATAAAAGAGAAGCAAGCAGAGACAGGCGGACCTCATACCATCAAGAAAGTAGTGCCAGAAAAAGAGCGCATCCTTTAGACCCAGGGTCCCTGAGCTGAGAAGCTCCTAGACCGGGAGAAGATTGATGACAAAGACCTTCTTCCAGAGCTGACAGAGAAAGAAAGCCTTCCCCTGGAGCTGGCACCCTGAATTCAGACTTCTAGCCTACTAGACTGTGAGAAAACAAACTTCTTTTTGTTAGAGCCATCCACTTGTGGTATTTCTGTTATAGCAGCTCTAGATGACTAAGACAGTGAGTACGGCAAGAATTCCTGCTTCAAAATACACGTAGTCCCTGACTTACAACATATTCAAGTTACGACGAACCACTCTTAGGACCGTCTGGTTTGTTTGTTTGTTATACATCTTATCCTTAGTAATATGTACTATATACAATGTTGCAATGCATAATACGCTGATATTATCATTCTCAGATGCTCACTCATAGATGTTCAATGTTATGTTTTATAAAGACACTGATAATAAAAGGCAATACAGGTAGTCCCTGACTTACTGCAGGGTTTCGTCCCAATGACTCTGTTGTAAGTTGGTTCTGATGTAAGTCAAATACCTCATTTTCTTTTAGTTTTCATTACTATTGTCTTTTATTACCAGTATCTTTATAAATCTGATCTTTGTCTTTGAGGGTTGGGAACACTGCACATAAACTTAGATATATTTTAACTCATTGATACATAAAAAATACACAAATCATAAAAATTTACTCCAACAATGAAGAAGAGTTGAATGATGTTAGCATTTTGTCAGTTGCAGTAATAACCTGTGAAAGGTTCTGGATCATCTGGATCATCTCCGGGAATGGGGATGGCATTTCTAGTCAGAAAATTAGTGAGCTGTCTGTATGATCTTTTTCTTTTCTTCTTCATATATTTTGCAGTAACATCTCACTGTTTCCTCAATCTGCCTATCGACTTTAGCAAAGCGATCAGTATTTGAGTCCATGTTTTCATGGCAACTGAAGGTCCTGATTTCGTTTAGAAAACTAAATCTACATGGCAATGTTTTGAACAGTAAATCATAACATTGAACATCTGCAAGTGAACATCTGAGAATGATAACAGCAAATTATGCACTGCAACATTGTATGTAGTACATATTACTAATGATAAGATGTACAAAAAAAAGAATGATAGTTAAGCGCACTTTGTTGTAACTCGAATACGTTGTTAAGTTGGCGATTGCCTGTAATAACGAAAACTTTAAGAAAATGAGGCATTTGACTTATGTCAGAACTGACTTATGATGGAGTTGTCAGAACAGAACCCGTTCTAAGCTGGGGACTACCTGTATACTTAACCTAAGTGACAGAGAGGAAGAATGGTATTTACTGGTGAATATAATAATTCACCTTTCCATCTGCATTTCTGGCTTATTTCTAGATCTAAACCATTTAATTAAAATGAACAAACAAACTTGATGAATTTCTTCTCTGTACCAGATGTTATACTGAAATCTATAAAATTTTTAGTTAATTGAAAAATCAAAGATGAATAAAACAGTTCCTCCTCTCCAAGAAACTTGAGATGATGTATGAGCTATAACAGTACAACATGGGGCAGTTGCGAGACGGGGTGCCAAGAGCGTGCATGGGCTTTGGAGCTCCCATCCCGCTTGGCCACTTATCTGCATATCTGGAGGAGCTCCTACATCTCAATATTGTGATGAGAATTGCATAGAATCAAGTATGTAAAACACTGGGATGGTACCTGGCATATACTAAACATGCAACAGATGCCCTTCTGCTGAATTGTTCTGTCAACTTGGCGCCACCACAAGTCCCATCTAAGGCTGGGAGGCATGTTTTCTAGCATTCCCTTCCCTAGGAGTCCCAGGTTTGAATTTATCAACGAGAAGAACTTCAGCGGGAAAGCAAAAGTAAAGCAGAGGCCACAGTTCTTGGAAGTTGTGTTGTCAAACATAGCAGTTTTGTTGAACCTACAGTTTAGCAGACCTCACCTGAAGCTCACACTCTGGTAGTTAGACTTGACAGCTTCTCAAACATTCCATGAGTTCCAGCCTTTCCACCTCTACGTTGTAAGTGCCTGCTCCTCCCATCTTTCAGCAGAGCCTTCAGATTTTCACTCCCCCAGCTCCTCCCACACTCAGGTAAGCCCCGATTCCTATATGAAACCCCTTACTCCTGTAAGATATTTAGTGACTGTTTTCCTTAACAAACCCAATCTTATACACTTCTCATCCCAAAGACATGAATGATGAGAAATAAAAATGTGTACCTGGGGGCTGTCTCATAGTCTGACATGGTTGCCAAACCCTTACATATCTGGGGGACAAAACCAGGTAATTCTGAGCAGAACTGCTCAAAGAATGTATATGTGTGCCTGAGTGTCTATGTGTTAATAATTCATCATAGAACTTAGGGTAGGACAGTGCATGAGTCCTGGAGACTTGCTTCAATGCTAAGCACACTCATACACACACATGCACAAGTTTCTCATTTGCTATTATAGATTCTCTGTTAGTCAGGTTATGCTGTGATACTTCTTATGGATCTGCACCTCAGCAATGCCTCTCTTGGATTCAGCAGGGCTGGGCTCCAGGATGAAGGTTGTGTTGGTTCTGCTCCATGTGACTTTCATTCTGTAATCCAGGATGAAGGAGCTACAACTACCTTCTGAATTAGGCAGGTTCTGCTGCAATAGTTCTTCATAACCAATAGAACAGTCTACCATACGCTTCAGGATTCCATGTCCATCCTTTTGCTATTATATAAGCTGGGCTTCATAATACTGCTCTCCACAACTTTTCACCTCAATGCAAAAGTTTCATTGGCATGATAACTCAAAAGTGATAAGGAACAGTGATATTTTTTGCCCCTAAACCAATGATCCACAAAGTGATATGTTCACACCCCAGGGGATGTGGCAGGCAGTACTTTGGGATGTGGGGAAAAAATACTTATAAATATTTAAACCTATATTTATTTTTATCAAAAACATACAAAATACTTTAAGCCTTCTAATAGTTAATATATAGAATGACATAGGGTCCCCAATGGATCCATATACCAGTTGTGTCCCCTGGGATCCTGAAGAAATGTTGGGAATTCTGTAATGCACAGGGATTGACAGTGATTTTCCTTTATCTTAAATAATTGTATTTAAAATAAATATTTATGTCTTCTATTGTTAATGATGAATCTAACTCTGAATTATATTTGTGTTAAGATTTTTGAGGAGTCCCTGGGGTAGCACAAACAGTTAAGTTCTCAGCTACTAACTGAAAGGTTGGTGGTTCCAATTCACATAGAAGTGGCTCAGAAAAAAGGTCTGGTAATCTACTTTCAAATTATCATAGCCATTGAAAATCCTGTGAAGCACAGTTTTACTGTGAAACATTTGAGATCACCATTAGTCAGAATCAACTCTGTGGCAATTGTTTTCTTGTTTTTTTTTTTTTTTTTTTGTGTGTGTGTGTGTGTTTGGTTTAAGATTTTTGCAGTCCTTTTCAACTGGTGTTCCAGAAAATTAAGTCCTAATTACTGAAGACATCCACCGAATGTAATGAATTGACTTCTCTCTACACATCTAGAGGAGTCCCTGGGTAGAGCAAAGAGTTAATGTGCTCTGCTGCTAACTGAGAGATTGGAGGTTCGAGTACACCCAGAGGCACCTTGGAAGAAGCGCCTAGCAATCTACTTCTGAAAAAAAAATCAGCCATTGAAAACATTATGGAGTACAGTTCTACTCTAACACAAATGGGGTCACTATGAATCAGAATTGACTCCATGGCCACTGGTACTGATACTAGAGTGCATCTAGAATGGCCCTAGCTATGTACTTTCCCTTGGGGAAGTGAGAAAAAATTACTCACATCATTTTCTGTAGGGCTTAATTCAGTGGAGAATGACTGGATGAAGCCATCATGTTAGCAACACAATTTTTTTTTAAGTATTGAAAACAAGAAGACAAATATTTTTTCAAGAACGTTTAAAGTCTCTATCTAGTACTTTAGAATATTTCAAGGTTTTTTTATTTATTAGTGATAGACAAAAAGCCACATAGTTTTGGAAAAGCACTTCTCCTCCTCCAACAATAAAAATAATTAAAATAATGCACAGAAACCAGATGGCAACAAACTAAAATCCATCCCTTTGTCAGAAACACCACTGGAATACTCACAGAAAACACCACTGAAGAAACAAGCGTTTGAACAAGCTTACAATGCAGGAGGTTGTAAACAGGCAGATCAAGTTCAGATGTTTCTAGCAAGTTTTAGCTTATGGGATTTGTTAATAATGAAATCCACACAGAAACACTTAATAGTAAGTCACTATAGTAAAGATGTACAAGGAAGATATAATCTTAACAATTGATTTCTTTATTAAATACAAGGTTTTACAAAATTAAAAGTTCTGGGTAAGACTGCCAAGATACACATGAAATGCATTAATTGAACCATTCATAGGCAAATTCTTGCAGCAAAGAATTGTGTCAAGTGCTACAGGATGTCAATGATGTTGGCAAATTTATAAAATTAAGACCTTTAAGATCTAGTAGGAATTCTATAGTAGTTTATAACAGATGGGGACTGACCTTGAAACTTTTATGCCATATAAAGATTCATCTGTTCTCTCACAGAAAAGTACTTACAAGATGTGTCAGAAGTAAAGACAAGTGTTTCAAATTTGCTGACCTTTCCTGTGATGACAAGTGGCTGTCACTGCTGTGCCATCTAACAATTTTTTTAAAGTGCCTCACCTGTCCATTAAAGGTAAAGATGACATTTAAACCAAGAGTAAGAGAAAACTGCTTTTTGAAAGAAACGTGTGCTATGAAGAGAGCATTTTAAAGAGATATTTAGAAATGTTCCAGTGTTGTGATTTATTTTCCCTGTAAATCATGTACGTCACTTATAAAAGCTCAACTACCTCTACACTTTAAAAACTTGGAAACAACATTTCCTAACCTATTACACAATCTTTCAAATGAATAGCACGAGTGATTTAAAAACACTTTGTTCAAAATATACAAGCAGGAGGCAGGGCCAAGATGGCAGAGAAGGCAGATGCTTCCGGTGTTCCCTCTTACAACAAAGACCCAAAAAAACAAGAGAATTGATTATATGTGACAATCTAGGAGCCCTGAACACCAAAGGCAAAGCTGAGGAACCAGACTGAGTGGCAGGGGGAGGGAGAGACGGTTCAGAAGCAGCGAGGAGTTGCCAGACCTGACCCCAGCAAGAGCCTGAGCCCAAGAGCCCGGATCAGCTCGGGGGTGAGCGGTGAGGCAGGCAAGCAGTGGTGCTTAGGAGGCATTTTCCACATCAGGAGAGAGCCAGCGGCAGAGGCTCTACTTGGCCATCCAGAACCAGTGAGAAGCAGCCCTCAATTGGCGAAAGATAAGTACTTGTGTCCAGCCTACTGTGCGGATCAAAAACACCCCCCTTAGGGAAAAACTTCTCTCCCATTTACCTCCCTGCTCTGTACTGGGTCCTGGCCAGGATTCAGCAACTGCCGAGTACCCTGGGCTGGAAGTAGGACCCGTCATGCACCCTGAGCCATTCTCCCAGCCTTGGAGAGTGAACAAATTAACAAATGGGGAAAAAATAGTCTGCCAGCTCCCCTAAGCCAGGAACTCAGGGTAGGCACGGCTCCTTTGCTTAGGCACAGGCATAAGGGATCCATGCACTTTGAGTGCCTTTCCCCCTGTATAAACTTGTGTGGGCCCATTTCAACAGCACAGGCCCTCATTACTGCAGTATAACACGGTATATAAGTCTAACTTATATAGTTTCAGCTGTGAAGTGGCAGGTTCGTGACATTTGACACTGCTCTGCCTATTAAGCAGGGTCTTCACCTACCCACATCAAGGGCCTGAGGAGTGGTGGCTCCACCCACACCACCTAGCCACACAGAGGCCCAAGAATAAGAGGTGCCCCCCAGTCCTTACCGCCAACAGCATTGGGTGCTCATAGTCTGGCCGCAAAGCCCATCCACCTACATACTCTAGGGAACAGGGACACACTTTCCTCCTGGACACTTGGGGGTGGCCGTCAGCCCCCTGCTTTGCTCAGCCTGTGTCCCCTTGCTGCAGCCAGATGCCTGTGCCTACACCAATCACCCATGCCTGTGTAGAACTGTAGGTGAGAGCCTGCACCACACACTTGTTGGCTGACTACCTGGACACCTGAGCTGAATCCATACAGGAGGAGTGGGCGGACTCCTGGGCTCACATACTTAGTGGCAGGTCTGGCCACCTGGGGGCAGGACATTGGAGCCTCAAGGGTGCTGATGACTGGGCTAGCTCACATGAGCAGCCTATTTGGGCATACCAAAACAAAACAAGAACTAGGACAAAGTAAGCAAATGTAAAATAAATAAATATAATAACTTATTAATGGCTTGGAGACAACAGTTAATATCAAATCACTTAAACAGGTAGTCCATGATGGCTTCAGCAAGCCCCCAAAATAAAGAATCTCAATATTTTCCAGAGGAAGAAAATTTCTTGGAATTAGAGGCAGAATACAAAAGATTAATATAACGAACTCTTCAAGAGATTAGGAAGGAAATTAATCAAAATGCAGAACACACAATAGAGGACATTAAAAAGATTACAGAAGAGCATAATGACAAATTTAACAGCCTGCAAGAATCCATAGAGACACAGCAATCAGAAATCCAGAAGATTAACAGAATTAGACAACTCAATAGAAAGTCATAGGAGCAGAATTGAGGCAATGGAAGTCAGAATTAGTGAGACTGAAGATAAAGCACTTGACACCAATGTATTTGAGGAAAAATCAGATAAAAGGATTTAAAAAAATGAAGAAACCTTAAGAATTACATGGGATTCTATCAAGAGGAATAACCTACGAGTGATTGGAGTACCAGAACTGGGGGGATAACAGAAAATACAGAGAGAATCATTGAAGATTTGTTGGCAGAAAACATAAGGTAGATCCCAAAAGAAAGTTACCAAGACATATTACAATCAAACTTGCCAAAACCGAAGATAAAGAGAGAATTTTAAGAGTGGCTAGGGATAAATGAAAAATCATCTACAAAGGAGAGTCAATAAGAATAAACTCAGACTACTCAGCAGAAACCATGCAGGCAAGAAGGCAATGGGATGACATATATAAAGCCTTGATGGAAAAAAAACTGCCAGCCAAGAATTATATATCCAGCAAAACTGTCTCTCAAATACTATGGCGATATTAGGACATTTCCAGGTAAACAGAAGTTTAGGGAATTTGCAAACACCAAACCAAAATTACAAGAAATACTAAAGGGAGTCCTCTGGTTAGAAAATCAATAACATCAGATAACAACCCAAGACTAGAACACAGGACAGAGCAACCAGATATCAACCTAGACAGGGAAGTCACAAAAATAAATCAAAGCTAAAACACTGAAAATAGGAAAACAGATATCAATATGTAAAAGATGACAACATTAAAACAAAAAAGAGAGACTTAAAAAATGTAGACATAGATTCTTCATATGGAAAGGAAGTCAAGGCAATATAAAGAAACAAAATATACAAGCACAACACCTTCTGACTGATTTGCAAGAACAACTGGTGGTCATCAGGGAAGAATAAAATTTGCTAGAAAATTGTCAACAAAAACCTTTGCAAAGCTGGTGGACAGACTGAAAGACATGCATTGTGAGTTAGTAGGTATAGTTAACACTTTGCTGTACTTCTTTCAGTTAAGTATGAAATTGCTACTATTCAACTAGTGTTGACCTAGAAAAACAGCAATTTCACATGGCTCAACCTAATAGGTATCTTTGCATGGGATCTAGTAGCTAGATTCTCATGGCTGCCCTGAGAAAGGGACTTGTACCCTACAACCTACTCATCTCCACTCAGATTAAATTTGGAGTTTGGAGTAGTAACTAAAACTCCAAGGAGGCAAGAACTCTGCCTCCCTTTCTAGATGGACCTGGGAACATGGTAGCTGTATAGACTTCTCCTATACCTTCTGGGGCCTGAGAGCAGAAGAGATGGCCAAGAGGGGTGTCCAATATATGGTGGGTCCAAGTAACTTTAGAGACCTCTTGCACAACAGTAACAAAAATGTTTCTGTGTGACAGAGAGAGAGATGATGCCCAGCGGTTGAAGGAGAGACAAGGTATCCTGCAGTTGGGTTAAAGAGGGACACAACAATGGAACTGGAGGCCTGGGAGGTAGTGACCTGCATGGATCAATGGCCTAGGACTACATGGATTGAGACACGTGGCGGAAAAATGAGAATAAATGAGAAGGAAATATGCTCTCCTCCATTCCCTATTCTGGGACACTTCGGTCGTCTGCGGCTTTCCAGAACTTACACGCAAGTCTGAAGTAAAAAGAGGAGAAACCCTGAAACGACAGAAATAAATTTTCTATCACCGAGCTAAATGCAAAAAAAAAAAAAAAAAATTAATTAAATTAAAAACAAGTAGGGAAAACTACATTTCTTGCTCACTTGAGGATGTGTCTTAAAATTGCCGCATTTCAATGGGCTTTGGCCGTCAGGGGAGGTGGAAGCATATGGGCTATCTTCCATCTTGAACAAGACTTTCTTGGGAGTACAGATTTAGAGAAGAATGGGGTTTCTCCAAAATGTATTAAGTGCCTTTACAAGATACCCTTGGCTTGGGATCTGAAGGAAAAGAAATGTGATTCTGAAGCAGATGTGTATGGATGGATCCCTATTTGTTCAGGTACAACATCTTTAGAGCAAGTGCCTCAGAGCTATCATTTCTTTTGTCTTACCCACCCCCACCCCTGCCTTCAAAATCTTGAAAACAAATGCAGCCATTTGATTAGAACAGGCAGTTACTTGAAAGCTAAGAAATCAGAAGAAGTGGGGCCTCGACATATCTCCCCATCTTTCCTGGCAACGTTTCCACAGGGAAGAGACGAGCACAAAAGCAGCTGTAATCAGAAGTATTGATTCTTATGCTGAAAACATTTTTCATCAGTCTCTGAAATTATATTGTCAAGCAAGGAAAGCAAATAGAACAAGCTTTCCTGTTGATTGCAGCTATAAAAATGGATGAGGTGTTATGGACCCTGGATTTTCAGGGAACTTACTTCCATCTTCTCAAGATATCTTCCTCTAGGTACCCACCTTTCAGGTTTGAAAACTCAGTGGCATGTCCATTTGCTTTGTGAGCTCCACAGAGGAGCACATATGTTCTAGTGCAAGGATTTTTTACTAATTCCCAGGACATCTGGATTTTGGGGGCTTTCTAGAAGGATTCTGGGGAAAAAAAAGTTCCTGGTGAACTGGTGAATGTGCTGGATGGTAGTAACCAACTTATCTTTGCCAAGTTACAGGTTACTCGACATTTAGAGAAAACTGAGTTAGGAGATGGGGACACAATGATAAATATAATTAAACTCCTGCTTGTTGAGCTTATAGTCTAGCAAGAAATACAAACACATAAACAAGCCATTGCAACACTAGATAGGTAGGGCTGGGATAGCAGTTAACGATTTTGTTAGAGAGGCACTCAGGGGATATGGAAGCCTTCCTGGAGAAGGTGGCATCTAGTCCAAATCATAAAGGTTAAATGGGAATTTCTTGGCTGAGCAAACAGAGTGGACAAAGACTGACAAGTCTAAGAGGATTTGGGGGGTCTGCAAATACATAGTTCAATACAGTGGGGGTGGTACATGAGATTTTTTCCCTAGAGGGTTTACTGAGGTATAATTTACATACAGTAAAATGTATCTTTCTTAGTGTGCAGTTCTATGACTTTTTGCAGACACATACAATGATATATCCACCACCATAATCAAGATATAGAACAGTTCCATCAGCCCCCAACTTTCTCCAGTGAACCTTTTTAGTCAGTCCCTCCCTGGTTCTCAGCCCCTGGCAACCAGCAATCTGTTTTCTGTCCCTATCATGTGTCTTTTCCAAAATGTCATATTAATGGACTCATATAGTATGTGCCCTGTGAGTCTGGCTTCTTTCACTTTAGCATAATGCATTTGAGATTCATCCATGTTGTTTTGTGTATGTACATGAGATTTTTGATGCACCTGTTTTGAGGCTATGGACATTTTGACATTTACACCAATTATCTGATCCTAAAAACCTAAATTGTGATAAAGTTTTAATTACCAAGAGGAATTTCAGAGGGGATTCTGGAAAGATGGCTGCTCACATCTATTGCTGTTCACCTCCCCTTCCTAACTCCCCCTCTGGAATATCACAACTAGTAAGGCACAACCAAGAATCACCTTCAAAGAGAATGACTGCCCCTGGTGACTTTCTGCATGGGTTCTTAGAAGGCCTGCCCAGTTCATGGACCACTGTGAACCTGCAGTGGCCCTGCACATTGAACTGTCTTGACACCACTTCCTGTGAGCGGGAGAGGGCTATCTCATCTGCCCCTAAAGAGACCTAGAGACTGAGAGTTTCCTCCCATATCCCAGCATAATAAACACAGTTTGCTAGATTTTTCACCACCACCTCATAAGAACAAAAACTGCTGTCCCTTCCACCATGACAAATTCTAAGGGAATACACATCCATGAATAGGTAAATAAAGTTAGAATCATTTAAGGCAGTGGCTTACTCTTGGCTAATACATTGGAATCAACTGAGAAGCTTTGAAAGATACTAGAGTTTGAGTTCCACCCTCAGAGATTCTTCATTAATTGGTTTGCAGTGTGGTTTGGGAATCGGGATTTAAAAAAAAAAAAAAAAAAAAAAATCTCCCTGGAGTGATTCTCATGTGTGGCCAGGTTTGAGAATCACTGAATTAATGAAATTCAATTAACCCAAGGGAGAAGACTAAGTTTAACAAGGAGAGCTGATGACGATTATTAAAATAGAAGTAATGAGAGAGACAGATGAACTTAAACAAAAAGGTAATGAGAACTCCCTGGCATTCAATTTAATACAGAACAGAAAATTTTCTAGAACTAGAATACTCATTTCTGAAATTACAAGTTTAATAGGTCAACTAAGAACAGACTATTCTTTGCAGAGCACCAAATTACTATTTTGGAAGGTCAAGTGGAAGAAGTATTTTATAAAAGATGGTGGAATTCATGAGGAAATAAGGAAAGAGACTTAGAGGAAAGAGTCAGGAGATCTAAAATCTGAACAAGTGAGAAAGTAAAAAATAAGAAAATCATAAAACAAAATTTCTCTGGACAAAAAAAGTTTTAAGTCTTCAAGTGAAAAGTAGTGACAGAGCCTTGAGTAAAATTAATAATTTATAAATAATAATAATAATCTAGATCCTCAGTAGTATTTTCTGATAAAATTCCTGAATTTTAATTATGGGGAAAAAAACTTACAAGTATATAGAAAGAAAGGACAGATTACTTATAACTGACAAAGGATAAGCTAGCATTAAACTCCTTGTCTGCAATACCAGAAATAAAAAACTGTGGAAAAATATTTAAAGATGATTAAATGAGCACAGCATTCCAAGAATTCTATACCCAGCCACAATATTAATCACCTGTGAGGGCAAAAGAAAGACTTTTTTTAGATATGCAGAGACTCAGAAAGTCTATATATTTTAAAAAATAGATAATTCTGTATTAAACTCTTCCAGACATAAAAAGATTTAAAACTTCTTGACTCCATTCAATGAAGCTAGCTTAATCTTACTAGAAAACCTGATATAACATGTAAGAAAAAAAAAGAACCACTATTCTAGGCCAACTTTATTAATATAAATGCAAATTCTAAATGAATGCTGGCAAATTGAATTCAGAAGTATATTAAAAGGACAATAGACTACGACCAGGAAGGATTTATTCCAGGAATGTAAAGATGGTTCAATTCCCAGATGAGTATATATTTTTTTGATAGCTAAGTTCATATATCACAGAATTTTGTCAAGTTAAATAAAATCTCAACAGAATTCTTTGTAAATATAGATAAGCTGATTCTAAAATACATATGGAAAGGCAAAATAACTACAATAGCCAAAATAGTTTTGAAGAAACAAGAATAAAGCTAGAAGGAATCACACTAGCTGATTTTAAGACTTACTATCACAGTGGTTAAGAGCTCAGCTTCTAACCAAAAGGTCAGCAGTTTGAATCCACCAGCTGCTCCTTGGAAACTCTATGGGGTAGTTCTACTCTGTCCTACAGGGTCACTATGAGTTGGAATCGACTCAACGACAATGGCTTTTTGGTTTGGTATAAAGATACAGTAGTTAAGACAATAGAAAACAATAAGAGTAAAAAAATGTGACCCACCAAATATAGCCAACTGATTTTTGAGAAAGGTGCAAAAGGAATTCAATGGAGGAGATACAGTCTTTTCAAATAAATGGTGCTGGAATAAGTGGACACCTACATGTAAAAACAAAACAAAATCCTGGTGTAAACCTCACATCTTATACAAAAATTAACTCAAAATGGGTCATAATTCTAAATGTAAAATATAAAACTATACAATTTTTAAAAGAAACTATAGACAGACATTTTTGGGACCTGGGTTAGCAAAGACTTCATATAGGTGTGATACTAAAAGCTAAACTTAATTTTAAAAAAAAAGCAATGAGAAATCTCAAGGATATTCAATTTAACACAATAACTCATCAACCAAATTCATTAAATTGTGGTACATAAATATTATGTTATGATATACAGACATTTTAAATGATTATTTTGAATATATATTTATAGCATACCAAATATTTTTAGTAGTTTTAAGGAACTACTTTTTTATTTTATTGTTTTTAAGTACTACCCCCTTATTCCAGACATGTTTAGAACTTTTATAAGGATTGGATGAGGAATATTGAATATTGAATTCAAATTATTCAAATACTCAGCCCTACCGCTTCAACTTTGGGCAGCAACCTTTTTAGTATTGTCTAAATACAATTTGTTGTAATCATAATTTTTCTCCTTTTCATTGTTCACATAATGAATTATGTTAAAGATTCTTGAACAGGATAGGATTGTCTTATATCACTACTGTTATCAATATTGTTTTGGAGGTTTTTTCCTAATGCTTCAAGACAGAATACTCTGGACTAATATTAGCGATAAAGGGACAAAATTAATTTCACTTGAAAATTATATGCTTGCATACCTAGAAAACCTAAAAAACTCTGCAAAAAACAATCCAATAAAATTAATAAGAGGATTTAGTAATTAGGTAATATAAAAGATTATGTTATTGGTGGAGGATTTTTTAACCTCCTGAGTGAAGTACTGGGTGGAGTACAAACATGAACTGTTTTTACTTTTTATCTAATTATGATCTTCAACAATATTCTTTTAAATCTTCCTTTCCTATCCCTTTTCTTTTGGATAGCTTCCATAGTGTTCTAGTGTCTTTCAGCAACAAAAAGTACAAAGTGCCTGTCTAGTTAAGTTTTAAAATTACACAGCAGTAGATAACTGATTCATCATCATATTATAAACATTTTTGTACGCTGCTACATAATGTTCAAAATATTCACTTTTAAGTTCCTATATTCCATAACATAATATTTATGTACTATAATTTAATGAAATGTTTCTTAGTTTGGATGCATTAATGTTATCTCCAATGCCTGCCTATTAAAGATAAAAAACAAAACAAAACATTGCTGTCGAGTCAATTCTGACTCATGGCAACCCTCTAGGACAGAGTATATCACACCTGAATTTAGAGACCATCTAAAGAATAAATTTGACACACTGAACACTAATAACCAAAGACCAAACGAGTTGTGGAATGACATCAAGAACATCAGATGTGAAGAAAGCAAGAGGCCATTAAAAAGACAGGAAAGAAAGAAAAGACCAAAATGGATGTTAGAAGAGACTCTGAAACTTGTTCGTGAATGTTGAGTAGCTAAAGCAAAAGGAAGCATCAAAAGAAGATGGAAGGAATACACAGCGTCACTGTACCAAAAAGAACGGGTCGACGTTCAACCATTTCAGGAGGTAGCATATGATCAGGAACTGATAGTACTGAAGGAAGAAAACCAAGCTGCACTGAAGGCACTGGCATAAAACAAGGCTCCAGGAATTGACGGAATATCAATTGAGATGTTTCAACAAACAGCTGCAGTGCTGGAAGTGCTCACTCATCTACGCCAAGAAATTTGGAAGACTGGAAGAGATCCACATTTATGCCTATTCCCAAGAAAGGTGATCCAATCGAATGCAGAAATTATTGAACAATACCATTAATACCACCTGCAAGTAAAATTTTGCTGAAGATCATTCAAAAGCAGCTGCAACAGTATATCGACAGGGAACTGCCAGAAATTCCAGCCGGATTCAGAAGAGGACGTGGAACCAGGAATATCATTGCTGATGTCAGACGGATCCTGGCTGAAAGCAGAGAACACCAAAAAGATGTTTACCTGTGTTTTATTGACTATGCAAAGGCATTCGACTGTGTGGATCATATCAAATTATGGATAACATTGTGAAGAATGGGAATTCCAGAACACTTACTTGTGCTCATGAGAAACCTACACACAGATCAAGAGGCAGTTGTTCTAACAGAACAAGGGGATACTGTATAGTTTAAAGTCAGGAAAGGTGTGTGTCAGGGTTGTATCCTTTCACCATACCTATTCAATCTGTATGCTGAACAAATAATTCCACAAGCTGGACTATATGAAGAACAGGGCATCAGGACTGGAGGAAGACTCATTAACAACCTGTGTTATGCAGATGACACAACCTTGCTTGCTGAAAGTGAAGAGAACTTGAAGCATTTACTGATGAAGATCAAAGACCACAGCCTTCAGGATGGATTACACCTCACAATAAAGAAAACAAAAATCCTCACAACTGGACCAATAAGCAACATCATGATAAATGGAGAAAACATTGAAGTTGTCAAGATTTCATTTTACTTGGATCCACAATCAACACACATGGAAGCAGCAGTCAAGAAATCAACAGACGCATTGCATTGGGCCAATCTGCTGCAAAAGACCTCTTTAAAGTGTTGAAAAGCAAAGATGTCACCTTGAAGACTAAGGTAGTGCCTGACACAAGCCACGGTATTTTCAATCTCATCATATGCATGCAAAAGCTGGACAGTGAATAAAGAAAACCAAAGAATTGACACCTTTGAATTGTGGCGTCGGCAAAGAATATTGGATATACCGTGGACTGCCAAAAGAAGGAACCAATCGGTCTTGGAAGAAGTACAACCAGAATGGTCCTTAGAAGCAAGGATGGCAAGACTACGTCTTACATACTTTGGACATGTTAGCAGGAGGGATCAGTCCCTGCAGAAGGACATAATGCTTGGTAAAGTAGAGGGTCAGCCAGTGAAAAAGAGGAAAACTCTCAACGAGATGGATTGACACAATGGCTGTAACAATGGGTTCAAGCATAACAACAATTGTGAGCACGGTGCACAACCAGGCAGTGTTTCGTTCTGTAGTGCATAGGGTCACTATGAGTTGGAACCAACTCGACGGCACCTCACAACAACAACAACAGTAAACACGGAACAGTCGGCTGGGGACTCCGGACTACCACAGACTATCAATCTCTTGAACGTGGAGAAGGGTGGTGTTACCACCCTGTACGTTGTGTCTCTTGCAAGAGGCAAGCTTTCCTTCACCATTTCTGCTGTAAGTGAGAATGAAGCACTCATCTCTGAAGTGCCTGGGGCACTAACTCTGAGACTCAATTCTGTGGTCAAGGAACTTTCTTCTGCCCCTTGGGATCACAACCCTCCCTGGAAGACACCATGGGGACTGAGTCTTTGAGATGATGTGGCCCTGTCCTCCTACCAGCCAGAAGTGCTGGCGATGAAGGGTTAGGGCCCCAGGTGCCACAGAACCAGCATCAAATCTGCCCGTGATCAGCTTGGAGCTCAGAGGCTCCAAGCTCTTTGCTAGGAGCTTGGCATGCATTCTCTCACTTCATCATCACAAGCAACCACGAAGCACAACACCAGGGGGGCACCATTCTCATTATACTCCAAAATACCAAAAACCAAACCGGTTGCGATCCAGTTGATTCCGATTCATAGCGACTCCATAGGACAGAGTACAACTGCCCCCTGGGGTTTCCAAGGAGCGGCTGGTGGATTTGAACTGCAGACCTTTTGGTTAGCAGTCATAGCTCTTAACCACTGCGCCACCAGGGTTCCTTATTGTACTCCAGGAGAAGCTAATTGCACAGAAGCAATGGAGCCCTGGAACTGTGCCACAAGCAACCCTGTGTAAAACAGACTTTTTAGTTACAAATTAGGGACATCCCCATTTCATACAGGAGGGGACCAAGTTCATTTGAGTAGCTTACCCTAGTCATGTGCATGGTGGTGTACAGGGATTGGAACCCAGAGTCACAGCTGCTAAACAAAAGGTTGGCAGTTCGAATCCACCAGCTGCTCCTTGGAAACCCTATTGGGGCAGTTCTACTCTGTCCTGTAGGGTCCCTATGAGTATTTCTGAGAAATCGACTCAGTGGCAACGGGATTTCTTTGACCTTAAAACCAAAGCTCTCAAAACAAACAAAAAACTCAAAGCTCTTAAATTGGCCTAAACTTTCCAAACCTCTCCCAAATCATGAGACAAGGCAAGGCCTCCAGAAGAACCTTCTCAGAGCACTGCAAGGGGTTAGCTGCTGACCTAGGGAAGAGGCAACCCTGAAAGCTGACTCCATGCCCAATGGACAGGTGGAGAAACTGGAGGAAGCAGGGTCTCCAGTGCTCCGGCCCTTGATCTCACCCATGGGCGTTATCCTACAATGGCCAAACCCAGCCCAGAAACACAGCCAGCTTCCTCCTCTGTGAACGCAAAACTGCATTTGAAAATTCGGTATTCTAACATCGTAAACACAAAACTTTTACATGCTATGTTTGATGGCAAGATGATCACCTGCCGGAAGTCTCCCATGGGCTTAAAAAGAAACCCAGCAATTAGGGGAATTAGCCAATATGACTTGTTCTAGAGCTATTTAATCTCCTTTATTATGCAACATATAATAGTGACAGAGGTTTTCAGGTCTTTGTGTGGCAGAGTAACTGAACCACAATTACTAGAAATAGCACTGGATATATCCTTTCAGGATAGTCCTCCGTTACAGCCTTCTGCATTTAATACCTTTCTCTTTCTGGACTAATTCTTCCCCTTATTATTAACCCTGTCACTTGCATTTGCAGATGTGTTAACATTCATAAACGGCCTTCCCATCTGTGACCCCTCACTTTGGTTGCTGGCTGTCCTTTGAGCAGAGTGTGCAGAAACCTTTGGGAGTGGGGGAGAAACGTCAGGAGGTCTAAAGAGGATCAGGAGGTAGCAGGTACGCACTTATTTGTTAAGGGAGTCCCTGCATGCTGCAAGCAGTTAACGCGCTCGACTGCTAACCAAAAGGTTGGAGGCTTGGCCCACCCAGAGGTGCCTCAGAAGAAAGGCCTGGCGATCTACTTCCGAAAAAATTAGCCATTGAAAGCCCTTTGGAGCACAGTTCAAGTTGCAACTGACTTGACGGCACTGGTAGAGGATAAAAATAAAAATGTACCTGTTGCTGTGGAGTCAATTTTGACTCAGTGACTCTATAGGACAAGGTACAACTGTCCCATAGGGTTTCCAAGGCTGTAATCTTTACTGATGCAGACTGCCACAGGCTTTTTCGTGGAGCGGCTGGTGGGTTTGAACTGCTACTCTTCCATTTAACGACTGCGCCACCAGGGCTCCTTAATCAAAAGGTAGCAGGCAGTGGCTTCACTAGGGGGCGGGGAGGTTCGGACCGCACACCTTGACACTGTCAGAGGGGGTGACACCAAAATGACCCCCAGGCTACAGGGGGAGGGGCTGGCAAGGCAGTGGCATCATTAGGGTTAGTGTCACCAGTGACCCGGTGTGGTAACTCGTCACCCCGCCCCCAGCTGCCAGTCAGGGTGCTGGCAGGCGGAGAAGAGGGTCTGGCCTTGGCCAATGGGAGAGGGGAGGAGTTGCAGGGAGGCGCAGGCCTGGGGCGGGGATGGGCGGGGCCACTGGGCAGAGCACTCGGCCTTGTGGTTGGACGAGTCAGGGAAGGCAGCTCCGCCCATTGGGGGGGGCAGGGCCAATTCCCTGGCTGCCCTGACCACGGTGGGGAGGGTTGACACCGTGAATGAACACTCTGGGTGATACAACCCACAACAACACATGTGTTATTAGTATTTCTGAGACAGGAGGGATTGGCCAGACAGAGGAGGATTAAAGCCTCAGGCATGACTAAAGCTTTGAAACTCACACCCCTTTCGGTGGAATGAGCAAACGGCCCTCGTCCGCTTAACACTTCCTTGAAAGCTGTTTCTCAGACTGACCGGTTTGATCTAGTATCTTGGGCATGCGCATTGCGCCGGGGCCTACTGACCGGCGACCTTTTTCTAGAGACAAGACCTCGAACCGACTTCTCCGAGAACTGCACATGCGCAACATCCCGGAATAAGTGACGACAACTGACCCAACAGCTTCAGCGATCCCGGGTTCCATCTTGAATTACCTCTTGCGGGCACTTAACACACCCTTTCCCAGAAACCCATACCCCTTTCGTGAATAAAGTTGAAACCATTTCCCCCTAGAAACTTTTATAAGCCTTGTAAACCCTTCGTTCAGAAAGACAAAGGCTAGCATTGCTTTGTCCCTCTTTGTCTCCACTCGCTAGCTACTTTTTCTCAATAAAGCTTTGTTCGTGCAGAAAACTTGAGCGTCTCCTGGTCATTCTTGGTCAGTAGAAGGCAAGAACTTCATAGGGGCTGCCCAGGTTGGGCAGAAGTCCCTGGCAACATTTCTATTTGACAGTTGAGAAAAATGAGTCACAGAGAGATTGTGTAACCTTCTCAAATTAACACAGCTAGTAAATCATGAGGAAGGTTCAGACCCAGGCCTTTCACTCCTTGCTTTTAGCCCCCATGCTGGCATTGCTGCCTCCTCCTGACACGGCCACCCAGCCAACCCCATGCTCATACTGTTTGGATCAGGCTTTGCTAACTGGAGTGAGACTGAGGGCATTTGGTGCTAGGTGCCTGTCCAGAGCCCACCCTCAGGCCCAGGCACTCCTGCCTGCCGGAGAGTTGGCTAACAGCTCTCACCTGAGTTCCTCTCGCGCCAGGTCATTCCCCTCCCCAGGCGAAGCCCCATCTGGTCGCTGTGGAAATGTAAGAGTCCAGCCCCTGCTTCCATTCAGGGCAGCCCCAGAGCTTCCAGTGGGGTCCTCGCCTTCTTCCTCTGCCCAGCCCCACCCCTACAGCTACTACTCCTGAAAGCAAATTGCCAGCTCAGAGCCACTGTCCTAGGTAAGACAAAGGTCATGCAAGCTTATGGTCCCTCTCTGTGGGTGGCTGGAATGCAGGCCAGCAGCCAGTGTCTGATTAGAGTGGAGAACGCATGGCAGGGGCTGCTTTCACCCTGGATCTGGGCAAGGGGGCACGGCCTTCTGCTGGGAGCCTGATAAAGGAACTTGTCCCTTGCACAGCTCAGGAGAGGCTGATGGGTGCCCTGCCCTGGGTCTCTCAAGAGAAGCCTCAGGTAGTAGGCAGGGGGCCTCCAGTCGTTCTCCTCCACCTCACAGTGTATTTCTCCCTAACTTTGAACGTGGAATAAAACCCTGAGGGTACAGGCTGATAGTCTGTGAGGAAGGCTTGTGGAGGGGGTGTCAGGAGGCTGCCCCTCAAATGCAGTGTGGCGGGACTGAAGAGTGCTGTTTGAGATCTGGGGCTGTCCCAGATAGGCTGTGTGGATTTGGGCAATCCTTTCACATGTAAAATGAAGGGTTGTGAAGGTTACCTGTACCCAGAGCGACCTGTGGAGGTTTAGCTGCAAGGTAGGAGCCCTGGGGGCATTCAAGGCCATTCTGCTTCACCCTCCTCCTCCAGCAGAAAATGCCTCAATTAGAAGAGTGATCTCTCCCAGGGACTCCGTCAGCAATAAGCTAAGTCACATACCCCTTTGCAGATCCAAAGGGGTCCTGGTAAAGTCTATGCCACACATGATGGAAAAATATCGCTCAGCCGAAGCTTTAAATAGCTGCTGCATCTCTGCATCTGGGGTCGGAAGGTGCCTGTGAAGCAGCCGGTCCCCAAGTGCAAAGGCGGGGGGAGCTTGACACCAACTCTGAGTGCCTGGACATTCCTCATCCTTGAAGGACCCAGCAGACGGGGGTTTCACTCGGAGCTTTCCCCAGAAATCAATGCTGCTTCCCCCGTCTCACGCACCAGCAGCCATCGTAAGGGAGAGGCTTAATGCTGTCTCAACAGTCTAAGAAAGCGATTCTTAAACGTAAGGCGCATCCAAACCCCCTGGAGTGTGAGCTGGGCTCCACCCAGAGCCTGTGATGCAGTAGGGCTGGGGTGGGCCGAAAATTTGCATTTCTAACAAGTTCCTGGTGATGCTGAAGCCCCTGGCCTGGGGACCACACTTTGAGAACTTCTGCTCAGGGCTTCCAACTGTTTCATTCTGGTCGGAGCCCCTGCTGAGAATTTGCATTTCTAACAAGTTCCCAAACCCCACTGCCCACTGCTGTCAAGGAGATTTGGACTTATAGTGACCCCATAGGGTTTTCGAGGCTGTAGCTCTCTATGAAGGCAGACTGCCACATCTTTCTCTCATGGAGACACGGGTGGTTTCTAACTGCCGACCTTTTGGTTAGTAGTCATTGCTTTAACCACTGTGCCACCAGGGCTGGATGCTAATGTTGCTGGTTAGGGACCAATTCTGAGAACCACTAGTAGAGCAGTGGTTCTCAAAATTTATTACATATAAGAATCACCTGGGGGTCTTGATAAAATGTAGATTGTGATTCAGTATACCTGGGATGGAAATGCAAATTCTTAGCAGGGGGTTGAACCAGAAGGAACCGGTTCAAAGCCCTGCTTCTAGGCCAGTGACTTGAAACCTTGGCTGT
Organism: Trichechus manatus latirostris; assembly: GCF_000243295.1. Classification (NCBI taxonomy): domain Eukaryota; kingdom Metazoa; phylum Chordata; class Mammalia; order Sirenia; family Trichechidae; genus Trichechus; species Trichechus manatus. The sequence goes on from NW_004443978.1 coordinate 9,132,110, forward strand.
ATGTTAGAATCACCTGGAAAGCTTAAAAAATGCCAGTGTCCAAGCCACATCCCAGACCGATTAAATCAGAATCTACAGGGTGGAAATCAGGCATCAGTACTTTCTAAAGCTTCTTAAGTGCCAGAAGGCTCCAGAGCAAAGCCTGATGGCCACAGGCTGGCCCAGGTGGCCCGCGTGTGTGCTCTGACTCTCTATAAATATCGGCCACCCAGGGACTAGCAGCGGCGAGCTTGTTAGAAATACAGACTCTCAGGCCCACCCCAGAGCCGGCAAATTGAGCCTGTCCCTGAACACTACCCGCAGGCGAGTCATGTGCCTGTTAGTGAGGGAGAAGCGCTGATCTAGCAGGTAGGTGAGATCTGGCCAGGACCTAGGTAGAGGTGGAGGCAAAACCTGCTCAAACCCAAGGCTGTCCCCCGGGGTCATCAGCTCCCCAAATCCAGGAAACTTTTGGAAAGCTCAAGTGCCCCTGTTTAAACATATACACTTTAGAACTCGCAAAGAAATCCCCCAAGACTTTGCCAAGACTGGGATTTCATCAGGCCCTCTCCCCACTCCGAGGACCTGGCTGAACCCTCGAACCTGAGACCACCATGTCAGCCTCACCTGGATGGAGTTATAACCTAGTCCTAACCAGAGCCTAACATAGCTTACACATTAGAAGCATCAGGGGAGTTTTAAAAACTCTGTAGTGCCCAGACCACACCCCAGTCCAATCACATCAGAAGCTCTGGGGGTCGGATCCAGGCATCAGGATTTTATAGCTTCCTACGTGATTTCAAACAAAAACCATGTGCCCAGGAACAAGGGTGGATGACCCAGTAAGCAAGGTAAGCACGGGCTTACTTGTGCTTACTTCCTAATCTGTAGTGAACAATTTCATGTTTTTCATGTGGCGAAACCCATGTGAAACTGTTCACTATAGATTAGTAAGTAAGCACAAGTAAACCAGTGCTTACCTTGCTTACTGGGTCATCTGATCTGCCCCTATCGGGGACTGTAAATTTGAAAGGAGGCTTTGATTCTGTAGGAAGGTGCTGTAGGGTTGGGAGAGAGGGACAGATGCCAGTCATACCTAGAAGCAGAATCTTTGATGGGGTGAAAAAAACATGAAATTATTCACTACAGATGATCTGGTAAGCAAGGTAAGCACCGTGCTTACCTTGCCTGTTGGATAATCCGCCCTCGCCCAGGAAAAACCCCAGAGCAATCTACAAGAGTCTTTCTGCTGAAGTCTCTTGCACAGCCGGCAGCAGTTACCTGCTTGCTTCTCCTTTACCTCCCACTTGTACACCATTAACTCGGACCCTAGATTCTACTGACTGAAAGACACTGTGAGCCTCCTGAGAGAGAAGGAACTCTATTCAGCACGCAAAGCAAATTTGGTTATCTTTGCTGAGCTTGCAAAACTGCAAGCGGCTGCAGCCCTCTGCTTATTTCAGGTTTGCCTGTCTCATTTCTCAGCAAAACACCAGTCAGTTCAAGCAGCTGCAGCCAGAGCCTGGCTGCGACGCAAACAGCAACACCCAGAGGACAGAGGCCACAGTGATCTCCCTTGCACCACCTCACACTTCAGTAGTGCCATGCATGCCAACAACCTGGCTGTCAGTGTGCGAATCCACTTTTAAGTTGCCTCCTGCATTGCTCCCAAAGTCAGTAAGAACAAACATCAGAAGGGAACTGTTCGATTTCAGTGCAGCATCCTATTGCAAAGCTTCTTGGAGCTTGCCAGCAACCTTGTACAGTGAGCTAGGCAGGTGTTATGATTCCCATCTACTGTGGCTGAATGGTGGCCCCAGAGATGTGTCCACATCCTAATCCCTGGAAAATGAATATTACCTTATATGATGTGATTAATCTAAGGATATTGAGAAACCAAAAAGAAAACCAAACCCATTGCCACCAAGTCGATTCTGACTCATAGCGACCGTATAGGACAGAGCAGAACTACCCTATATGGTTTCCAAGAAGTGGCCGGTGGATTCGAACTGCCGACCTTTTGGTTAGCAGCCATATCACTTAACCACTGTGCCACCAGGATACTGAGAGGAGAAGCTTACTCTTGATTATCTGGGTGGGCCTTAAACACAACCACATACACCTTTATGAGAGAGGCAGAGGAGTCTTGAAACAGACACACAAAGAAGAGAAAGCAATGTGAAGACCGAGGCAGAGACTGGAGTGCTGCGACCACAAGCCAAGGAACTCCTCGATACAGCTGCCAGAAGCTGGAAAAGGCAAGGAGTGGATTCTCCCCTCAGCCCTCGGAGGGAGTGCAGTCTTGCTGACACCTTGATTTTGGCCCAGTGACGCTGGTTTTGGACATCTGGCCTCCAGAACTGTGAGAGAATACATTTTTGTTATTTTAAGCCCACGAGTTTGTGGTAATTTGTCACAGCAGCCACAGAAAACTAATACACCATCTTACAAATATGAAGATGAGGCACAGGCATTGTCTTTTCTGGAATCACTGAGCTCGTAGCAAAATTAAGGTTTGGCTTCCTTTCTCTGGTTCTGAGTTTGCTGCGGTTCTGAGGAAATCAGCAGAAGATGTGCTGATTGTGTGGAACCAGTCTGAGGGTGGAGGCAGGAGAAGAGTCCACTCAGGCTTGGAGGGGCCTCCCTCAGAAATGAAAATCACCTGCCCCCAGAAAGCACATACGGTATGATCATGGGTGCAAAAACGATAGTGGGTTAAAAAAAAAAAAGAAGTATTGTGCAATGGAGTATTATTCAGCACTAAAAAGACAGGCGCTATCATGCTACAAAAAGACATGAAGGAACCTTAAATGCATACTACTAAGTGAAAGAAGCCGGTCTGAAAAGGCTGCATACACTATGATTCCAACCATAAGACATTCTAGAAAAGGCAAACCTATAGAGACAGTAAAAAGAGGAGCGGTTGCCAGGGGAAGGGAAAGCAGGTGGCGCACAAGGCATATTTACGGCAGTGAAGCTCTTCTGTGTAACACTGTAATGGTGGACAGTATGCATTTGTCAAAACCCATAGGACTGTACAACACAAAGTGTGAACTCTAACGTAAACTATACACTCTAGTTAATAACGATATATCAATATTAGTATATCAGTTGTAATAAATGTAACACACTAATGCAAAATGTTAATAACAGAAACAGTGTGCCAGGGAAGAAGTAGTATATGGGAACTGTACTTTCTGTGCAAGTTTTCTATAAACCTAAAGCTGCTCTAAGAAATTGAATCTATTTATATATATATATATATATACATGGTGTTGTGTATGCACTGTCAGGGCTGAGTCTCCCAAACCTCTTGTCTCTAAATTTGTCACTCGTTCTACAAGCATTCACAGCGAGCCAATAGCGGGTGAGGTCACCAAGGACTCAGGAGGGGTAAACAAGACTCAGTCGCTCTTCTGGTGGAGCACTTATCCCAGAGAGGAAGAGAGGCAATAACCATGCTCACAGATGTGTGTGTGATTTCAGGGACAACTGCTATGAAGAAAATAAAGCCGGGGATGTAATAGAGAGGCCCAGGCTAGGGCAGGGGAAGGACCAGTGGAGGAAGGCAACAGGTATCATATAAGTCACAAGACTCCTTTACAGAAGAGGACACCTGAGCTCAGACTAGATGGTGAAAGGAACCCAGGTGTGGAAGGATGAGCACAGAACATCCCAGGCAGAGTGGAGACAGCAATGGAGCCCAGAGGAGGGATGAGCTTGGCGAGACAGAGTGCCGGCAGGCCACCCTTGGTAACTGAGGCCTGAGGAGCAGAGAAGAGTAGAGGAGGGGAGGGGGATGGGACCTAGTGGGGGTGTGTGGGAGGGGAGAGGAGGGGAGCCAGAGCTAAGAAAAGGAGTTGCCTGTTGTACTAAGGGTGCCTGCTTAAAGAAAGGTGGTGCTGTGATCTTCCAGATAGAATCACCCTACAATGCGTAACATCCCCACATCAATTCCCCACTGTCTTAGCTTGTGCTGCTATAACACAAATACCACAAGTGGGTGGCTTCTTAGTTATCTAGTGCTGCCGTAACAGAAATACCATAAGTGGACAGTTTTAACAAAAAATGTATTCTTTTACAGTCTAGGAGGCTAGAAGTCCATATTCAGGGTGCCAGCTCCAGGGGAAGGCTTTCTCTCTCTGTTGGCTCTGGGGGAAGGTCCTTGTCATGAATCTTCCTCTGGTCTAGGAGCTTCTCAGCACAGGGACCCTGGGTCCAAAGGACGCGCTCCACCCCTGCCTCTGCTTTCTTGGTGGTAGGAGGTCCTCCATCTCTCTGCTCTCTTCTCTTTTATCTCTCAAAAGAGATTGGCTCAAGTCACAACCTAATCTTGTAGACTGAGTCCTGCCTCGTTAACATAACTGCCTCTAATCTTGCCTCATCACAATCATAGAGGAAGGATTTACAACACATAGGAAAATCACATCAGATGACAAAGTGGTAGACAATCACATAATACTGGGAATCATGATCTAGCGAAGTTGACACACATTTTTTGGTGGGGACATAATTCAATCCATAACATTCTACCCTTTGGCCCCCAAAAATTCATGTACTTGCCACATGTAAAACCCCATCATATCATACCAAAGTCTTAAATCAACTCCAAGTCCAAAATCCAAAAATTCCTCTTCATCTGTGAAATTAAGAATATAAATTATCTGCTTCCAAAGTACAATGGTGAAACAGGCACACTCTAGACATTTCCATTACAAATGGGAGAAATTGGAGGGAAAGAAGGGATAACAGGCACCAAGCAAGTCGGCAGAGCACATTACATTAGTTCTAAAGGTTTGAAAATAATCTTCTGTTCTCTGAGACCATTTAGGCAATGGCCCTACCCTCCAGACTCTTGGTGTTGGCTACACTCTCAGGATCCTGAGTGGAAGCCCTTCAGCCCTGGGCTTCAGCTCCACCTTCCAGGCCCACTGGAAAGGCAAATCTGCTCCCTTGAAGCCTCATTCTCCTAGTCCATCTGAGTGAGGATTGTACCCCCTTGGCCCCAGCAGGTCCCCTTCTTCTGTCCCTTGTGCATGTCAGCCCCACCCCCTCAGCTTTGGGCAGTGGATCTGGCCCCATCCCACTGGCACTTGTGAAGGGCAGCCCCACACTCTAGAACCTAGTTGGTGAAGAGATGACTGTTTGAAACTTAGGAGGCTGTGGCCTCAGCCTTTGAAGCCCCAGAGGCCATGGCTCCACCCTTTGAGACCCCAGAAGTCGTGGCCCTAACCTTTGAGACTGAGGCAGCTCTGCTTCCTGTGTTCCTTGGCCTCTCAGCCCCTCGGGCCTCGCTGCCAGCGTCTGCCCTGCTGGGGCAAGTGTTCCAAAGCTCCTTAAATCCACTGATAAGTGCCTGGAGACAACCCATTCTGCCAGTAAACTTCAGCCAGAAGGCACTCAGCTCTCTTGCTCTGTGGGTCAGCAAGCCTAGCTCCACCAGTAAGTGCCTGTAGGCACCCCGACTCCACCAGGAAGCCTCCTGCACAATGGCACTCAGCTCTCTCGATCCGTGGGTCAGCTCCAGCACTGTCTGGTGCTGGTCTACTGGTTCTGCTGCTGCTGTTTCTCTGCTGCTGATTTTTGCCATCTGTGCTATCTCCAGTGTAACAGCTCTCCTCACGTCCTTCTGAGTCCTCACCAGAATTGTCTTTGATGTCCATAATTCCACTAACAGTTTCTTCAAGGCAGTCTAGGCTTTTACTATTAGGCACTGTAAAACTCTTCCAGCCTCTACCCATTCACAGTTTCAAAACTGCTTCCACATTTTAGGTATCTGTTAGAGCAGCACCCCACTCTCTTGGTACCAAATTCTGTCTTAGTTATCTAGTGCTGCTGTAACAGAAATACCACAAGTGAATGGCTTTAACAAAGAGAAATTCATTCTCACAGTCTAGGAGGCTAGAAGTCCAGATTCAGGGTGCCAGCTCCAAGGGGAGGCTTTTTCTCTCTGTTGGCTCTGGGGGAAGGTCTTTGTCATCAATCTTCCCCTCGTCTAGGAACTTCCCAGCACAGGGACCCCATGTCCAAAGGACACATTCTGTTCCTGGCTCTGCTTTCTTGGTGAGAGGAGGTCCCACTGTCTCTCTGCTTTCTTCTGTCTTTTATATCTCAAAAGAGATTGGCTCAAAACAAAACCTGATCTTGTAGCCTGAATCCTGCCTCATTAACATAATTGCCTCTAATCCTGCCTCATCAACAACATAAAAGTAGGATTTACAACACATAGGAAAATCACATCAGATGACAAAGTGGTGGACAATCACACAATACTGGGAATCATGGTCTAGCCAGGATGACACACATTTTTGGGGGGACACAATTCCACCATAACAGTTTCCAAGAACAGAAATTTATTGTTTCATAGTTTTGGAGGCTAGATGTCTGAATCAGGGCCTCAGCCATGTGGATTCCTTCCTTATCGCCTGGTGGCCCAAGTGTTCTCTGGTTCCTTGGCAATCCTCACATGACGTCTGTCTTCCGTGCGTACGTGCCTGTGGTCTAATTTGCTCTTTTTATAACTCAGAAGTGATTACGTTTAGGATCCACCCTATGCTAGTATGGCCTCATTAACATAACAAAGAAAACCTTATTTCCAAACAGGATTACATCCATGGGAATAAAAGTTAGGATTCCAAGACATATTTTGGGGGGACACAATTGAATCCATAGCACCCATGTTACACAGACCAGAAAAGAAAAACGAACATGAGGGACCACTTGCTTTTAGGTGCTGCTGCCTTCAAAACAGGTGTTGAGAGCCACAGAGCAACAGATTTTAGTAGAGAAAAGAGGGTGGAGGGGTGGAGGGGTCTGGAGTGGAGGAAAGGAAGGCTACCTGTCAGGATGCCTGGGTTTGCCATGGAGCTTCCCGAGTACTGCAGGTTCCAGAGGTTCTCCCGGCACTGCTGTGGGCATGCCTGAAGCTGGCTGCCCACATGTGCTCGTCCCACGGAGGAAGCAGATGCAAGAATGCAGGGTTGGGTCTATCCTGCAGTCACTTTTTCAGCCAACTGTTTCCACAAATCTGTTCCAAGCCGTCTCCGGACTTAACAAATTATTGCCACTTGTTGTTTAGTGAGAACGAGAAACCTGCCAGCTCACATATGCTCTCTGCAAACCCCTCCCTCCCTCACTTCAGCAAGCCACTGGCAGCACAGAGTCCCCAAATATAGACCATTGCTGATGCAATCACTCCACCAGCTTGGAACCCCAGAGGAACAGAAGGTCTCGCCTGGCATGATCTCCCCATCCCCTTCCACCAAAATCTCTGCACCACTGGGAAAGGTGTGATGACCCTACTTGAAAGCTTGGAAGCGACTTTGTGCCCTCAATGCCACTAAATGACCTCGGAGCAAGCAGCTCATTCTAAGACAGATGGTTGGAGTGTGTCCTTCCATGTGAGAAATATCCCAGAGCTGGCTCTGTTTGTCTGTAGTGGCAATGAGGTCCACAGATGTCAGATTTCTGTTGGCCCAGATTGCTAAACAGAACTAATCACTTCTGTTTGGTAGCCCTTTAATTTTAAATTTTATAGACCCACAAAAAAAAACAAAACAAAAAAAAACACCCTTGCCAGGGAGTTGACTCCAACTCATACCAACCCTATAGGACAGAGTAAAACTGCCCCCACAGGATTTCCAAGGTTCTAAATCTTTACTCTCCCACCGAGCAGCTGGTGGGTTTGAACCACTGGCCTTTTAGTTAGCAGCCAAGCACTAAAGCCACTGTGCTACCAGGGATCCTTATAGACCCACCAGACCCTATAAAAGGCCAAAACTAGCTAGCACAGAGTTTGGAAAGGAGAGGGGGAGGGTTTGAGGAGCGACTAATGACAAGGAGACTCTGAAGAGAATTAATTCCCCACTTCTAGTAGAAGAAATGCCAAGGCAGAGAGATGGGAGGAGAGTCTCATCCCAATAGTTCCACTGTCTGGTACTAAAATCAGTTTTATCATGTTCCTTGCACTCCTTCACTTACCCAACTGTATAATGGGTACAGTAATTATAATGACGCTTAAAAAAAAAAAAGTTGCTGTAGAGTCGATTCCAACCCATAGTGATCCTATAGGACAGAGTAGAACTTCCCCATAGGGTTTCCAAGGAGCAGCTGGTGGATTTGAACTGCTAACCTTTTAATCAATCTCAGCACTGAGCTAGGAGCTATAGAAGACACAGAAAATGTAGAATTCTGGGCCCCTGGCCTCAAGGAGCTTAAAATGTAGTTGTGGAGAAAAGAGTAACGCATTTGAAAGAAGCAGAGAAGAGTGTACAAAGACATTTTAGAGAAAACAGCACAATGGTTCTCAGACTTAAACATGCATCAGACGCCCTGGATGGCCTGTTTAAGCATAGAGGGCTGGGTCCCACCCAGAGTTTCTGATTCAGTGGGTGTCTTAGTTTCCTAGCACTGCAGTAACACGAATACCAAAAGTAAGTGGCTTTAAAGAACAGAAATTTATTTTCTCACATTTCTGGAGGCTAAAAGTCCAAATCAGAGCATTGGCTGTAGGGGAGCCTGTGGCCACAGTCATTCCCTTGTTCCTTGCTGATCCTCACATGCGTCTGTCTTTCCTAGTGTGTGCACATGTGTCCTCATGTCTATGCTGCTATTTATATAACTTGCTCATGTGCAAGTTCAAGTTGAAGCTGAAGAAAATCAAATCAAGTCAAAGAGAGCTAAAGTGCAACCTTGAATACATCACGCCTGAATTTAGAGACCGACACAAGAATAGATGCACTGAATGCTAATGACCAAAGACCAGAACAGTTGTCATGAAGAAAGTAAAAGGTCACTAAAAAGACAAGAAAGTTTCCTGAACACAACCAAACACTTGGAGGGACAGAGTGGCTATTAAGAAAATGTTCTGCATCCCGCTTTGGTGAGTGGTGTCTGGGGTCTTAAAGGCTTGCGAGCAGCCGTTTAAGATGCATCAATTTGTCCCAACCCACTTGGAGCGAAGGAGAATGAAGAACACCAAAGATACGAGGAAAATATTAGCCCAAGAGACAAAAGGGCCACATAAACCAGAGACTCCATCAGCCCGCGATGAGAAGAGCTAGATGGTATCCAGCTACCACCAATGACTGCCCTGACAGGCAACACAACAGAGAGTCCCTGATAGAGCGGGAGAAGTGTGGAGAACTCAAATTCAGGTAAAAAGACCAGACTTAATGGTGTGACTGAGCCTGGAGGAGGCCCTGAAGCCACGGCCCCCAGACGCTCTGTTAACCCAGAGCTAACACCATTCCCAAAGCCCACTCTTCAGACAAAGATTCAACTGGGCTATAAAACATAAAATAATACTCCTGAAGAGTGTGCTTCGTAGTTCAAGCAGATACACGAGACCAAATGGGTGGCTGCTGACCAGAGGCAGGATGAGAGGGCAGGAAGGGACAGGAGCTGGTTGGATGGACTCGGGAAACCCAGGGTGGAAAGTGGGATTGTGCTGTCACATTATAGGGATTGCAACTAGGGTCGCATAACAATATATGTATAAATTTTTGTATGAGAAATTAACTTGAGCTGTAAACTTTCACCTAAAGCACAATAAGAAAAAGAATTACAGCCTTGGAAATCCTATGGGGTAGTCCTACTCTGTCCTATAGGGTTGCTATGAGTTGGAATCAACTGGACAGCAACAGGATATATATATATGTGTGTGTGTGTGTATATATATATATGTATATGTGTGTGTGTGTGTGTGTGTATATATATATATATATATGTCAGAACCCCTGGATGGTGCAATCAGTTAACAAGCTCAGCTGCTAATCAAAAGTTGGAAGTTCGAGTCCATCCAGAAGAACCTTGGAAGAAAGACTTGGTGGTCTACTTCCAAAAAAAAAAAAAAAAACCACAAGAAAGACAGTGTCTTAGTTATCTAGTGCTGCTATAACAGAAAAACCACAAGTGGATGGCTTTAACAAAGAGAAATTTATTTTCTCACAGTCCAGTAGGCCACAAGTCCAAATTCAGGGCATCAGCTCCAGGGGAAGACTTTCTCTCTCTGTCAGCTCTGGAGGAAGGTACCTGTCATCAGTCTTCCCTTGGTATGGGAGAGTCTCAGCACAGGAACCTCAGGCCCAAAGGACATGCTCTGCTCCCGGCACTGCTTTCTTGGTGGTATGAGGTCCCCAACTCTCTGCTTGCTTCCCTTTCCTTGTATCTCTTATAAGATAAAAGGTGGTGCTGGCCACATCCCAGGGAAACTCCCTTTACATTGGATCAGGGATGTGACCTTAGTAAGGGCATTACAATTCCACCTTAATCCTCTTCAACGTAAAATTACAATCACAAAATGGAGGACAACTACACAATACTGGGAATCATGGCCTAACCAATTGACACATATTTTGGAGGGATATGATATAGTTCAGTCCCTGATAGACAGCAAAGACCAAAATGAATGTCAGGACAGACTCTGAAACTTGCTCTTTAATGTAGAGTAGTTAAAGTGAATGGAAGAAATGATAAAGCAAAGGAGCGAAACAGAAGATTTCAAAGGGCAGCTCAAGAAGACAAGTTAAAGTATTATAATGAAATGTTCAAAGACCTGGAGTTAGAAAACCAAAAGGGAAGAACATGCTCAGCATCTCTCAAGCTGAAAGAACTGAAGAGAAAATTCAAGCCTCAAGTTGCAATATTGAGGATTACATGGGCAAAAAATTAAATGATGCAGAAAGCATCAAAAGAAGATGAAAGGAATACACAGAGTCATTGAACCAAAATGGTCAAATTCAACCACTTCAGGAAATAGCATATGATCAAGCACCATTGGTACTAAAGGAAAAAGTACAGGCCACAATGAAGGCACTGACGAAAAAACAAGGCTCCAGGAATTGATGGAATACCTATTGAGATGCTTCAACAAACAGAGGCAATGCTGGAAGCACTTGCTCATCCATGTCAAGAAATTTGGAAGACAACTACCTGGCCAACTGATTGGAAGAGACCCGTATTCGTGCCCATTCAGAAGAAAGGCAATCAAATAGAATGTGGAAATTATCAAACAATATCACTGATATGCCATGCTAGCAAAATTTTGCTGAATATAATTAAAAAATGGCTGTAGCAGTACATCAACAGGGAACTGGCTGAAGCTCAAGCCAGATTCAGAAGAGAAGGTGGAATGAGAGATATTATTGTTGATGTCAGATGGATCTTGGCTGAAAGCAGAGAATACCAGAAAGATGTGTACCTGTGTTTTAGACTATGTGAAGGCATTTGACTGTATGGATCAAACAAATTATGGATAACATTGCAAAGAATGGAAATTCCAGGACACTTAATTGTACTCATGTGGAACATATATGTGTACAAGAAGCAGTTGTTTAAACAGAACAAGGAGATACTGCATGGTTTAAAACTGGAAAAAATTGGCTGCAGGGTTGTTTTATTTCACCTTATTCAATCTGTATACTGAGCAAAAAATCTGAAAAGCTGGACTATATGAAGAACGTGGCATCAGGATTGGAGGAAGACTCATTAACAACCGGAAATATGCAGATGACATGACCTTGCTTGCCAAAAGTAAAGATAACTTGAATCACTTACTGATGAAGGTAAAATACTACAGCCTTCAGTATGGATTACACCTGAACATAACGAAAATGAAAATCCTACTACTGGACCAGTAAGCAACATCACGATAAATGGCAAAGAATTGAAGTTGTCAGGGATTTCATTCTTGATTGACAATGCCCATGGAAACAGCAGTCAAGAAATCAAATTATATATTGCATTGGTAAATTCTGCTGCAAAAAAAACTTTTTAAAGTATTACAAAGCAAAGATGTCACTTTGATGACTAAGGTATGCCTGACCCAAGCCATGGTATTTTCAATTGCCTCATATGCATATGAAACTGGACAATGAAAAAGGAAGACTGAGGAGGAATTGACACATTTGAATTGTGGTGTTGGTGAAGAATATTGAGTATACCAGAAGAACAAACAAATCTGTCTGGGAGGAAGTACATCAGAATGCTCCTTAGTAGCGAGGATGGTGAGACATCGTCTCGCTTACTTTGGACATGTCATCAGGAGGAACCAACGCTGAAGAAAGACATCACACTTGGTAAAGTAAAGGGTCAGCAAAAAAGAGAAAGACCCTCAATGAGATGGATTGACAGTGGCTACAACAATGGGCTGAAATATATCAATGATTATGAGGATGGTGCAGAACTGGGCAACATTCCGTTTTGTTATACATAAGGTCAGTATGAGTTGGAGCCAAGTGTACGACACCTAACGACAACAACATATAACTCAGAAGTGATTGGTTTTAGGATCAGCCATACACTGATATGATCTTAACTGATTGAATGATTAATTATATTACATTAGATTGCGTTATGGAAAGTGATTGCGTTATATTAGATTAAATTACATCTATAGGTATGGGGGTTAGGATTCTAAAACATATTTTGGTGTGACACAATTCAATTCCTAACAGTTAGTCTGGGAAGAGACCCAAGAATGTGTATTTCTAACAAGCTCCCAGGTCTTGCTGAGGCTGCTGGTCCCCGGGCCACACTTTGAGAACCACTGTTCTCGGAGGCTCAGAGAGGGAGTTAGCTGGAACACAGGAAGGAACTCCAAGTCCTCCCTCACTGCTCTTGCTGAATGCAGCTCCATTGGCATGTGGCTGATGTGAGGTCCCTCAGGTTCTACGCTTGCTGTTTCCATGCACACCACACAGTGCTCAGCACTGGACAGCTGCTGCTCCTCTGTGATGATATGTCAGCTTTGTTTTGTTTGTTCTGTTTTGTTTTTTAAATAATATTTTATTGAGTTTTTGGTGAAAGTTTACACAGCAAGTTAGGTTCTCATTTGACAATTTGCACACAAATTTTGCAGTGACATTAGTTACATTTATCACAAGGTATCAACATTCTCTTTAATTGTGTTCAGTTTGTTCCCTTTCCAGTGCTCTAGTTCCCCTGCTCCCTTATCTTCTCATCTTTTGAGTAATTGTTGTCTTTTGGTCTCATACTGATCATTTTAAGTAGGGCGCGGATGTTACAGGTGATATCCTTTATTTTGTGTGCCATTCTGCTATTTTGCTAAAAGTTGATATGTATGTGGCATAGTGGTTAAGAGCTCAGCTGATAACCAATATGTTGGCAGTTCGAACCCACCAGATGCTCACTGGAGACCCTATGGGGCAGTTCTACTCTGTCCTATAGGGTCACTGAGTCAGAATCGACTTGTTGTCAGTGGGTTTGGTTTGGTTTGGTATATAAGAATTTTAGTTCTGCTCCATATTTTTCTTCCATTCTATCTAGGACCAACTATTATGACCCCAGTCAGAACAGTCAGTGGAGGTAGCTGGGCATCATCTAGTTCTTCTTGTCTCAGTGTAGATGAGGTTGTGGCTCATGTAGACTCGTTTCTTCTCTGAGCTTTTGGTTACATTCTTACTGTTTTGCTCCTGTGAGTAGAGACTGTAGTTGTATCCTAGATGGCTGCTCGCAAGCTTTTAATACCCCAGACGCTACTCACTTCACTAGGATGCAGATCATGATTTTTGTGAACTACGTTATGCCAATTGACTGAGTTGTCCCATGAGACTATGGTCCTAAGCCTTCAAACCCAAGAAACGAATCTTGGAAGGTGTTTAGTTATGTCTGAGGAGTATCCATATTTGTGTCTTCAATGAATATATGTGCCTGCACTTACATATTTGTATTTTCACTGTAAAGGAGAAGTTCATGAAGCCTTTTTAACCAGGACTAAATGATTGAATTAAACTCAGTTTTTGCTGAATTAAACTGGTCTTTTTACATGCTTGCCCAGGACTGCTTATTTGCCTAGCTGCTCTCAGCAGAGGCAACCCAGACTTTTTACAGGTGCCTGCAATTTGGCTCCTTAATTGCTAGTAGCCACGGGAACTGAGGGAGTTTCACTCTGAGGTCAAGCCAGAATGTAAAAGAAATACACTCTAAGGAAGGGAATCTTGATGCAGGTGTCTTTTTGTGTAAAGTGGGCCTAAGAAATGTTTCTTTATGATAAGGATGTAATAAAAAAATTGTTTTGAAAGCATCCTGGAGATAGCCTTATCTAAAGTTTCCCAGATAACTTAAAAGGGTTTTGTTTTAACAATCTATTTCTCGGAAATGAGGTACTGGTACTGAATGGTTATCACAAATCCCTGAGACATTTGTTAGAGCTGTTTAACATCAACCAGTAATGTTTTTATGACCCCCCCACCAACGAAGGATATGTGACTATGATTGAAAATTTCTGTAATTGGTCCCTGAAATCAATCACTGTAAACCTCAGTACCCAATTATACAATAGAAGCTTATTCCCCACCTGCTGCACCACCCTTCCTGTGACCTCAACCAAAGACTAACCAATCAACGACTATCATATTTTCTTTGTTCCTTAGACTATATCTGTTCTTGTTAGAGGCTCTCTTGCTGGAGTCATCAGTTTTATGTGAACTGGTGTCTCTCTGCATTCGAACATACCTTTCTTTTTCTTTCTTCTCCTTTTTTTTTTTAATTAAATAAATCCTTCTAAGCTTATTTCAAGAACTGAGTAGTTTTGTTCTCTACAATAACACGTACCTATAGATACTTCTATCTGTTCTCACCTATGTACGCACCTGTACCTACCCATATGCCAATGTGCATATACCCATCTATAGGTGCTCACTCATTTTTACTTTGGTTATGCTGTGCTCACTATGACCACATTTGGGGCCACTTTTCACATCACCAAAATTATCAAATCTATATGGTCTAAAGCATACTTTGCCCACCCCCTTCCTCTCCCTGATAACCACCAATGAACACTGGTCTCACTATAATTATCTATTCTTGTCTTCTTATAAAAGAGGGAGCATACAATATTTGCCTTTATATGCTTGACTTATTTCACTTAGAATTATGCCCTCCAGGTCTGTGATCATTAAGGTTGTGTATCAACTTGTCTGAGCCATGATTCTCAGTGGTTTGGCAGTTATGATGTAGTTTGGCAGTCGTATCATGATGTGATCACTTCTGTGATAAGATTTGATACAATGTGGTCACCGCCATGATGGGATCTGCTGTGAGTAGCCCATCATTGAAAGGGAGTTTTTCCTTGGGGGTGTGGCTGCATCGAATATAAGTAGACTTTTCTGACAAGGCTCGGGGGCTTTTGCTTGCTCCGGATCCTGCAGCTGGCTTCTGTTCATCTGACCTCTGGTTCTTGGGACTTGAGCTAGCAGCTTACCTGCCATCTTGCCTGCTGATCATATGATTTGTCCGTCTTCACAGCCTGTGAGCAAGAGTCCTGCCATCTGACCTACCCATCTTGGGTTCACCAGACCCTGTGGCTACGTGAATCAGGAGAAGCCTCCAGCCTGACCCACAGGCTGGGAACGTTCCAGCCTCTATGACTGTGTGAGCCATTTCCTTGATATAAATCTCTCTATATATGTATTTATACACTTTACTGGTTTTGCTTCTCTAGAAAACCCCTAAAAGTTCTATCCATGTTATATGTTTTGTGGACTCATCATTCTTCTATATGGTTATGTAGTATTCCATTGTATGTATGTACCACAATTTGCTTATCCATTCATCCATTGATGGGCACTTCTGTTGTTTCCATTTATTTGCTATTGTGAATAAAGCAGCAATGAACATAGGTGTGCATATGTCTGTTCATGTCATTATTTTTTGTCTCTAGGGTATATACCTAGGAGTGTGATGGCTGGATCATAAAAACAAAAACAAAAACAAAAACAAACCCATTGCCATTGAGTTGATTCCGACTCATAGCGAGCCTATAGGACAGAGTAGAACTGCCCCATAAGGTTTCCAGGGAGTGCCTGGTGGATTTGAACTGCCAACTTTTGTTTAGCAGCCATAGCTCTTAACCATTACACCACCAGGGTTTCCGGCTGGATCATAGGGTAGCTGTATTTCTAGTTTTTTGAGAAAGTGCCATAATGTTTTCCATAGTGGTTATACCATTTTACAGTCCCACTAGCAATGGATAAGGGATCCAGTCTTCCCACATCCTAGCCAACATTTGTTTTTAATTGTTTTGTTTTGTTTTTTACCAGAGCCGTTTTAGCCAAGGTAAGATTTTTCTTCTCTCTGATGGCTAATGATCATGAACATCTTTTCATGTTTGTTGGCTGCTTGAATGTCCTCTTTGGTGAGGGTTCTGTTCGTGTCCTTTACCCATTTTGTGATTGGGTTGTCTGTCTTTTTGTTGTTGAGTTGTTGCAGTTCTGTATAAATTTTAGAGATTAGACCCTTATAGGATAAGTCATTTCCGAAGATTTTTTTTCCCAGTCTATAGGTTACCTACTCTTTTAATAACCTCTTTTGATGACGTAGGTGTCTAATTTTTATGAGGTCTCATTTATCTACTTTGTCTTCTTCTATTCATGCAGTTGTAATGTTTGTCATCCTATTTTTACAAAAGATTAAGTCCCATAGTTTTCTCCCTATGTTGTCTTCCAGGGATTTTATGGTTTTAGGCTTAAAATTTAGATCTTTGATCCATTTTGAGTTACTTTTTGTGTATGGTGTGAGGTATGAGTCCTGTTTCATTTTTCTGCAGGTGGATATCCAGTTTTGCCAGCACCATTTGTTAAGGAGACTGGTTCTGCCCCACTGAGTGGACTTTGACCCCTTGTGGAAAATCAGTTGTCCATAGATGGCTGGGTTTAATTCTGAGTTCTCAGTTTTATTCCACTGGTCTGTGTGTCTATCGTTGAACCGATACCAGGCTGTTTTGATTACAGTGGCTGTATAGTATGTTTTGATATTGGGGAGTGTGAGGCCTCCTGCTTTCTTCTTTTTCTTCAATGTTGCTTTGGCTATTTGGGGTTTCTCTCTTTTCCATATGAAGTTGGTCATTAGTTTTTTCATTTCAGTAAAGAATGTTGTTGGGACTTGTATCAGGATTGCATTTTATCTGCAGATCACTTTAGGTAGAATTGACATTTTTCACTATATTAAGTCTTCCAATCATAAGCACAGGATGTCTTTCCATTTTTGTACATCTCTTTTAGTCTTTTGTAGTAGTGTTTTATAATTTTCATTGTATAAGTCTTTTATATCTCTAATTAGGTTAATTCCTAGGTATTTAATCAATTTTGGGGTTATTGTGAATGGAATTGTTTTCTTGATTTCTTTTTCAGAGTAGTCTTTGTTACTATAGAGAAATCCAACTGATTTTTTGTGCTCATCTTGTACCTTGCAATGTTGCTAAATTCTTCTCTTAGTTCCAGGTTTTCTTGTGGAATATTTAGGGTCTTCTATGTATAGGATTATATTATCTACAGATAGAGATAATTTTACTTCTTCCTTTACAATTTGGATTTTTTTTTTTTTTTTTTTGGTGCTAAGTGTTTTACATGTATCATCTTTTTTTCTAAATTTTATTTATTTTGTTGTTGAGAATACACACAGCAAAACATACGCCAATTCAAGTTTCTACATGTACTGTTTAGCGACATTGATTACATTGTTCATGTTGTGCAGCCATCCTTACCTCCCTTTTTGGAGTTATTCCTCCCTCATTAACATACACTCACTGCCCCCAAGGTTCCTATCTAATCTTTCAAGTTATTGTTATCAATTTGATCTCATATAGATAGTTCTTAAAAGAGCATAATGCTCAAGGCTAACCTTTTTTTACTAGTTAAGCTAACTATTGTTTGGTTTTAAGATGAATTCAGGGGATATTTTTGGTTTAAGGTTTAAAGATTATCTCAGGGCAATAGTTTCAGGGGTTCATCCACCGTCCGTGGAATCTATGAGAATTTGAAATTCTGTTCTGCGTTTCACCCCTTTGGTCAGGATTATTCTCTGGAATCTTTGATCAAAATGTCCCGTAATGGAGCTGGGTACCAGCCTGTTCTGGTCTCATGGCAAAGGAGGCAATTATCCACACATTCCATGTCCTCCTCCTATTCCTGATTCTCCTTTTTTTCTGTTGCTCCAGGTGAATAGAGTTCAATTGCTGTGACTTGGATGGCCACTTGCAAGCTCGTAAGACCCCAGGCACTATACAATGAACTAGGAGGTAGAATGGAAGCACTAAACTTGTTACTAGACCAATTAATTGGGATATCCCATGAAACCATGACCCTAAACCTCCAAACCAAACTAAAGAAACTAAAAACTAACTAAACTAAGAAACTAAATCCTATGAGGTGTTTGGTTGTATATAAGCAGCCTCAGCAGCTACTGTTTTTTTTTTTTTTTTTGTTTTCGGGGCATTCAGTAGATATTTCTCTCGTTTATTGATTTATTTTTTTTTTTTTTTTTTTCTGTCATGGTTGTAAATATATCACACAACTTTTGCCAATTCAACTTTTTACAGGTATACAACTTATTGACAGCACTTAATCGGCTGTGCAGACTTACCCTTAATCAATGTGATTTTTCCATCTCTGTTAACCCCTCTTTTCCCTCTCCCTCTCATTCCTGGTAATCCCTAATAAACTCTGTCCTCTATACATTTGCCTTTTCTTGTGTTTTTATATAAGTGAGGTCATGCAATATTTGTTCTTCTGCGATCGGCTTATTTTATTCAGCATAATGTCTTCAAGCTGCACCCATACTATAGCATGTATCAAGGCTTCATTTCTCCTACTGGCTGAGTAGTATTCCATTGTATGTTTGTACCACAATTTGTTTATCCATTCATATCTTGATGTGCATTTAAGTTGTTTCCACCTTTTAACTATTGTGAATAGTGCTGCAATGAACATTGGTGTTCAAGTCTCTTTTCGAATCTCTGCTTTCAAATCTTTTGGGTATATACTTAGGAATGGAATTGGTGGCTCATATGGTAGTTCTATTTTTAGTGTCTTGAGGAACCACCACACTGTTCTCCACAATGGCTGTACCAGTTTGCATTCCCACCAGCAATGAATAAGGGTTCCAATTTCCCCACATCCTGGCCAACATTTTTGTTGTTGTTGTTTATCTTAGCCATCATAGTGGGAGTGAAATTGTATCCCACTGTGATTTTGATTTGCATCTCTCTGATGGATATGGATACCTTTTATTTCTCTTTCTTGTCTTATTGTTTTGGCTAGGACTTCCAGTACAATTTTGAATATGAGTGATGATAATGAGTATCCTCATCTTATTCTTGTTCTCAAAGGGTAGGCTCTCAGCCTTTCCCCATTGAGTATAATATATAGTGTTGTCTATTGATTTTGCATATATGCCCTTAATTATGTTGGGAAATTTCCTTTCTATTACTATTTTTTTCTATCAGGAAAGGGTGTTGAATTTTATCAAATGCCTTCTCTGCATCAATTAATAAGATCATATGATTCTTTTCCTTTGTTTTATTTATGTGGTGGATTATTACATTAATTGATTTTCTAATGTTGAACCACCCTTGTAGTGCCAGTATGAATCCCACTAGATCATGGTGTATGATTTTTTGGATATGCTGCTGAATTCTGTTGGCTAGAATTATGTTGAAAATTTTTGCATCTATGTTCATAAGGGATATTGGTCTGTAATTTTCTTTTGTATGATGTCTTTGCCTAGTTTAGGTATCAGGTTTACGCTGGCCTCCTAGAAAGAGTTCAGTAGTGTTCCTTCCTCTTCTGTTTTTGAAGAGAGTGAGTAGGATTGGTGTCAACTCTTCTCTGAATGTTTGGTAGAATTCTTCAACATAGCTATCTGGTCCTGTACTTTATTTTTGTTGGCAGTTTTTTGATTGAAGAGATCTTCAATCTCTTCTTTTGTAATGGGTCTGTTTGTGACAGTTTGCGTAGGTAATGTGTTTCTAGGGTTTTGTCCATCTCATCTAGGTTTTCCAATTTGTTGGAGTATAATTTTTTTATAGTAATCAGTTGTGAGCTTCTTTATCTCTGTTGGATCAGTTGTAAAACACAGATTTTATTTATTAATTTGGTTATTTGCCTCTTCTGTTTTTTTTTGTTTTTTTTTTCTTTTGTCCATTTAGCCAGTGGTTTGTCTATTTGATTGATCCTTTCAAACAACCAACTTCTGGTTTTGTTGATTTTTTCTATTGTTTTTCTGTTTTATTTATTTCTGCCTTGACTTTTATTATTTCCTTTTTCTGGTAGCTTTTGGCTTCTTTTGGTCTTTTTTAGTTGTTCAAGTTGTGGTTTAAGTTAATGATTTTGGATCTTTCTTCTTTTTTAATGTAGGCATTTATTGCTATAAATTTCCCTCTGAGTACTGCTTTTGCTGTTTTCCAAAGGTTTTGATATGCTATGTTTTCATTTTGTGTTTGATTCTAGGAATTGTTAATTTCACTTTCGATTTCTTCTATGAACCAATAGTTGTTTAGTAGTGTATTATTTAGTTTCTGTGTATTTACTTATTTATTTCTTTTTTTCCTGTTGTTGATTTCTAGCTTCATACCGTTATGGTCAGAGAAGATGCTTCATATGATTTCAATCTTTTTAAATTTGTTGAGGTTTATTTTGTGTCCTAGCATATGGCCTATTCTGGAAAATGATCCATGTACACTGGAGAAGAATGTGTATTTTTCTGATGCTGGGTGGAGTTTTCTATATATGTCTATTAGGTCCAATTGTCTTATGGTTTTAAGTTCTCAATGTCCTTAGTGATCTTCTTGTAAAATGTTCTGTGTAGAATTGAAAGCGGTATGTTGAAGTCCCCTACTATTATTGTGGCATCTATTTCTCCTTTCATATTAGTATTTGTTTCATGTAATTTGGTGCATTGCTTTGTTAGATGCATACATAATTGTTATGCCTTCTTGCTGGATTTACCCTTTTATTATTATGTAATGT
Source organism: Trichechus manatus latirostris (assembly GCF_000243295.1). NCBI lineage: Eukaryota > Metazoa > Chordata > Mammalia > Sirenia > Trichechidae > Trichechus > Trichechus manatus. Next base: position 9,152,854 of record NW_004443978.1, read on the forward strand.
CCTTCTTTATCTCTTGTAATAAATTTTGATTTAAAGTCTATTTTATCTGGTATCAGTATGGCCACCCCTGCTCTTTTTTGTTTACTGGTTGCATGGAATGTTTTTCTCTATCCTTTTATTTTTAACTTGTTTGTGTACTTATGTCTAAGGTGTGTTTCTAGTAGATAGCAAAAAGATTGGTTATGATCTTTTATCCATTCTGCCAGTCTCTGCCTTTTGCATTGGGAGTTTAGACCACTTACATTTATGTTTATTACTGTAAATGAAGTACCTCCCTCAATCATTTTGCTATTTGTTTTTTGAGTGTTTCATGTCTTCTTTGACTTTTTTATTCTGATTTTCCTATTTTTGTCTGTATTGGGCTACTTTTTTGTTGTGAGCCTTTTTGCTAACTTCCTTTCCTTCTGAATGTTTCTTCCTGGTAATTTCTTAGTGGTTACCATATATGTTACATTACACAACTTACAACTGCAACAATGTTTAACATATGAACAACAATTAACATGCAACCTTAACATAATAAATCTATTCCTGATATACTCCTCCTTCCCCTATATCTGTTGGTGTGTCTCCATTAATATTAATATACATCCTATATTCAGTAAGTTTACTTTGTACTTGTTTCTTACAGACTTGATGTTGCATTGTTTGCTGAATTTAATTATTGAGTTTATTCCCTGAAAATATCATATACTTGGTCCCTATAATTGCTTGTGTTGCATTTTTGGGAGATCTCTCTCTCTTATCTTTTGTTTTTGTTTTATTCTTTACTGTGTATAGGTACAATTATTTATTTAATGCTCTTGCCTTTCCATATGCAGTACTCGCTTGAATAATACCTGCAGAGCTGTTCTGGTGGTGAAAAATTCCCAGAGCTTCTGTTTTTTGGGGAATGTATTGATTTCCCTCTTGTTTTTGAATGACAAATTTGCTGGGTAAAGACTTCTTGGTTGGCAATTGTTTTCTTTCAGTATTTTATATATGTTGCTCTGTAAGTTAGAAGTTTATAGTCCTCTAGAAGTTTCTGGGGAGAAATCTGCATGGATTCTTATGAAACCCCCTTGGTATGTTATACTGCGTTTTTCTCTTGCTGCTTTCAGAATTCTCTTTTTGTCTTTGGTTTTCAAGAATTTTATTAAGATATGGCACACAGTTGATCTTTTTTGTCTCTTCTGATTGGGGTTCCTGTATTTGCACCCTTGGTTATCTGTTCTGATCTGGGAAATTTTCTCTGATTATCTCTTAGAAAATCATTTCTATGCCTTTATTGTTGTCCTGGTGCTCTAGGATTCCAATAATTCTAATGTTAGATTTCTTAATTGAATCCCATATTTCCTTTTAGATTTGTTTGCTTTCTTTGTTCTTTTCTCTTGTTTCTTTTGAGACTTTATAAGTTCATTTATTTTGTTTTCTAATTTATTTATTTTATCTTCTGTCTGTTCAACTCTATTGCTGAGTGTTTCTCTTGCTTTTTCTAATTTAGTTGTTTTATTCTTCAAATAGTTCTCTTTCAGCTTTTTTTTTTAATGTTTTCAATTTCCCTGTTGAGTCTCTCATTTTGTTTCTCCATTTGTTTCCTGATCTCCACAAGTTTGTTTTCAGTGTGCTTTTTACTTTCTTTAAAACATATTTAGCACCATAGTCTGAAAATTATAAATTCTTTGCCATTATCCTGGCCTCCATAGGAGAAATTTCCTCTGCTTCGTGTTTTGCTTTTGACTGGTCCTTCTTCTCTTTGATTTTGTGTGTTTTACTATTTTTTGTGGAACTTGGGCCATTTTGTTAACTTTGTGTTTTTACTTTAAATTTTGTATTCTATTTTTTGTGGGAAATTTTTCTGATTGGATGCCCTGGAGGAGCAGTGGCCAAGCACCCAGCTGCCAACTGAAAGGCTGGGGCCCACACCCACCAGCCATCCTACAAGAGAAAGAGGCAGCAGCCCACCTCCACAAAGACTCACAGTCCTGGGAACCCCATGGGGTAGCTCCACTCAGCCCCACAGGGTTGCTATGGGTCAGAATCAACCCAGCAGCAGCAGGCCTGACATCTTCTCTTGAGAACCACTAGAGGGCACACTTATCCTTAGGTTTTTCCAGTGCTAATTCAGGAGCTCTGGATGCTTGATCTCTGGAATTCAATATGCATACATGGGAGGGGGTGTTTAGCTGGTTGCAGACACTGACATAAATGGTGGTGCCCTAACTTTCTTGTGGCGAAAGTGGGTGACTATGTCTTTCCCTCATGGGTGCCACTGCACAGGCCCACCCACGGTGTCCTGTTGTGGACTGGTGCTCCACTGTGGGCTGTTTTCCTCTGTGTTGCCCGAGAAAATCTGAAGTATTCCCCTCGCCCTGCTACCCTAGCAGTTCCTCCCGGTCCTAGCGCCCGTCTGTCTTGAGCCTCAGTGAGATTCAACAGCACTGTCTCACAGCGCTGTGGTCTCTCTTCGACCTCTCCCTATTGCATGGCCCTTGAACTCCCATGGCCAATTTGCAAGCCTTAAAAAAAAATCAGGCTACAGCTTCCTCAGATTAGCTCTTTTTCTATGTTCCCTGTTTGGAGTGTTACCCAGCCCTGTCCCAAAATGGCTATGATGAGCGATCGCTCCCAATGTTAGCGAACAGGTTCTCTCAGTTTCTGTGCCATCCCCGCTCCTCCTCTCCACTACTTCTGGACTCACCCTGACTCTCCAACACTTCAGCTGCTGTCTGGAGTTCTGAGATCTCAGTCTATGCTTGTTTTAAATTTGTTGTTCAGTAGGTTAGTTGCTGGGGGAGTAAATGGGAGCCTCCACTCACTTTGCCATCTTGTTCCACCTGTCAGCTTTGTTTTATTTCCAATCTTTTATTTTCAAATTTTACAAAATACAAAATAACAAGTGTGGCTGTGGCAGAAATGTTAAATTGTTATAAAAGTCTTTGAATTCTTATCTTGTCATGAACTGGACACCAAGAGCTTATGGATGGGCATCAGTATATGGACCACTCTGGGAAGGGCCCTGATGACCCACACATCTCCAAGAGGCCTTCCTGCGCCCCTGAGCACAGCACAGCACCTGGCATAAGGCAAGCACCAGGGAGGTGCCAGGTGGACATGCTAGTGAACATATTAGTGAACATGCAGATGGACATGCAGGTGGACATACAGGTGGAAATGCCAGATGGACATGACACTGAACTTGCTGGTGGACATGTTGGTGGACATGATGGGTTGACATGGTGTTGGAAATACCATTGGACCTATGGGTTGAAATATGGGTATACGTACATGCAGGTGGACATGCTGATGCACATTCTCTCTGGGACTACTCTCTGAAAGAGGGTGTAGACATCATTGGAGAAGGACAAGGGAAATTTGCAGTATTGCATCCATCCTCCAAGCTGTCCCCCGAAGAAGGATCAGGCCTGGCCAGGAATTGCTGCCCCCAAAGGCTCCTGTGACTCTGCAAAACGCGGTTGGGGCTAAGGACATTTATCTCCCAAACCTCTCCTACCAGCTCTCTTCTATGATACTCGGGGCAGTTACCACCTCTCTCACCTTAGGGTGTGGCTCTACCTGAGGCCCACGCATCTTTGGCAGACAGGTGAGCAACAGGCTCTGAAGAACAATAGAAATTCAGAATTGCCATGGTGACCTTCCCAGGACAAGCACCTTGCAGAATTCCTGGAAGCTATTTCCCCCTAGCTGCCCATTGCTTCGAGAGGCTGGACTGAGTCTGGAAAATGGAACCACAGGAAGAGCAGCGAGCGGAGAGAAACAGAAGGCTGAGCCAGCTGAGACCAACAGAGGCCAAATGCTCCCCCTTATGGGAAGGGAATCTTGTCTATTTTGCTTTGATTTTTACAGAACATGTTTCTAAACAATGCATCTGTACTTCCTACTTTTAATTGGTCTGAACAGCACTGTGATTTTCACTTTGGCCTTTCCTTGGCATTTAGTACTTCTCCAGCATTCACCAAATCCCCCATAGGTTCCAAGCATACAGGGGTCACACATGTGAACCAAAGACAGACCCTACTCTTGAGGCACTTGGGGTCTTATGGGTTGTAGAAATTCACTACGGTGCATAAGAAATCACCCCAAAATTAGTTGCTTAAAAGCAGCAACCATTTGGCTTAAAAACAACTCATGGTTCTGTGGGTCAGGAATGCAAGCGGGGCTCAGTGAGGACAGCTCCATGTGGTGTCGGTTGAGATGTCTGGGCTGGGGCTAGCAGACCTAGAAGGTCTCACTCATGGTCCAGCCACTCCGCAGGAATGGCTGGGCCTCTCTTTTCTCCTGGCATGTCTGGGCCTTGGTTCTCTTCCACATGGCCTCTCTCTCCCCAGGCATCTCATCCTCCAGGGCCCTCTCTCCAGCAGGATGCGTAGCCATCTTTATATGGTAGCTGGATTCCAAAGAGCTTTAAAATGACTGAAGCCCACATCCCCTTTCCAGTGGTTCTGATATCATGGGTTTGGGGTACAGCCTGGGCACTGAGGGTGTTACAGTCTCTCCAGATGCTTCTCTAAGGAGCAGCAGGGCTGAGAGCCACTGCTCAAACCTCTTGTTACTCGAACTGTGGTTCAAGACCCAGCAGCAGAGGTGCTACTTGGGAGTCTGTTAGAAATGCAGAATCTCGGGCCTCTCAGCAGAGAGAGGAGTACAACTGGTGTAAGTAAAACAATAGTTGTCATTAAATGATGGCAATTTCAGCCAGAAGCAGCAAAGGTTGGAGCTATGGCTTGTGCTCTGTGAACCCCTTTCTCTTTCTCTCGGGTGTTCTGGAGGGGAAACACATCAGATGATGGCTCAGCTCTGTTTATCCAATGGGAAAATTTCTCCCAATACAGACGGCCATCATCAGAAGAAATAAAAAAAAGAAAAGAAATGCCCATGTTTGTTAGAACTACAAGAATTTGACAAAGGATTCTTAGATGTGACACCAAAAGCATGAATGAACAACAAAAGAAAAAATAGATAAATTGGACTTGATCAAAATTAAAAACTATTGTGCTTCAAAGAACACCATCAAGAAAGTGAAAATGCAACCACAGAATGGGAGAAAATATTTGCAAAGCATATATTTGATAAGGGACATCTATCTAGAATATAGAAAGAACTCTTACAACTCAATAATAAAAAAGGCAAATAAGAAACAAAACCCACTGCAAATGAGTTGATTCCAACTCATAGCAACCCTATAGGACAGAGTAGAACTTCCCCATAGGGTTTCCAAGGCTGTAATCTTTACAGATTACAAAGGGTTGGCAGTTTGAATCCACCAGCCTTCTTTGGAAACCCTATGGGGCAGTTCTACTCTGTCCTATAGGGTTCCTATGAGTCAGAATCAACTTCACAGCAGTGGAGTTTGTTTGGAATCTTTACAGAAGTTAACTGCCACATTTTTCTTCATGGAGCAGCTGGTGGGTTCAAACCTCTGACCTTTCGGTCAGCAGCCAAGTGCTTAACCACTGCGCCACCAGAAATAACCCAGTTAAAAAGTGGGCAAAGGATCTGAATAGGCATTTCTCTAAGGAAGATATACAAATGGGCAATAAGCACATGAAATGGTGCTCAACATCATTAGTCACCAGAAAAATACAAATCAAAGCCACAAATCACACCCACTAGAGTGGCTGTTATCAAAAAGTCAGAAAGTCAGATAACAAGTGTTGGTGAGGATGTGGAGAAATCAGAACCCTTATACACTGCTGGTATAGGTATGTATACACAGTTTCACAGTTCCTCAAATGACTAAACATATAGTCACTACTATTGTTGTTAGTTGCTGTCAAGTCGATTCCAACTCATGGTGACCCCTTGTGTACAGAGTAGAACTGCTCCATAGGGTTTCAAGGTTGTGACCTTTTGGAAGCAGATTGCCAGGCCTATCTTCCGAGGTGCCTATGGGCGGGTTCAAACTACCAAACTTTCGGCTAGTAGTCAAGTGCTTAACTATTAGTTGACCCAGGGACTCCTAGACTTACCATATGACCCAACAATTCCACTCCTAGGTATTTACCCACAAGAAGTGAAAACACATATTCATACAAAAATGTGTACACCAATGTTCATTGCATTATTGTTCCCATTAGCCAAAAGATGGGAACAGCCCAAATGTCCATCAGCAGATGAATGAATAAAGAAGATGTGGTATATCTGTCAACGGAATATTATTTGGCCATAAAAAAGTACTGATATGTGCTACAATGTGGATGAACTTTGAAAACACTATGCTAAATGAAAGAAGCCAGTCATAAAAGACCATATACTATATGATTCCATTCATATGAAAGTCCAGAATAAAGAAATCTGTACAGACAGAGGGTAACTTTAGTGGGTTATGGGGTTTCTTTCTGAGGTGATAAATACATTCTAAAATTACAGTAATGATGGTTGCACTTATCTGTGAATATACTGAAAACCACTGAATTGTACACTTTAAATGGGTAAATAGTATGGTATGTGGGTTATATTTCAATAAAGCTGTTTGAAATTTTTTGAAATACAATGAAGTAAAAGAACCTAGCTTCACACACAGCACCTGATACATAGTAGGTGCTCCAAGAACAGAGTCTGTAAAATGGGAGAGGAAGACGTGCACAGACTAGAGACTGAATCATCTGTGAGAGCCTGGTTCTGGTGAATGCTCCATTAGGTAGCTGTACTTCCTCCTCCTCCTCAGTGGTCTATGCCCAAGTCCATCAACCTTGGGGTGTCCACCTATCTAACTGTCAGTACCTGCCAGGACCCTTCTCCACCCCCACCCCCACTTTCTCATCTAGTTCCCAGCCTTTTACAAATACCCAGAACCTCTGGAACAAACTTCCAGAGAGGTGCTATTGAGTGGGATCTTGCCGAGTGCAGTCTCCCCAGCTATTTCTGGACCGTTTTCAGAAATGTCCTTGTCTCCAATCATGAACTTCTAAGCCAACAGCAAATCACTCTGGATAAATGTTAGTCAGTTTGATTCCTGGGGAAGCAAGGCCCAGTGTTTGTGGAAAATAAATGCCACATTATTCTGATGCACATGTGGGTGTGGCTGGGGAAGGTCAGGGCCCCAGGAGCCAATTTCAGAACAGTCTGCATTGTCAAAGCTTGGCACCATTGAGGTGGTCCTGAATTTACCCTTGGAATGCCACTGGGATTTTATTGAGTTTGACTTGTGTTTGCAGCATGGTATCGATGCTCTAGTGAGGTCTTCTCCAACCCCATCGGTCAACGGGATTCTAGGTCAGCCTAATGTTTAATCATGACCCTGTACACACTCAGGTCTCCTCAGCCGTTGGAAAGAAGTAGACCCTGAAGCCTTCCTCCTGGGGATCTGGAATTCAGTTGCCTTGGCAAAGAACATGGATCAGAGGTTGGGAAGTTTGGTAGAGACAGCAATCAGAAAGGACATATCAGTATCCCTTTGAGGCCACCTGCTGCCTCTATCAGGGACAGCATGAGGATTCAGAACCACAACGTCTTAGAGCCATTGGGGGCCACAGAAGCCATAAGCCCAATCATCCAGTCTACACCTGAGAAAACTGAGGCCTAGAGATGAGGAGGAACTTATCCAAAGTCATATGGTGGTTCATGATAGGGCTGGAACCCCATTGCAGGTCTCCTGACCCCTGTATCAGTGCACCTAGTGGGCTTTTTCTAATGTGCACCTATAGTGACATGCTCATAAATCGCTTTCAGCCCCTGACCCTTCTTATCAGCACAGATGAAGATAAACAGAGCCCCCAGATTGCCCTCACACTATAATACTATCAATAAAAACTCATTGATCTGCATAAAGGAGGTCCTGGGTTAGCCTGAAAATACTTCAGATGGAGTCATAGAGTTAATTCTCAGCCATTCGTACTGTAGAATGAGTTAGTTTGGGCAGAGCCACCCTCGAAGCTGAAAGCCTGACCATTCTTGAGGGAAGAGAGGGATGGAGGGAGATGACAGGGAGAGTCCATCACAGGGCACCAGATGCTGTCTAGGGGGATGGGGAGCGGAACCTCTGAGGGGGTCACAGGACCAGCATCCTGAGTCACTGATGTGAAAAGAAGCAGCTGAGAGTCAATTCTAAATTTACTTTATCAGGCCTGTGATTGTTAAATTATCGGCTCCAATTCTTCACTCCTCCCTATATCCACACCCTTTGCCTGATAATCTTGCAGCCCCTCTCACTAAAGATAGAGTGGACTCCCCCCACAAAAATTGGGACGGGTCACAGGATTGCTTTGGCCAATGGAATGCGGCCAAAGTGCTGGGATCCTGGCTCCTCCTCGTGTACTCCCATGCCCTCTTGTATATCTGCCATTATGATGAGGCTGCTGGCCCCTAGCCTGGACCCAGAATGAGTCCAAGTGGGGCTGACCTGAGCCCAACCTCACACAACAAAAGCGGGGCCATGGCCACCCAAGCTGGCAGTGCTGGCTGTGGGAGGACAGAGGCAGAGGCCCTTCTGCAGGGATGAAAAATTTGAGGGAAGGAAGCAGCCAGTGGATGGGGAACTCAGGTAGAAGGAAGACTGTGACCAAAGGCATGGAGATGGGAAAAGGACAGTGTTATGGATTGAATTGTGTCGCCCTAAAATTTGTGTGTGAACTTGGCTAGTCCATGATTCCCTGTCTTATGTGATTGTCCACCATTTTGCCATCTGACGTGATTTTACTATGTGTTGTAAATCCTACCTCTATAATGTTAATGAGGCAGAAATACAGGCAGTTATGCTAATGAGGCAGGACTCAATCTACAAGATTAGGTTGTGTCTTAAGTCAATATCTTTTGAGATATAAAAGACAGAAGGGAGTAGAGAGACGTGGGGACCTCATACCATCAAGAAAGAAGCACCAGGAACATAGTGCATCCTTTGAACCTGGGGTCCCTGCACTGAGAAGCTCCTCGACCAGGGGAAGATTGATGACAAAGAACTTCTTCCAGAGCCGACAGAGACAGAAAGCCTTCCCCTGGAGCTGGTGCCCTGAATTTGGACTTCTAGCCTCCTAGACTGTGAGAGAATAAACTTCTGTTTGTTAAAGCCATCCACTTGTGGTATTTCTGTTATAGTAGCACTAGGTAACTAAGACAGAACTTGATTCTGGGATTGGGGTGCTGCTCTAACAGATACCTAATATGTGGAAGATGTTTTGAAACTATAAATGGATAGAGGCTAGAAGAGTTTTAAAGCGTCTGATAGTAAAAGCCTAGATTGCCGTGAAGAGACTGATGGTGGAATTGTGGACATCAAGGACAATTCTGGTGAGGACTCAGAAGGAAGTGAGGAGAGCTATTACACTGGAGACGGCACAGACTGCAAGAAGTAGCAGCAGAGAAGTGACAGCAGCAGAGAAGAGGCAGTAGCAGAAAAGCTGCAGCAATAGAACCAGGAGACCAGCGCGAGACAGAGCTGGAGCCAACCCATGGAGTAAGACCACCAAGTGCCTTCTTCCCAAAGTTCACTGGTGGAGTCGGGTGCCTCCAGGCACTTATTGGTGGAGCTAAAGAGCTTTGGAACACTTGCCCAAGCAGGACAGATGCAGACAGTGAAGCCCTAGGGGCCCAAAGGCCAAGCAACCAGGAAGTAGAAGTTGAAGAGAGAAGGAACACAGGAAGCAGAGCTGCCTCAGTCTCAAAGGGTAGGGCCACGACCTCTAGTTCTCAGAGGGTGGAGTTGCCACTCAGATGGACTAGAAGAATGGGGTTGCCCAAAGCTAAGGGAGCAGAGTTGCCATTCCAGTAGGACTGGAAGGCAGAGGTGAAGCCCAGGGCCAAGGGACCTCTACCCAGAATCTGGAGAGCATGGCCAACATCCAGAGTCTGGAGGTCAGTGCCCTTGCCTAAATGGTCTCAGAGAACAGAAGATTATTTTCAAGCCTTGAGGGCTAATGTAATGTGTACTGCTGACTTTCTTGGTGCGTGTTATCCTTTCTTTCCCTCCAATTTCTCCCGTTTGTGATGAAAATGTCTACCTTGTGCCTGTACCACTATTGTACTTTGGAAGCAGATAACTTGTATTCTAGATTTCACAGATGAAGAGGAATTTTTTGGATTTTGGACTTGGAGTTGATTTAAGACTTTTGGTATGATATGATGGGATAAATGTATTTTACATGTAGCAAGGACATGAATTTTTGGAGGCTAAAGGGTGGAATGTTATGGATTAAATTGTGCCCCCCCAAAATTTGTGTGTCAACTAGGCTAGTCCATGATTGTCTACCATTTTGTCATCTGATGTAATTTTCCTATGTGTTGTAAATCCTACCTCTATGATGTTAATGAGGCAAAATTAGAGGCAGTTATGCTAATGAGGCAGGACTCAATCTACAAGATTAGGTTGTGTCTTAAGTCAATATCTTTTGAGATATAAAAGACAGAAGGGAGTAAAGAGACGTGGGGACCTCATACCACCAAGAAAGAAGCACCAGGAACATAGTGCATCCTTTGGACCTGGGGTCCTCGTGCTGAGAAGCTCCTTGTTCAGGGGAAGATTGATGACAAGGATCTCCCTCCAGAGCCGACAGAGACAGAAAGCCTTCCCCTGGAGCTGGTGCCCTGAATTCGGACTTCTGGCCTACTAGACTGTGAAAGAATACACTTCTGTTTGTTGAAGCCACACAGTTGTGGTATTTCTTTCATAGTAACACTAGATAACTAAGACAGACAGCAAATATTTAAAGAACAAAGAACATCTCAGAGTGTCTGGAGCAGGGCTACCCAAATGAACTTTCTGCAATGATAGAAATGCCCTGTATCTGTTCTGTCCAATGCGAAAGCCACAACCACATGGGGCTGTTGAGCACTTGAAATGCAGCTAGTGCAGCTGAGGCACTGAGGTCTTAATCTTATTTAATTTTCAGTAACTTAAATTTAAATAATCTCATGTAATTGGTGGCTACCATTACTGGACAGCACAGGTCTGGAGTGTTGGAAACAGTGGAGTGAAGTAAGACAAGACTGGAGATCCCTTTCACTTTGTAGACTTTTTCAGCTAAAGGGCCCCAGTAATTATGACAATGCTCACTACACTGCAGGCTGGGCATGGGACTCCTCATACATGACCACAGGGGCATGTTATTATCCCCATTTTACAGGTGAAGAAACTGAGGTACAGAAGTGCTAAGTACTGTGCAAGGTCACATAAAGCAGAGCCAAACTGGAACAGCGACTGTGGCTCCAGAGCCCTGTATTCACCACCTCCCGCGTGCACACACTGGCCCAAGCAGCCATTGTAGTAAGAGTGCAAAGCCCCATTCTGAGGTTTTTCCTCTCCTGGAGACAGACTGAGACAGGGCTTCCATGAAAGAAGTTATTTTTGTTTATTTGTTCAGTGTTGTTTGTGGAGGTGGGGCTGGTGATCTCAAGGAACAGCACTGGCAATTCTGAGAGGGAAGAAACTAAATCCAAGAGTACCTTATTGAGCTGGTCACCTCTGTGAGTACCACGGGTTCCATCCAATGGGACCCTCTGAGGAACTGTGTGGAATGCACCTCTGAATTGTCCACCTGAGATGTGGAAAAGAGGAGCATCCTGTCCCCACTGGTCAGAGGCTGCCCCACAGGGGAACTCCTCATACTTCCAGGGCAGTGTGGCACCAGAATCACAGAGCGAACTTCCAACACCCCTCACTGAAGAGGCAAGCATACAGATACGGATAGGATCGGATATGGATATGGTCAGATATGGATATGGTCAAATACAGATACAGTCAAGGGGAAGGCAATTGGAATGCCCCTGCCCCACAGCTGACTGGAGGGAGCAGAAAAGTGGGTGGACACATATTGTATGATTCCATTTATGTGAAAAGTCCACAATAGGCAAACCCACAGAGATAGCAGATTAGTGGTTGCCAAGGGCTGGGGGAGGGGAGGATGGAAGAGACTGCTTAGTGCTTACGGGTTTCATTTGGGGTGATGAAATGTTCTAGAATTAGATAGTGGAGATGTTTGCACAATGTTGTGAATGTACTAAAAGCTACTTCAAAATGGTTAAAATGATAAAATTTTGTCTTATCTGAATTTTACCTCAACCCAAAAAATTACAAAGTGGCCTGAGGACATAAAAGTACAGTAGAGGGGTCCAGGGACCCAGGCCCATAAATGCAGCCTCTCCCCTCCAGCAGGGGATGACTGGTCTCTCATTTGAATCTAGCCCTCTGGGAACTTTAGCTGTGGGACGCAGTCAGGAAGTGGAGGCTGGGAAGTCCAGAGCGGTTCCCAGTCTCTTCCAGCTTCTCGTCTGAATCTGTCTCCATGTGCATTGACACAGACACAGTGAGGTCCCAGTACTTGTCCAAGGCTGGGATGTGAGCACATGGCCTGAACCTGAGCCCAGAGCCCTCCCCAGGCTTTCCCCAACTCAGTGGCACAGTAAGCACACAGGCGTCTGCCTCAAGGCCCTGAGGCTGGCTGCTGAGTAGCCTGACTTCATATCACTCATCACAGCAAGATGATTGATGTCCCTGCATTGCCCACCTTAGTGCTGGAATTTCATCAGCCTAGGAGGCATTTGTTCTTCCCCACTGGGCCAGGACACCAGGCTGCTTCTCCCACTTGAGGACAGATGAGCCCTGAGGGCACCCTCTCCTCATGGTTCCTGCAGGCCTGTGGTGGGAGATAAGCCTGAACCTCCTTCTGTCCTGCTGGTCTGATGGAGGAGGCCCAGGAAGGGACTGAGGGGATAGCTGTGAGTGCTCTAGCACTCCACAGAACACAATTTAGATGCGACTGCACGAACCTGCTGGTGGTGCTAGCATAATGGAAATTCTTTGTGACCATTTTAAACATGTCTGAGAATGCTCTGACATTCCTTTTATTGAGAGGTGGGGTCTACATCCAGGTGGGCTTGTGACTCACTTATAAGCAAGCGTAAGTGGTGGAAGTGACTCTGAGTGACTTCCAAGGTAAGGTCAGAAAAAAGCGGCTACCATCTTATTTGCAGGGACTGTTGCCTTTTGGAGCTCTGAATCATCATGTAAGAAGCCCAACTACCCCAAGGCCACCATCTTGTGAGGAAGCCCAGGCTATATGGGGAGGCCAGACATGTAAGTGAAGACCCTCCAGGTGATTCCAGCCTCCACAAATGGAGTGTCCCCCAGCCTTGGATTCTTCTTCCAGCTGAGGCCTCAGCTGTCGTGGAGCAAATACAGACTATTTTCACTGCACCCTGTCTGAATTCCTGACCCCTAAAACCTATGAGCATGATAAAATTGTTATTTCAGGCCAGTAAGTTTTGTAATGCAGTAATAGTGCCCCGAACACCTCCATGCACTGAATATTTATTGCATATGTACAATGTGTTGGCCCTATTCTGAGCACTGGGGATCCAAAGATTACAAAAAAATTTTAAAAACCAAGCCCTGCCTTTAAAAGACAGGGTCCCATGAGGGAGCAGGGGTGTCCCACACAAGGTGGAGTGGGTCAGTAGTACTGCGTGTGTAGCATCCAGTGCGGAATCCTGAAGTGGTTAGTTCCAGAGGTGGGGGGAGGAGTCCAAGGAGGCTTCCTAGAGGAGGCTTCAAGAAGTATGAAAGGTGGTTAGAGCAGAGTTTTCTCCAAAGGTAGTCACAAATTGCACAGCACATTTAAGAAGTTATTGGGTATGAGCTGTAGTGGCTATGCCAGAAGCCCCTACTCTTCTCTGTAAGATCTACCTCCCCCAGAAGTCTTTGCTCGGTTCCTTAAATGTGCCAAACGCTTTCCATCTTGGTGGTCTTCTCAAATGTTCTTCATTGTGCCTAGAACACTGTTCCACCACTCTCTCCTGACTCACTCTTCTTTCCCTCCAGGTCTGCACAGAAAGGCCTCACCTGGGGTACATCCCTTTTCCATCATTCTAACTCATAGCACATCATAACCTGCAAGGGTATATTTACTTTTTAGCCTGTTTAACAGCAATCTCACCTGCTAGACTGTAAAGTCCATGAAGGCAAGAACCAGGACTAGCGGCTCACTCCTGTATCTCAGAGCCTAAAACTATGCTGGGCCCACAGTGTGCAATCAGTAAACAGTTGCTGAAATGATGAATCTGTGAATGAACAATGGCCCTGCCCTTGGACCTCAGCTCTGCTCTAATCCCTGGTACTATGTATGGTTCACTTCTTCTGGTTCCTAATTTTGCCCTCAATAATTAATTTTCTGAATCCTCCAAAAAATCTTGCTGCCACCTTCCTCAAGTCCTACTTGCTAACCCAGCTATAACATAACCCCACCAGGTCCCTGGGTAAGCTCGAGTCCCATCTGGTATCACCAGACTCTGCTAAGTCTCTCTATCCAGGACTCAACTGTCACCAACTAGCAATGTCACTTTCAGGCCAGTCCCTATACAGGTCTGAGTCACAGGGAAGGAGGCAGGGATGGAGGGATTTCCCAGAGCTGAAACAAAGGAGAAATGTATGACAGCTATAGAGAACGTCTCCAGTTGTCAGAATCCTGACCCTTCACCTTGAAGTTAAATTGCACACACCAAAATACTTAGATGAGGAAAGATTTCATCAGATTTGACAAGGTCATATGTCATTTCACTGAAGTGGTTCCAGAGATGACAAAATAAAAGTTCCCAGGAAGGTTGGCTTCTCCCTGGAGACATTGGGAAGCTTGACATTTGAGATGGGAGGAGAGGGAAATGGGGCAAGAAAGGAGATATGACTGCAGATATTGGGCTCTGCCTGCAGTTGGTGGCTTCAGAGACATTGTCCTCTGGGTTGTGTCATCTCTTTAACAAACACAGAGATGGCAAGTCACATCTAAATATAGCCAGAAGGATGTTACACAGAATTATTCAACAGGAATGCAGAAAGTTGCTACTCATCACCATTCTGCCTGGCTTGATTTCACAATCAAATAAACTTTTCACTTCCAATTGTCCTGTACTGAATATCAGTGCCAGCAGCACCAAGAAAGAAGTGATGAGCTCACCCCTCCCTCCATTTCCCACAGAAGTCTAGCATTTGCTTTCTCTCCATAGATCCTTCTGGAAGAAAAGAAAGCAAGTGTGTAAGGTAAGTCATTTCTAGGGAGAACAGTCATTGATTTGCCTTAAGAAGCAGGAAAGACCACGGATATGGTTCTTTACTTGCCTCATTGTGTGATGAATTTCCTCCCTGATGTGGAATTAGTTTCTGAGCCACAAAAATACATCACACAGGTCTGGGTTCAAACTCTGGCTCTGCCACTCACTAGCTGTGTGACTTTGAACAAGTGACTACTTCTTTGTGCTTCAGTTTCTCATCTGTAAAATGGGGGAAATAATAGTATGTTTCTCAAATGGTAGTGAGAGGGTTAAAAAATTCATTCAGCATTCAGCAATTATTGAGAATCTACTATGTGCCCAATAATAAGTACTCAATAAAAGTACTCAATAATTGCCCCACCACACGCCTGTCAATTTGTCGTACTGTAGTGGCTTGCGTGTTGCTGTGATGCTGGAAGCTATGCTACCCATATTTCAAATACCAGCAGGGTCATCCATGGTGGACAGGTTTCAGTGGAGCTTCTAGACTAAGACAGACTAGGAAGAAGGACCTGGCAGTCTAACTCTGAACAAATTGGCCAGTGAAAACTTTATCAATAGCAGGGGAACATTGTCTGGTATAGTGCCAGAAGATAAACCCCTCAGGTTGGAAGGCACTCAAAATATGACTGGGGAAGAGCTGCCTCCTCAAAGCAGAGTTGACCTTAATGACATGGATGTAGTAAAGCTTTAGGGACTTTCATTTGCTGATGTGGCATCACTCAAAATGAGAAGAAACAACTGCAAATATTCATTAATAATCGGAACAGGAAATGTACGAAGTATATATCTAAGAAAACTGAAAGTCATCAAAAATCAAATGAACCTCATAAAGATCAATAACCTAGGCATTGGTAAGCCGAAATGGACTGGTATTGACCATTTTGAATCAGAAAATCATATTGTCTGCTATGCCAGGAATGAAAAATTGACAAGGAATGGTGTCATATTCATCATCAAAAAGAACATTTCAAGATCTATCCTGAAGTACAATGCTGTCAGTGATAGGATAATATCCATACACCTAAAGGGAAGACCAGTTAATACGACTATTATTCACATTTATGTACCAACCACTAATGCCAAGGATGAGGAAATTGAAGATTTTTACCAACTTCGGCAGTCTGAAATTCATCAAACATGCAATCAAGATGCATTCATAATTACTGGTGATTAGAATGTGAAAGTTGGAAACAAAGAAGAAGGGTGGCATTTGGAAAATATGACCTTGGTGATAGAAATGACGCCAGTGATTGCATGATAGAATTTTGCAAGACCAATGGCTTCTTCATTGCAAATACCTTCTCTAACAATGTAAACGGTGACTATACACATGAACCTCACCAGATGGAAAACACAGGAATCAAATCGACTACATCTGTGGAAAGAGATGATGGAAAATCTCAATATCCTCAGTCAAAACAAGGCCAAGGGCTGACCGCAGAACAGACCATCAATTGCTCACATGCAAGTTTAAGTTGAAGCTGAAGAAAATTAAAATAAGTCCACGAGAATAAAAATACAAACTAAAGTATATCCCACCTAAATTTAGAGACCATCGCAAGAATAGATTTGACACATTGGACACTAATGACCAAAGATCAGATGAGTTGTGGGATCACATCAAGGACATCATACATGAAGAAAGCAAAACATCATTAAGAAGACAGGAAAGAAAAAAAGACCAAAATGGTTGACAGAAGAGACTCTGAAACTTGCTCTTGAACATCGAGTAGCTAAAACACATGGAAGAAATGATGAAATAAAAGAGCTGAACGAAGATTTCAAAGGGCATCTCAAGAAGACAAAGTAAAGTATTATAACGAAATGTGCAAAGATCTGGAGTTAGAAAACCAAAAGGGAAGAAAAGGCTCAGCATTTCTCAAGCTGAAAGAACTGAAGGAAAAATTCAAGCCTCGAGTTGCAATTTTGAAGGATTCTACGGCAAAATATTGAACACTGCAGGAAGCATCAAAAAAAGATGGAAAGAATACACAGAGTCACTGTACCAAAAAGAATTGGTCGACGTTCAATCATTTCGGGAGGTGGGATATAATCAAGAACCAATGGTAGTGATGGAAGAAGTCCAAGCTGCACTGAAGGCATTGGTGAAAAACAAAGCTCCAGGAATTGATGGAATACCAATTGAGATGTTTCAACAAATGGATGCAGAGCTGGAAGTGCTCACTCATCTATTTCAAGAAATTTGGAGGACAGCTGCCTGGCCAACCGACTGGAAGAGATCCATATTTGTGCCCATTACAAGGAAAGGTGATCCAACAGAATGTGGAAATTATCAAACGATATCATTAATATCACACACAAGTAAACTTTTGCTGAAGATCATTCAAAAATGATTGCAGCAGTACAACAGGAATCAGAAGAAGATGTAGAATGAGGGATATCATTGCTGATGTCAGATGGATCTTGGCTGTAAACAGAGAATGCCAGAAAGATGTTTTCCTGTGTTTTATTGACTATGCAAAGGCATTCGACTTGTGGATCATAACAAATTATGGATAACATTGCAAAGAATGGGAATTCCAGAACACTTAATTGTGCTCATGTACAACCTGTACATAGATCGAGAGACAGTCGTTTGAACAGACCAAGGGGCTACTGTGCCTCAGGGCTTATCCTTTCACCATACTTATTTAATCTGTAGGCTGAGCAAATAACTCTAGATTCTGGACTAAATGAAGAGCACGGCATCAGGATTGGAGGAAGACTCATTAACAACCTGCGATATGCAGATGACACAACCTTGCTTGCTGAAAGTGAAGAGGACTTGGAGCACTTGCTGATGAAGATCAAAGACAAGAGCCTTCAGTATTGATTGCACCTCAATGTAAAGAAAACAAAAATTCTCACAGCTGGACAAATAAGCAACATAATGATAAACGGAGAAAAGATTGAAGTTGTCAAGGATTTCATTTTACTTGTATCCACAATCAACACCTATGGAAGCAGCAGTCAAAAAATCAAAGACTGTATTGCACTGGGCAAATCTGCTGTAAAAGACCTCTTTAAAGTGTTGAAAAGCAAAGGTGTGCCTTTGTGGACTAAGGTGTACCTGACCAAAGCCATGATATTTTCAGTCACCTCACATGCATGGGAGGGCTGAACAATGAATAAGGAAGACTGAAGAATATTGAATATACCATACCATGGACTGCCAGAAGAATGAACAAATTTGTCTTGGAAGAAGAAAGCTCCTTGGAAGCAAGGATGGTGATACTTCATCTCATATACTTTGGACATGTTATCAGGAGGGACCAGTCCCTAGAGAAGGACATCATGCTTGGAAAAGTAGAGGGTCAGCAAAAAAGAAGAAGGCCCTCAATGAGATGGATTGACACAGTGGCTGCAACAATGGGCTCAAACATAGCAATGATTGTGAGGATGGCACAGGACTGGGCAGTGTTTTGTTCTGTTGTACATAGGTTCACTATGAGTCGGCACCAACTTGATGGCACCTAACAACAGCAACAACTATATGCCAGGAGCTTAGGTTAGATCAGTGAAGAAAACAGACAAAGATTCCTGCCTTGTGGAGCTTATATTCAGCTGTGTATATATAAACAGTAAACCTAATAAATTAGAAGGTAATAAATGCTACAGAAAAAAATGCAAAACAGTTGAAGTAGACTAAAGATGGTGACATATTCTTTGCTACTCCTCCCATTGAGAGGTGGGATCTAATTTCCATCTCATCAAATTGTGGCTTCCCTTAGTGACTTACTTGACCACAATAGAATGTGTCAGAAGTGATGTTCTGGGAATTCCATGACAAGGTCATTAGAAGGCTGGAAGCTTCCATCTGGATCTCTCAGAAACTTTTCTTGAGGAGTCCTGAGCCACCATGTAAGAAATCTAACTTCCCTGAAGTTGCCGTATTGGAGAGGCCGTGTGTCGGAATTCTGGTTGACAATCCAGCTGAATCCAGCCTTCCAGCCATCCCCACCAAAGCATCAGACATGTGAGAGGAGCTATCTTGTACCCTCCAGACCAGTCCATCCACTAAATTCCACCAAATGACCTGAACTGATGCTGCATGATGCAAAAGACTTGCCTGGATGAGCCTGGCCTAAATTTCTGATACACAAAATCCTGAGATGTAATGAAACAATTGCTGTTTTAAGCTACTGCTTTTGGGATGGTTTGTTACCCAATAGATAAGAATAACAGGGTAGGAGTTTTAGGTATAATGCACATAAAACACCTAGCCCAACTGCCACAAAATGGCATCAGATATTATGATCACCATCAGTATTGTTTCACCAGCCTTCTCTCCTTTCGGCAGGAACAATTTCAAAGCCTGGGCTTTGTTAGGCACCACTCAAATGGCATTTAGGCATTTGTGCATGAGGAATGGATTCTGTTTCTCCTCTTATTAGATGATGTCCCAAGGAATAAGCAGGTGTAGAGGGACTCAGAATCCAGAACTCATGGGATGGCAGGATGAGGAAGGGCTCCAGATGCCATTATGGGCAGGCATTCATTCTGCACTTGAACTTCACCCCCTCAACACACACCTCCTCACACCCCAAATTTTTGCAGACTGCACTTTGAAGAGCAGAGGTGTTTTCTTGGTAATCATATCATACTGCTCTTAGGAAAACAGTTACAATTGTGTCTCATTAATCCACACAAAGCTCTTGTGACAGCACTGTGAGGAAACCACAGTCACATGTATCATAAAGCCCTCTCTCTATGCTTTGCTCTGTTCCAAATATTAAAAAAACTGTCAGCCTCTTGGTAGAGAATGGCTACAGCTCACAGAGCTGCAAAGTTTGGAATTTTTTTTTTAAGGAAAATGAAAGAATATTACTGTATTGATTAATTAAGCATATATTCCAAAGGACTCAGAATCTTAGTAAATGATTCATATGGTTAAAAAGAGAGAAAGCACCTCTCCCTAAAAGGCAAATGACCTCAGGTAGGCATCCTAATCAGACATTAAGGGTCATAGGATGGCAAGTTATTTGAGGATGGAGATAGAATGTAAATAAGGAAAAGAATGCCATTTAAAATATCAAGTGCTGGGGGACTCCGGCAAGATGGCGGTCTAAGCAGAAGCACCACGCCGTCCCTCCACAACAAAGATCCGAAAAACTAAGCCAAACAGAGAATCAACAATCCTGAAACCCTAGAACATCAAATGAAGAGATA
>NW_004443978.1:9176906-9238436 GCF_000243295.1 Trichechus manatus latirostris
AGGGTTAAAATGTTGTGGGGTTGTTAACCAATGTCATAAAACAGCATGTGTGTTACTGTTACATGAGAAACTATCTGTTCTGTACGCCTTCACCTGAAGTACAATAAAATATTTAAAAAAAAAAAAAAAAATATCAAGTGCTGGGCAGGGAAAAAGAAAAAGAAAAAACTGGGCAGAGAAATCACAAGATAGCCAGTTCATTGAAGATTAGCTAAATGTTTTACAAGATCATTTTAATGAAGAGGTCTTTTTTCCAGTACCATGTCAAGTGATAGTCCCTATGCCTGTATCCCAGTGCCTATGAGGGACCTTGCTTATGCCTATTGAGGAGTCCCTGGGTGGTGCAAATGGTTAAGCACTAGACTACTAACTGAAAAATTGGTAGTTTGAGCCCACCCAGGAACACCTTGGAAGACAGGCCTGGTAATCTGCTTCTGAGAGTCACAGCCTTGAAAACACTATGGAGCAGTCTACTCTGCACACAAGGGGTCGTCATGAGTTGAAATCTACTGGCAGCAACTAACAACCACTATGCCTGTGAGGGCCAGATAACTCCAGTACCATACCACCATCTTCTGGCAGCTATTCAAATTGCAGGCACAGTATCTGAGAGAAATTGATCTTCTTCTGGGGACACATACTTTGCATATTTAACCTATTTGAGAGGAGAGGTTGCAGTCATCATTTGAGGGGTAATTAAGATAATACATATTTACTGAATGCCTATGATGTGTCCAGAAAGATGCTGTAAAAACTATGAGGAAATGCAGTTTCTCCTCTCGAGCTTAGATAAAGAAGCAAATACTTAAGAGAGAGAAAGAGAAAAAAGAAAAATATTACATGCCATTGGAGTTTACAGAGAAGAAATATCAATAACAAGCAACAAGATCCCTAGTTTGTCATGATAGGAAACAGAAGAAAGAAAGACTTAGCCTATGGAAGCCTAAGTAGTCCTTGATCTCTGGTCTCCTCTGCTGGACTCTTATCTCAAGTTACGGAAGAAAAGAAGAAAAAAGGGGAATGTAACCAACTACTGTTGAGTGCCTACTCTGTACTGGGAGTTTGATAGCTGTTATTCCCTTACTCTTCACAACTACCCTACAAGGAGAGTTTACCATCAAAGAATTGAGGACTATAAGAGGTTAAGTATTGAGCTAAGGCTTCCTGAGCTTGGATCCTGACTCAGGTCTGGAACACATGAATATCTATGCCCTTTGCTCTCTGACAAGTCGCACTGCTTTATTACACTGGATGTCTTCCCAGTTTCCAAGAATACTTGTCTTTGAGAGATATGCATGTAAATTGATGCTTTGCCAACATGAGTCAGTTGTTCTTCATAGAGCTATTTCATATGGTGAGAGGACATTCCCATGCTCAAAGAGATCATGAGTTATAGGTGGAATTGAAATACTTAAGAAGAACATCTGGGCTCTGAGTGGTTCATGTCATTGGCAGCTTTTTATAGCAGCATGGCTCAGACATCAGGGTACATATCAAACACTGGGGGAATTTATTTGATAATTCCTGACCCCTGTCAGAAAATTTGAGTCAGCAGGTTGGAATATGTTATGGACTGAATTGTGTCCCTCAAAAAGAAATGTCAAAGTCCTTACCCCTCTACCTGTAAATATGAAGGTCTGGAAATAGAAGGTTTTTTGTTATGTTAATGAGGTCATACCAGAGTAGCATGGGTCCTAAACCTAATCTCTTGTGAGTGGTGTCTTATAAAAGCAGAATAGATACAGAGACACACACAGTGGGAAGACAGACACCATGTCAGGACCCATCTACAAGCAAAGGAATGCCAAGAATTGCCAGCAAACACCAGAAACTAGGAGAGAGGCCCACAGAAGGAATCAACACGGCTGAGGCCCGGATTTGGACTTTTAGGCTCCAGAACCATGAGAAAATAAATTCCTGCTCTTTAAAACCATCCACTTATGGTATTTTTTGTTAAGGCAACACTAGCGAACTAAGACAATGTGGCAGCCAGGAATCATTTACCAGGTAATTCGGATACAATGGGCTATGGATGACCCTATTAGAAGTTCTGCTCTGGATGCTTTAGATGCAGCATATGGCTATCGTTTTCGTCTCTGCCTCTCTGTACACCATACGCATCATCTCACAAGGAATGACAAAACTGCCACTTTATAGATGCCTTTAGTTACATTTTACTTTGTGTCAGTCAGGATTCCTTCAGCAAAACAGAAACCACCTCAGGCATTTCAAACAGGGAATTCATTACAGGAGATTGGTTACCCAGTTTCACAGCCGAACAGCTGAGAAGCCATACAAAGATTAGTGACAGTTTAGAGGCCATTCCACTTATAGGGCTGGGTCACCTACAAAAGCTGAAACCATGGCTGTTCTGTGGGATCCAGGTCCGCAGAAGACGGAGCTGTCCGGCAGGAGCAGAAGTACAGAACAAATGCTACCCAGGGCAGACCTGGGAAATCATATGTTATTCTAGCCCCCACTGAGGGGCTAGAGTGGAAGCCTGGGTGAGCATCAGAATCACTTGCGGCGCCATACAGAAATCTGGCCCCCTAGCTCAGAAATTCTGATGAAATAAATCAGAGATAGGGCCTGGGCAGGGGCATTTTTTTAAGTAACTGTAATGCGCAGCCAGGGTTGAGAACTGATATACTAGACCATAGCCCCAAAAGAGCAGAAATATGTATTCCATTGCATCTTCAGTAATACCACAGTGTCTGGCCCAAAGGAGATGTGTAGAGATACTCAATACATATGTGTCAAATGAATGAATGAATGAACAGCGATGACTCAGAGTCCTTGGTGAATCTGATAGACCAGATGGATACCACTGCAGGGCAGAGGGAACATGTGGAGAGTTGGTATGTAGAAATAAATCAGTGCTAAAGAGATGAATGTGGGTACCAAGGCTAATTCCAAACAAAATGTCTTTTAGCCTAAAATGAATCAAATGCCAAGAAAAGAGCAGATTTCCCAAAGGAGGCACAAATAACTGGACCCAGGTCAGCTCTAGGTCCGCTTTGTCCATGTAGAGTTACTATCCTCTGGGTTCAAAAAGGGGCCCTAGTGGCATAGTGGTTAAGAGCTCAGGCTGCAAACCAAAAGGTCAGCAGTTCGAATCCACTAGCTGCTCCTTGGAAACTCTATGGGGCAGTTCTACTCTGTCATAGCAGGTCACTATGAGTCGGCATCGACTCGATGGTAATAGGTTTTTTTGGGGGGTGGGGGGAGGTGGGGAGTTCAAAAAGGCACCAGCAGCGACTGATGACTCTAGTTTTACACAGTCCCAGTTTTCCTAACAAGCCAGGTGCCCACATCTCTCCTTTCATCTTACCTCCAGTATCTAGGTATTATATGTGGCAGGTGAGGACCAAAGCACTTTTCACTATGATCCAGCCAATCAGTGGCACCATCAGAGCTGGCATCCACCCTCTGAGTTTAAAGAAATGGCAGATAACTTTGTCCCACCTGGAACAAGAAGCCAGCACCTGCTCTGCTAGAGCTACCTGTGGAATCTTGAGTAAGCCATGAAGGCCTTTGCCTCCTAGTCAGTCTTCCATTCCTTACGCTCCTTCCCTTTTCCACTTTCCTCTCTCTTCCATCCTCTCCGCGTCCCTCTTCCCTCTGCTCACAGCCCTCTCCTTCCTTTCCTTTCCCAGGTCTTCGTGTCCGGGACCTCACCCCCACTTTGAGCAAAGTCTTCCTCAGCCTGTGTTTCCGTTTCCTCCAGGAAGAAACAGGACTCGGTGCAGACACGTCCTTGAACATCTCATCAGGGAAGACAGATGATACATGGCTTTATAGAAGAAAGCCAAATGGGTTGCCTTGATGGCTCCCCCGAGAAATTTTAGAACTTGGAACATTTCAAGTTGACATGAAAGAGCTGCAAGCAAGGTCACTGGCAGCTATTTCAGTCCAGTCTGGGCTTTAACCAGCTCCCTGTCCTCATTCCAGGAAGCTCCTG
Source organism: Trichechus manatus latirostris (assembly GCF_000243295.1). Lineage (NCBI taxonomy): Eukaryota > Metazoa > Chordata > Mammalia > Sirenia > Trichechidae > Trichechus > Trichechus manatus. The sequence continues at coordinate 9,180,868 of NW_004443978.1, forward strand.
TCAGAGAGCTCTGGCCTCTTCTCTGCATTACAAACATGAAGGCTTCTGTGTCTCCCAAGCCCAGGGGATGAAGGGTGGCCACAGGTGGTCGTCCCACAGCCTTCAAGATGCCTGAACTGGCCACAGTGGTTCCTGCAGTGTAATGATCTACTAATGAGACAAACATGCTCTAATGGGGCGATGATTCCCAAGCCCGGTTGCACATCAAAATAATCTAAGCAGCATGTAAAAAACATCCGGAGGTGAGGACCCTCCCAGACTACTGAATTAGGCTCTGCAGGCATGGGGTCCAGGCAACCAGCCTGGACCCTTCCACTAATCTCAGAGTACCACCACCCCGTTTGCATCTAGAAATGGCAGGGAGTTTAAACCTAATTCACAGGGACGTCTCTGGCCAACATTTTCCAACTCCATTCACATCATCTACATATCAGACAAGGCGTATATTTTTAGGCCTAATATATGCATTTCTAAATAAGCGACAACAACAAAAAAATCTCACCATGGCAAAGTACCAGCCCCTCACTACCTTATGGACTCAGACTTTCCCCTAAGCCCAATTTAGGCAGCCTGATACGTTTTGGTGGCTTCTGTCTCCCTTCCTTGTTGTCTCTGGCATTTGCTCTAACCTGGTTTTAGATGCAGAGAATGCTGTGGGAGAACACCATGTCATTTTCTCCTGGCCTCACACCCCACAGGGATGGCTACTTGGTGAGTGGCTGTTCTTGGAGACCCGAGCCTTTTCTCCAGCTCCATCAGACAGAATGGGAGAGCATCCCAATGCTGATAGCCTTCACTGGCCATGTGTACCCAAAGATGGTGCAGGCTGTTTCCTCTGCCAAGAATGGCACAGATACAGGGCCAATACATGGCAAAGATTGCAACCAATGTCACAAAACAATTTGTGTATGAAGTTTTGAATGAGAAACTAATTTGCACTGTAAACTTTCACCTAACGCCAATAAAATTTATTTTAAAAAAGGTAGAAAAGTTCTGATTTTGCCAGGAGCCAAGATCATTAAAGTCCTTAGTGGCTCAGCACCTCTTTTCTCTGCTAGTCTAGACTGCTCTGCAACAAGCCCCAGGCATGTGGGCAAGCATTAATTTGCACAGCTTATTTACAATGCAAGTGCCAGTGGTTGGAAGCTGGAATCTCCTTGCAGTATTTGAAGCAGGGCTTTGAACCAGTCTGTTCTGGTTGGAACCCCTGCTAAGAGTTTGCATTTCCACTCCGGATATACTGAATCAGAATCTACGTTTTACAACATCCGCAGATGATTCTTATGTGTAATAAATTTTGAAAACCACTGCTCTACTAGTGGTTTTCAGAACTGGTCCTAACTGGCAGCATTATCATTGCTTGGAAACTTGTTAGAAATGCAAACCAGAACAAACCAGTTCGAAGCCCTGCTTTAAAGTCTCCAGGCAAAGGAAAATTGGAAACCCAAACATTTCATTTCAACTCCTCTGCTAGTAACAGATAGCAAACAGCTTATCTACACCCCTGCATCATCAGTAGAGAGGATGCGATCGATGCCCAGGGATGCTGTAGGTTTATGATTGCTATGAAAGGCAAGGCTGTGAGTCAGATACGGAGGTTTCCCTAAGCAGGCAGCAACTAAAAACTTTATGGACTTCCCTACCCAATGTCATTTTATCTATGCTTATATATGGTGCAGATTTTTTAAATCCTCTATCAAGTTCCTCTCTGCACGCCCCACTTTATAGTTCATTAGTTACCATGGAAACAATGAGATTCCAATGGGATAGACGTAGTTTAATTGACTGCTGCAGAAAGTCATTGTGTGTAATGCTTGGATATAATATAAATGTACTACCTTATATGTGTGCATGTGTGTGTGTGTGTGTGTATATATATATGTGTATGTATATATATATATGTGTGTATGTATATATATACGCACATATACATATATATATAACCAGTTGCCTTGGAGTCAACTCCAACTCATGGTGACCCCATGTGTGCCAGAGTAGAACTGTGCTCCATAGGGTTTTCAATGACTGTGATCTTTCAGATCTTTTGAAAGATCACCAGACCTTTCTTCTATGTGCCTCTGGGTGAATTAGAACTGCAAACCTTTCAGTTGGTAAATATATGTTGTTGTTAGGTGCCATTGAGTTGGTTCCGACTCATAGTGACCCTATGCACAACAGAACTAAACACTGCCTGGTCCTGTGCCAACCTCACAATTGTTGTTATGTTTGAACCCATTGCTGTAGCCATTATGTCAATTCATCTTGTCCAGGGTCTTCCTCTTTTTTGCTGACCCTCTACTTTACCAAGCATAATGTCCTTCTCCAGGGATTTTATATACATATCTAGAACTTTGGGGAAGCTCTGACCATTTATAGAATTTTCCAAAGGAGACAGTACACACATTGAAGTTAAAACACTAGGAATGTGGTACCAGCCCAGCACACTACCTGGGTCACACATTATAACCTGGCTTATAAGAAGGGAATATTGGGTAAGGGACCAGCAGGCAGAAAGGAAAGAATGCTGGCATGGTAGAAGGGAGCGCTGGATTTCTGCCCTGGGCATGTCCCGAAGTCTGCACGTAACTGCTTAGGTGACCCACGGCATGTCTCTGCAAGACTATCCTCAATGAGAGAACTGAATAAAGTGGTTTCCAAAGCCTCTTTTTGTGTACATGTCCAAAGTTTCTAACCATACTTAATCAGTGGTCTCATCTGTTTATACTGAAGACTACCATCTCATGGCAAGAATGGATTCATTCATTTATCCATTTATTTATTAATCCAACAGTCATTAATATCCACTTTGAGCCAGGTGCTAACACTGGGTGAATTCTGCAGAAAGTTGAGGTGTTGAGATTTCTGCTGAGCAATAGTTTTGGAATAAAGAGGTCTCATGGCAGTGTGGAAACATAGTCTTATTTATCCCTGGTCACCTCTCTCATCTCTTAGCCAGAAACACAAAAACGTGCCTGACCCTAAAGGACAGTTCCACTACTCCATCAACAAAGAGCATTGGGCCCCAGCTGTTCAATACCTTATAACCACTTCAACAGACCACTGAGGTGGTAGAATGTGCCTTCCTAAACTTTACAAGTTTTTCCCCCGCAACTCAAATATCATTGCTTAAGAGACAATCACCCGGTCCTGTGTGGTTATCCAAAAGTTCAGGATTATAGAGACTAACTCAGTCTAGAAATTTCTGTGTTTCTTTGGTCCCTACTTTATCCTCTCTTGGAGATCAAAAATGAAAACAGAGGGCAAAACTGTGCTCCAGATTTAAAGGTTATTTCCTGGCAATAAAAGTCCTTCTGATTTCCAAGCCTCAGCTTGCGTTACTCATCACATGTGCTAACATCCCATTGGCCAAAGCAAGTCACATGGAAGATCCAAGAGTTGAGGAATGGGGCAGAATGCCCTGAACTCATGGGAGGAGTAAAGAATTGAGGCCATCAATGCAAACAGTCTACTACAGGTGGGTCTCACATTCTCAGAACCTTTTTCTATCTTTATTGATGAAAGCAACATTGAAAAAGAGATTTTCTTTTTTCCTAAATCCTCATTCTCCCCTCCCCCCAGCCCCTGGTAACCACCAATCTTCTGCGTTGGTGGATTTGCCTATTCCAGCTATTTCATGTAAGTGGGATTATACAATATTGTTTTGTATCTGATTTATTTCACTGAGCATAATGTTTTCAAGGTTCATCCGTGTGGTGGCATGTATCAGAACTTCGTTTCTCGTTAGGACTGAATAATATACCATTGTATGTGTGTACCACATTTTGTTTATCTATTCATTGGTTGATGAACACGGATTATTTCTCCTTTTTGGCTGTTGTGAATAATGCTGCAATGAACAGCAGTATACATGTGTCTGCTTTCATTTCTTTTGGGTATAAACCTAGGGTGGAATTGTTGAGTCATATAGTAATTCTATGTTTAACTTTTTTAGAAACCACCAAACTGTTTTCCACAGCAGCTACATCGTTTTATGTTCCCACCAACAATGGCTTAGTATTTCAATTTCTCTACATCCTTGTCCACACTTGTTATTTTTCTTTCTTTCTTTTTCATTGTGCTTTAGGTGAAAGTTTACAGTGCAAATTAGTTTCTCATTAAACAATTAATAAACAAATTGTTTTGTAACATTGGTTGCCAATCCTGCGATGTGTGCACACTCTCTGCTTCTCCATCTCGGGTTCCCTGTTTCCGTTCGTGCAGTTTTCCTATCCTATTCTGCCTTCTTGTCTATGCTTTTGGGCTGGTGTGCCCATTTACTTTAGTACACATGATTGAAGCATGAAACATGTTCCTCACCTGTGTTATTATTTGCCCTATGTTGTTGTTGTTAGGTGCCATCGAGTTGGTTCTGACTCATAGTGACACCGTACAACAGAACAGAACACTGCCAGGTCCTGTACCATCCTCACAATAATTGATATGCTTGAGCCCGTTATTGCAGCCACTGTGTCAATCCATCTTGTTGAGGGTCTTCCTCTTTTTATTTGACCCTCTACCTTACCAAGCATGATGTCCTTCTCCAGGGACTGGTCCCTCCTGATAACATGTCTGATGTACATGGGACGAAGTCTTGCCATCCTCACGACCAAGGAGCATTCCGGCTGTACTTCTTCCAAGACAGATTTGTTCATTCTTCTGGCACTCCATAGTATATTTAATATTCTTTGCCAACAGCATAATTCAAAGATGTCATATAAAGCAACTGAAAAAAATCATGGCTTGGGTCAGGCACATCTTAGTCCTCAAAGTGACATCTTTGCTTTTGAACTCTTTGAAGAGGACTTTTGCAAGAGATTTGCCCAATGAAATACATGGTTTGATTTCTTGACTACTGCTCCCATGGGCTTTAATTGTGGATCCACGTAAAATGATATCCTTGACAAATTCAATCTTTTCTCTGTTTATCATGATGTCGCTTATTGGTTCATTTGTAAGGATTTTTGTTTTCTTTCTGTTGAGGTGCAATCCATATTGAAGGCTGTGGTCTTTTATCTTCATCAGGAAGTGCTTCAAGTCCTCTTTCTTTCAGCAAGCAAGATTGTGTCATCTGCATATCACAGGTTGTTAATGAGTCTCCCTCCAGTCCCGATGCCAAGTTCTTCTTCATACAGCCAGGCTTCTTGGATTATTTGCTCAGCATACAGATTGAATAAGTATGATGAAAGGATACAACTCTGACGCACACCTTTCCTGACTTTAAACCGTGTGATATCCCCATGTTCTCTTTGAACGTCTGCCTCTTGATCTATGTACAGTTTCCTCATGAGCACAATTAAGTGTTATAGAATTCTCATTCTTTGCAATGTTATCGATAATTTGTTATGATCCACACAGTCAAATGCCTTTGCAAAGTCAATAAAACACAAGTAAACGTCTTTCTAGTATTCACTGCTTTCAGTCAAGATCCATCTGACATCAGCAATGATATCCCTCATTCCAAATCCTCTTGAATTTCTGGCCGTTCTCTGTTGATGTACTGCTGCAACCGCGTTTGAATGGTCTTCAGCAAAACTTTACTTGTGTGTGATATTAACAATATTGTTTGATAATTTCCAAATTCTATTAGATCACCTATTTCAGATGAGTGAGCACCTCTAGTGCTGCATCCATTCGTTGAAACATCTCAAATGATATTCCGTCAATTCCTGGAGCCTTGTTTTTCGCCAATGCCTTCAATGCAGCTTGGACTTCTTCCTTCAGTATCATTGGTTCTTGATCATTTGCTACTTCCTGAAATGTTTGAACGTCAACCAATTCTTTTTGGTACAGTGACTGTGTATTCTTTCCATCTGCTTTTGTTGCTTCCTGCATCGTTCAATATTTCCCCCCTAGAATCCTTCAATATTGCAACTTGAATTTTTCCTTTAGTTCTTTCAGTTTGAGAAATGCTGACTGTGTTCCCCACTTTTGGTTTTCTAACTCCAGGTCTTTGCACATGTCATTATAATACTTTACTCTGTCTTCTCGAACTGCCCTTTGAAATCTTCTGTTCATCTCTGTTACTTCATCATGTCTTCCATTTGCTTTAGCTATTCGATGTTCAAGAGCAAATTTCAGAGTCTCTTCTAACATCCATTTTGGTCTTTACTTTCTTTTCTGTCTTTTTAATGACCTCTTGCTTTCTTCATGTATGATATCCATGATGTCATTCCACAACTCGTCTAGTCTTTGGTCATTAGTGGTCAACGCATCAAATCTATTCCTGAGATGGTCTCTAAATTCAGGTGGTATATACTCAAGGTTTTATTTTGGATCTTATGGACTTGCTCTAATTTTCTTCAGCTTCAGCTTGAACTCACATATGAACAATTGATGGTCTGTTCCACAGTCGTCCCCTAGCCCTGTTCTGACTGATGATATTGAGCTTCTCCATCATGTCTTTCCACAGATGTAGTTAATTTGATTCCTGTATATTCCACCTGGGGAGGTCCACATGTATAGTTGCCATTTATGTTGTTGAAAAACAGTATTTGCAATGAGTAAGTTCTTGGTCTTGCAAAATTCTATCATGCGATCTCTGGCATTATTTCTAACACCAAGGCCATATTTTCCAACTACTGATCCTTCTTTGTTTCCAACTTTTGCATTCTAATCACCAGTAATTATCAATGCGTCTTGATTGCATGTTTGGTCAATTTCAGACTGCAGAAGTTGGTAAAAATCTTCAATTTCTTCATCTTTGGCCTTGGTGGTTGATGTGTAAATTTGAATAATAGTCGTATTAACTATTAATAGAATTAATTATTAATAGACAGCTGTATAGACCTATCTACTCTTTGGCTGCAGAATGAACCTCAGGAGTGACTTCAGTACTGAGTTAAAAGCGTGTCCAGGGGCCATACTCTCGAGATTTCTCCAGTATCTGTCAGAGTAGCAAGTCTGTCTTTTTTTTTGTGAATTTGAATTTTGTTCTACTTTTTTCTTCTGCTTTGTCCAGCAGCTTTTATTGTGATCCCTGTCAGAGCAGTCCGTGGTTGTAGCTGGGCAACATCTAGTTGTTCTGGGCTCAGTCTGGTGGAGCTTGTGGTATTTGTGGTCCATTAGTACTTTGGATGAATCTTTCCCTTGTGATTTTGGTTTTCTTCATTCTCCTTTGCTCCAGCCAGGATGGGACCAGTAGATATATCTTTGACGGCCACTTGCAGGCTTTTAAGACCCCAGAAGCTACTCACCACAGCTGAACATAGAACATTTTCTTTATAAACTATGTTATGCCAATTGAGCTAGATTTCCCATGAGACTATGGTCCCCAGCCCTCAGCCCAGTAACTCTGTCCCTCAGGGAGTTTGGATGTGTCTGTGAAGCTTCTATGACTTTGCCTTAGTCAAGTTGTGCTGACTTCCTCAGTATTGTGTACTGTCTTACCCTTCACCAGGGTTGCCATTTATCTACATCTAGTTAGTATTTTTCCCTCCCCTTGCTCGTAATCATCAAAGATTGTTTCTTTCTGTGTGTAAACCTTTTCATGAGTTTTTATAATAGTGGTCTCATATAGTATTTGTCCTTTTGTGATTGACTTATTTCACTCAGCATAATGCTCTCCTGATTCATCCATGTTGTGAGATGTTTCATGAATTCATCGTTGTTCTTTATTGTTGCATAGTATTCCACTGTGTGTATATACTATACTTTCTTTATTCATTCATCTGTTGATGGACACTTAGGTTGTTTCCATCTTTTTGCTCATGTGAATAATGTTGCAATGAACACAGGTGTGCATACTTCTATGTGTGTAATGGCTCTTATTTCTCTAGGATATATTCCTTGGAGTGGCATTGCTGGATTGTATGGTATTTCTACTTCTGGCTTTTTAAGGAAGTGCCATATAATTTTCTAAAATGGTTGTAACATTTTGCATTTCCACCAGCAGTGCGTAAGAGTTCCAATCTCCCCACAGCCTCTCCAACATTTGTTAGTTTCTGTTTTTTTGGTTCATGCCAGTAACGCCGGGGTGAGATGTTATCTCATTGTGGTTTTGATTTGCGTTTCTCTAATGGCTAGTGATCGCAAGCATTTCCTCATGTGTCTGTTGGCCGCTTGAATGTCTTCTTTGGTCAAGTGTCTGTTCATTTCCTTTGCCCATTTTTAAATTGGATTATGTGTCTTTTTGTTGTAGAGGTGTTGGATTTTCCTATAGATTTTAGAGATTAGACCTTTGTCAGATATGTCATAGCCAAAAATATTTTCCCAGTCTGTAGGTTCTCTTTTTACTCTTTTGATGAGGTCTCTTGATGAGCGTAACTGTTTAATTTTTAGAAGCTCTCAGTTGTCTAGCTTATCTTCTGGTGTTTGTGTATTGTTAGTTATGGTTTGTATCCTATTTATACTGTATATTATGGCCCCTAGAGTTGACTCTATTTTTTCTTTCATGATCTTTATAGTTTGGGCTTTATATTTAGGTCTTTGATCCATTTTGAATTAGTTTTTGCACAAGGTATGAGGTATGGGTCCTATTTCATTTTGTTTTTACAGATGGATATACAGTTTTGCCAGCAGCATTTGTTTAAAAGACAGCCTTTTCCCCATTTAATGGACTTTGGGACTTTGTCAAAGATCAGGTGGCTGTAGGTAGAAGGATTTACATCTTGGTTCTCAATTCTGTTCTATTGGTCAATGTGTCTGTCATTGTACCAGTACCAGGCTGTTTTGACTACCTTAACTGTACAGTAGGTTCTGAGGTCAGATAGTACGAGGCCTCCTACTTTGCTTTTCTTCTTTAATAATTCTTTATTTATCTGGGGCCTCTATCCTGTCCATATAAAGTTAATTCTTATTTTTTCCCATCTCATTAAACAATGCAGTTGGTATTTGGATCAGGATTGTATTGTATTTGTAGATTGCTTTGGGTAGAATTGACATTTTTACAACGTTGAGTCTTCCTAATCATGAGTATGGCATGTTTTTCCATTTATGTAGGTCTTTTTTGGTTTCCTGCAGTAGTGTTTTATAGTTTTCTTTGTATAGGTCTTTTATGTCTGGGGTCCTGGCTGGTCCACCTCGGGACCATGGAGCATGGGCAGCGGGGCATGAGCCAGCAGGGAGAGATCTGGAATCTGGGCCCGTTGCCCTCAGGGTCGCAGAGCAATGCACAGCAGGGGCCAAGACAGTGGGGAGTGGTCTGGGATCCTGGGTGGCCAGGCAGAGGAGAGAGGCAGGAGGTGGTATGAAGGCAGGGGCAGAGGGGGCTAGATGGAGGAGGGCAGTAGGATGGGTTGGTACTGTGGTTCCTGGCAGTCAGGGCTGCTGGGATACGGTGGTTCTTGTCGCTGTTCACCAGAGGGGTTGGGGTTGTAGGATTGTGTTCCTGTCGTTACCAGGTGAGAGAGTCTGGGCTCCTCCTTGAGTTGCAGCCAGCAAATGTGGTCTTAGTCCTGGATCTGTCCATGCCATACCTCTGTCTCCTATTGGAAATGCCTTGGAGGTGCCCTTCTGTGTGTGAGGTTGTTAGCTTTATTCCAAGATGGCCACCCTGCATCATGCCATTTGGCAGGGAGCCTCCACTTGGTATCTTTACTCCTTCACCGTTTTCTATCAGTTTCTTCTTTTCAGTGGCTTCCGATCTAATACTTTATCCCTTCATTTAAGGTTCAGGGTTCCAAGATTGATGTCTGTATCTGTTTTACTTGTTTTTTTGGGTCTTTGTTGCAGTGGGATGGCTTAGTGTATATGACTAGTCTGACATCTTAGCTCTGCCCTCCTCTTTTTCTTTCCTTTTTCCAGAACTCTTAACTGCGCTCATGAGGAACCTGTACATAGACCAAGAGGCAGTTGTTGGAATAGAACAGGGGCATACTGCATGGTTTAAAGTCAGGAAAGGTGTGTGTCAGGGTTGTATCCTCTCACCATACTTATTCAATCTATAGGCTGAGCAAATAATCCAAAAAGCTGGATTATGTGGAGAAGAAGGTGGCATCAGAATTGGAAGGAGACTTATTAACAACATGTGTCATGCAGATGACACACAACCTTGCTTTCTGAAAGTAAACAGGACTTGAAGCACTTCCTGATGAAGATAAAAGACCACAGCCTTCAGTATGGGTTACACCTCAACATAAAGAAAACAAAAATCCTCACAATTGGACCAATAAACAATATCATGATAAACGGAGAAAAGATTGAAGTTGTGAAAGATTTCATTTTACTTGGATCCACAATCAATGCCCATGGAAGCAGTAGTCAAGAAATTCAAACAATGCATTGCATTGGTCAAATCTGCTGCAAAAGAGCTTTTTAGAATGTTGAAAAGCAAAGATGTCACTTAAGGACTAAGGTACACCTCGTCTAAGCCATGGTGTTTTCAATTGCCTCATATGCATGTGAAAGCTGGACAGTGAATAAGGAAGGCCGAAGAAGAATTAATGCCTTTGAATCATGGTGTTCGTGAAGAATATTGAATATACCATGGACTGCCAGAAGAACGAACAAGTCTATCTTGGAAGAAGTACAGCTCATTAGAAGCAAGAATGACGAGACTTTATCTCACATACTTTGGACATGTTATCAGGAGGGACCAGTTCCTGGAGAAGGACATCATGCTTGGTAAAGCAGACGTCAGGAAAAAAGAGGAAGACCCTCAGTGAGATGGATTAACACAGCAGCTGCAACAATGGGCTCAAGAATAATAACTATTGTGAGTATGGCACAGGACTGGACACCGTTTCCTTCTGTTGTACATGGGTTACTATGAGTTGGAAAAGACTGAACTACACCTAACAACAACATTGGCTAATTACATTGAGCATCTTTTCATGTGCTTATTGGCTATTTGTATATCTTCTTTGGAGAAGTTCCTATTCAAATCCTTTACTCATTTTTAAATTTAGTTGTGAAAGTGAGACTTTTATTGCATTTTTAATTGTTTGTTTTTAGAGAATGACTTCCATTTGTGAACATTTGAAAATAAGCCTATATTCTAAGGAAGATGAAAAAAATTCTTGGGGGGGGTGAATGTGTACATGAAAACTCAATGGGATCTAGTTTTTAAAAAATCTATGTAATTTTGAAAGCTAGTAATTTATTTTCTTTTTTCTTTAAGGTAAGTCCAGAATTTCGTTTGGTCTAAATGAGGAATCAGTATTCAAATTTGCATCCTGACAAAGTCATATGTTTATAAAATTTCTGAGAGTGTCATCCTGCCAGTGCAAATCAGCTAATTTCAAAGCAACCTTCTTTTTAACCTCCGGAGGAAGGATAAAATTCAAATTTTTCTAAGGAAGAGAAGAAATTAGTTGAACCACAAAACCTGGGTTGTTTCTCCTGGGTCATGTGATTAAAACCAAGTACTCCAATGTCAGGGCTAGTTGTGATTTTATGACGCCCACATGCTTAGCTGGCACCTTGCCCTTCCAGCACCAAACATCTGGATATTTTGAGTGTTTTATAGACCAAACATTTGAATGCTTGACCACATTTTTCCATTTTCCATCTGAAAAAGAATGAACACAGTCTGAGGTTTGCCTCTTAGAATTATGAAGATGATGACCTTGGATGCCTTTAAAAAGGCAGCAATTCAAACTAGCACAAATGCAGTAACTGTCCTCACAATTAGCTACTTAAAAGGAGTCCATCCATGTTAGGTAGTCCACCGCATTGTAAAGAGATACTAATGTTGAAGAAATAAGAATGAAATTGAGTATGTATTATGTGCCTACTATGTACTGGGCACTTTTCCATATATTAACATAACACCCTAGGACTTAGATATTGTTGTTGTTAGTTGCTGTGATTCCACTCTGATTCATGGTGACCTTATGTACAGCAGAACCGAACGTTGGCTGGTCCTGCACCATCTTCATGATTGCTGCTATATTTGAGTCAATTATTTCAGACTGTGTCAATCCATCTCACTGAGGGCCTCCCTCACCTTCACTAACCCTCCACTTCACCAACCATGATATCCTTTTCTATCAATTGGTCTTTTCTGTTGATGTGTCCAAAGTAAATGAGCTGAAGTCTCATCATCCTCATGTCTAAGGAACATTCTGGTTATATTACTTGTAAGGCTGATTTGTTCATTCTTCTGACAGCCCATGGTATAGTCAATATCATTGACCTCCCACCTGATATTTAAGAAAAATGAAGTTCTGTGGTCAAATGACTAACTCCAAGTCACACAGCTGGTCAAGAATTGGACTTTTTTGCCAAGATGGTGGAGTAGTCAGATGCTTCCTGTGGTCCCTCTTACAACAAAGACCCCCAAAAAACAAGTAAATCAATTATATATGACAATCTAGGAGCTCTGAACATCAAAGACAAAGTTGAGGAATCGGATTGAGTGGTAGGGGAAGGGAGAGACAGTTCAGAAGCAGCAAGGAGTTGCCAGACCTGACCTGGCTGGCACCAGCACCCTGCAGGCTGGATTGCCTGGTGCACACAGTGAGGCAAGCAGTGGTGCTTGGGATGCATCTTCCACATCGAGAGAGACTGAGCAGAGGAGAGTCTGCTCAAGCCTCCAGAACCAGTGAGAAGCAGCACTCAATTGGCAAAAGATAAGTACATGCATCTAACCTACCGTGCAGATAAAAAAAAAAAAAAACCCTTTTGGGAAGTACTTCTCTCCCATTTACCTGCCCCCTCCCCGCTCTGCTCTGGGTCCCAGTCCTGCTTCAGCAATTGCTGTGCCTACTGGGCCAGAAGTATGACCCCTCGCATGCCCTGAGCCATTCTCCTGGCTTTAGAGAGGGAACAGAATAACAAACAGGAAAAAAAAATCTGCCAGCTCCCCTAAGCCAGGAACTCAGGGCTGGAAGAACCCCTTTGCCAAGGCACAGGCATAAGGAGTCCACAGACTTTGAATGACTTTCAGTCCTTCATAGACCTGTGTGGGCCTATTTCAAAGCGTGGGTCCTCAGTAGCACAGTACAACAGGGTATATACCTGAAGCCTATTTTCAACTGTATCAGCTATAAGGGGGAGTGGCACATTCGTGACATTTGACACCGCCCTGCTCATTAAGCAGGGTCCTCACCTACCCACAGCAGGGGCCTCAGGACTGATGGCTCCACCTACACCACCTAGCAACCCACGACACGGGTCAAAGAATAAGTGGTGCCTCCTAGTCCTAACATCATCAGCATTGGGTGCCCACAGTCCAGCTACAAAACCCACCCACTTACACGCTCTAGGGAACAGGGGCATGCCTTCCACCCAGATACTGAGGGGCAGCCATCAGCCCCCTGCCTTGCTCAGCACATGACCCCCTACTGATGCCAGATACCTGTGACTACTCCAATCACTCCTGCCTGTTTAGAACTGTAGGTGACAGCCTACACCACACACTCAGGACCGACTACCTGGACACCTGAGCTGAATCCACACAAGAATAGTAAAAGGACTCTTGGGCTCACATACCTAGTAACAGCTCTAACCACCTGGTGACAGGATGTGAGAGATTCAAGATGCCAATAATCCAGCTAGCTCACATGACCACCTTATTTGGGCATATCAAAACAAGAAGCTAGGACACATTAAGCAAACATAAAATAAATAAATATAATAACTTATTGATGGCTTGGAGACAATGGTCAATATCAAATCACATAAACAGGCAGACCATGATGGCTTCAGCAAGCTCCCAAAACAAAGAATCAAGAAACCTTCCTTCAGAAAAGAACTTCTTGGAATTACTGGAGGTAGAATTCAAAAGATTAATATACAGAGCTTTTCAAGATATCAGGAAGAAGATCATGCAAAATGAAGAACAAGCCACGGTACACAAAGACAAAGCAATAGAGGAACTTAAGAAGGTTACACAGGAGCATAATGACAAAATTAATAGGCTGCAAGAATCCAAAGAGAGACAGCAAACAGAAATCCAAAAGATAAACAACAAAATTTCAGAATTAGATAACTCAATAGAAAGTCGTAGGAGCAGAATTGAGGCAATGGAAGTCAGAATTAGGGAAACTGAAGATAAAGCACTTGACACCAACTTATTTGAGGAAAACTCAGATAAAAGAATTTTAAAAAATGAAGAAAACCTAATAATTATGTGGGACTCTATCAAGAGGAATAACGAAAAGTGATCAGAGTACCAGAAAGGGGGTGGGGGGGATAATAGAAAATACAGAGAGAATTGTTGAAGATTGTTGGCAGAAAACTTCCCTGATATTGTGAAAGATGAGAAGATATCTATCCCAGATGCTCATTGAATACCACATAAGGTAGATCCCAAAAGAAAGTAGCCAAGACATATTATAATCAAACTTGCCAAAACCAAAGATAAAGAGAGAATTTTAAGAGCAGCTAGGGATAGACGAAAAGTCACCTACAAAGGACAGTCTATAAAACTAAGCTCGGACTACTCAGCCGAAACCATGCCGGCAAGAAGGCAATGAAATGACATACATAAAGCCTTGAAGGAAAAAAATTGCCAGCCAAGAATTCTATATCCAGCAAAACTGTCTCTCAAATATGATAGCAAAATTAGGGTATTTCCAGATAAACAGAAGGTTAGGGAATTTGCAAAAACTAAACCGAAATTACAAGAAATACTAAAGGGAGTCCTCCAGCTAGAAAATCAATACCATAAGATAACAACCCAAGACTAGAACATAGGACAGAACAACCACATATCAACCGAGATAGGGAAATCACAAAAATAAATCAAAGTTAAACAATGAAAATAGAGAAACAGAGATGTCAATATGTAAAGGTGACAACAATTAAAACCAAAAAGAGGGACTGAATAATGTAAATAAATAAATAATAAATCTTTCTTATGGAGAGGAAGTCAAGGAGATATAAAGAATAAAAGATTGCTTTAAACTTAGAAAAATAGAGGTAAATATTAAGGTACCCACAAAGGAAACTAACAATCCTACACATCAAAATAAAAAAGAAGAAAAACATAAAGACTTAGCAAATACAAAATCAACAACAATGAAAAACATGAAAATACATAAGGAAAAACAACTCAGCACAGAAGATTAAGTGGAACAAAGAAACTGTTAACAACACACACACAAAAATACATCAAAATGACCATTAAACTCATACTTATCAATAATTATGCTGAATGTAAATGGACTAAATGCACCAATAAAATGACAGAGAGTGGCAGAATGGATAAAAAAAAACAACACAATCTGTCTAGATGCTGCATACAAGAGACACACCTTAGACTTAATGAGACAAACTAAAACTCAAAGAATAGAAAAAAATATATCAAGGAAACAACACTCAAAAAAGAGCATGAGTGGCAATATTAATCTCTGACAAAATAGACTTTAAAGCAAAATCCACCACAAAGGATAAGGAAGGACACTATATAATAATTAAAGGGTCAATACACCAGGAGGACATAACCATAATATATATTTACGCACCCAATGACAGGGCTGCAAAATACATAAACTCCAACAGCATTGAAAAAGAAATAGACTGCTCCACAGTAATAGTAGGAGACTTCAACACACCACTTGCGCTTACGGACAGAACATCCAGAAAGAAGCTCAGTAAAGACACGGAAGACCTAAATGCTACAATCAACCAACTTGATCTGTTGGACATATACCGAACACTCCACCCAAAAGCAGCGAAGTGTACTTTCTTTTCCAATGCACATGGAGCATCCTCCTGAAGAGACCACATATTAGGCCTCAAAGCAAGCCATAACAAAATTCAAGGCATCAAAATATTAGCAAGCACCTTTTCTGACCAAAAAGCAATAAAAGTAAAAATCAATGACAGAAAAAGCAAGGGAAAAAATCAAACTCATGGAAACTGAACAACACCTTGCTCAAAAAACTACTGGGTTATACAAAAAATTAAGGATGGAATAAAGAAATTCACAGAATAAAATGAGAATGAAAACACATCCAACTAGAACCTTTGGGACACAGCAGAAGCCCTGCTCAGAAGTCAATTTATAGCAATAAATGCACACATTCAAAAAGAAGAAAGGGCCATAATCAAAACACTAACCTTACAACTTGAACAAGTAGAAAGAGGGCAGCAAAAGAACAACTCAGGCACCAGAAGAAAGGAAATAATAACACTTAGAGAAGAATTAAATGAAATATAGACTAGAAAAACAATTGAAAGAGTTAACAAGACCAAAAGTTGGTTCTTTTGGCTGATCTCTTGATCAACAAAATCGATAAACCATTGGCCAAACTCACAAAAGAAAAACAGGAGAGGAAGCAAATAACCCAAATAAGAAATGAGATAGGCGATATCACAATGGACCCAAGTGAAATTAAAAGAATCATGACAGCATACTATGAGAAATCGTACTCCAACAAATTTGAAAACCTAGAGGAAATGGACAGATTTCTAGAAACTACCTACCTAAACTAACACAAACAGAGGTAGAACAACTAAATAAACATATAACAAAAGAAGAGATTGAAAAGGTCATTTAAAAACTCCCAACAAAAAAAAGCCCTGGTCCTGACGGCTTCACTGGAGAATTCTACCAAACTTTTAGAGAAGAGTTAACACCACTACTACTAAAGATATTTCAGAAAATAGAAAAAGATAGAATACCCCCAAACTCATTCTATCAAGCCAGCATTACTCTGATACCAAAACCAGGTAAAGACACCACAAAAAAATAAAATTATAGACCAATATCCCTCACGAACATTGACACAAAAATCCTCAACAAATTCTAGCCAATAGAATTCAACAACATATCCAAAAAATAATTCACCATGATCAAGTGGGATTTATACCAGGTATGCAGGGATGGTTCAACGCTAGAAAAACAATCAATGTAATCCATCACATAAATAAAACAAAAGACAAGAACCACATGATCTTATCAATTGATGCAGAAAAGGCATTTGACAAAGTCTAACACCCCATTCATGATAAAAACTCTCAGCAAAATAAGAATAGAAGGATAATTCCTCAACATAATAAAGGGCATTTATGCAAAGCCAACAGCCAACATCATCCTAAATGGAGACAGTCTGAAAGCATTTCCCTTGAGAATGGGAACCAGACAAGGATGCCCTTTAACGCTACTCTTTTTCAGCATTCTGCTGGAGGTCCTAGTCAGAGCAATTAGTCTAGAAAAAGAAATAAAGGGCGTCCAAATTGGTAAGGAAGAAGTAAAAGTATCTCAATTTGCAGATGATATGATCTTATACACAGAAAACCTCAAAGAATCCACAAGAAAACTACTGGAACTAATAGAAGATATCAGCAAAGTATCAGGATAAACATACAAAAATCAGTTGGATTCCTCTACACCGACAAAGAGAACTTCCAACAGGAAATTACCAAATCAATACCATTTACAATAGCCCCCAAGAGGATAAAATACTTAGGAATAAATCTAACCAGAAACATAAAAGACCTACACAATGAAAACTACAAGACACTACCGCTAAGAAAACAAAAGAGACCTACATAAGTGGAAAAACATACCTTGCTCATGGATAGGAAGACTCAACATTGTGAGAATGTCAATTATACCTAAAGTGATCTACAGATACAATGCAATCCTGATCCAAATTCCGCCGGCATTTTTTTAATGAGATGGAGAAACAAATCACCAACTTCATATGGAAAGGGAAGAGGCCCCAGATAAGTAAAGCATTACTGAAGAACAAGAACAAAGTTGGAGGCCCCACACTACCTGAATTTAAAATCTATTAGACTGCAATGGTAGTCCAAACAGCCTGGTACTGGTATAACAACAATACATAGACCAATGGAACAGAATTGAGAATGAAGACATAAATTCATCCACCTATGAGCAGCTGATACTTGACAAGGGCCCAAAGTCCATTAATTGGGGAAAAGACAGTCTCTTTAACAAATGGTGCTGGAATGACCGGATATCCATCTGCAAAAAAATGAAACAAGACCCACACCTCACACCATGCACAAAAACTAACTCAAAATGGATCAAAGACCTAAATATAAAATCTAAATTGATAAACATCATGGACGAAAAAATACAGACAACGCTAGGAGCCCTAATACATGGCATAAACAGAATACAAAACGTAACTAACAATGCACAAACACCAGAAGAGAAAGTAGATAACTGGGAGCTCCAAAAAATCAAACACTTATGCTCATCAAAAGACTTCACCAAAAGAGTAAAAAGACAACCTATAGACTGGGAAAAAATATTTGGCTCCGACATATCTGATAAGGGTCTAATCTCTAAAATCTACAAGATATTGCAAAACTTCAACAACAAAAAGACCAACAACCCAATTTAAAAAAGGGCAAAGGATATGAACAGGCACTTCACCAAAGAAGATATTCAGGCAGCTAGCAGATACATGAGGAAATGCTCACGATTATTAACCATTATAGAAATGCAAATCAAAACTACAATGAGAGGCTATCTCACCCCAACAAGGCTAGCATTAATCCAAAAAACACAAAATAATAAATGTTGGAGAGGTTATGGAGAGACTGGAACACTTATACACTGCTGATGGGAATGTAAAATGGTACAACCACTTTGGAAATCGATTTGGCACTTCCTTAAAAAGCTAAAATAGAAGTCCCATACAATCTAGCAATCCCACTCCTTGGAACATATCCTAGAGAAATAAGAGCCGTCACATGAATAGATACATGCACACCCATTTTCATTGCAGCACCATTCACGATAGCAAAAAGATGGAAACAACCTAGGTACCCATCAATGGATGAGTGGATAAACAAATTTTGGTATATTCACCCAATGGAGTACTATGCAACGATAAAGCACAACGATGAATCCATGAAATATCTTATAACATGGAGGAATCTGGAAGGCATTATGCTGAGTGAATTTAGTCAGTCGCAAATGAACAAATATTGTATGAGACCACTATTATAAGAACTCAAGAAAAGGTTTAAACACAGAAGAAAACATTCTTTGACGGTTACGAGGGTGGGGAGGGAAGGAAAGAGGGGAGTTCCTTAACTAGGTAGTGGACAAGAATTATCTTAGATAAAGGGAAGGACAGCACACACTACAGGAGATGTCAGCATAACTGGACTAAACCAAAAGCTAAGAAGTTTCCTCAACACAACCAAACACTTCGAGGGACAGAGTAGTAGGGGCATGGGTATGGGGACCATGTTTTCAGGGGACATCTAGGTCAATTAGCGTAACAAAGTTTATTAAGAAAATGTTGTGCATCCCACTTTGGTGAGTGGTGTTTTGGATCTTAAAAGCTAGTAAGCGGCCATCTGAAACGCATCAGTTGGTCCCAAACCACCTGGACCAAAGGAGAACGAAGAACACCAAAGACACAAGGAAAATATTAGCCCAAGAGACAGAAAGGACCACATAAACCAGAGACTCCATCAGCCTGAGACCAGAAGAACCAGATGGTGCCCGGCTACCACCAATGACCGCCCTGACAGAGAACACAACAGAGAGTACCTGATGCAGCAGGAGAAAAGTAGAGTGCAGAACTCAAATCCTAGTAAAAAGACCAGGCTTAATGGTCTGAGTCTGGAAGGACCCTGGAAGACAGGGTCCCCGGACTTTCTGTTAACTCAGAACTAAAACCATTCCCGAAGCCAACTCTCCAGACAAAGATTAAACTGGACTGTAAGACATAAAATGATACTCCCGAAGAGTGTGCTTCTTAGTTCAAGTAGATATACGAGACTAAAGAGGCAGTTCCTGTCCGGAGGCGAGATTAAAAAGCAGAAAGGGATAGTAGCTGTTTGAAAGGACACAGGAAATCTGTGGTGGAAAGGAGGAGTGTGCTGTCACATTATAGGGATAGCAACTAGGGTCACATAACAATGTTTTGTATTAATTTTTGTATGAGAAACTAACTTGAGCTGTAAACTTTCACTTAAAGCACAATATAAATAAATACATAATAAAGTACAATTTTTTAAAAAAAGAATTGGACTCTTTGTCATGCTCTTGAGAAGACTGCAAACATGGTGTCTGCAGCACAGATGCTATCTTTCAAACATCTATGTACACGCACAAACAAATCAAGTCTGAAGTACTGTGAAAAGGAAACTACTCTGTCACTTATATGTTGGTGTGTACACCTGCACATGCATGCAGGTCCATCTTTCTTCTTGGCTTTGCTCTGCAGAGTCTATGCAACAGCCTTCTAGATAAGTCAGTGACACCAGCCACAGTCTCCCCCCAGAACAACAAAGGTTTGAGCGCTGAAGGAAAAAAAACAAAAGCCTTCCTTCCTCCCAAACACCAACCTCTATCCCTTCTACTAGAGTACAGCTGCTGTGTAGACTTTGAGGTCTTTTTCACAGTAAAGATCCCAGGAGCAAATCTCTCTCACTTTCAGAACCAATCAACTCGAGCTAATTCATTTTTCCATTGCCACTGGCACTGCTGGGAAAACATGGAAAGAGGATCAAAGTGACGGAGTTTGAAAGGATGGAAAAAAATGTTTGTGCCCTGCCAGAGAATCTCACTGCATTGCTTCAGCCCAGGAATTGACTGAGCAGTACGTAAATCTAGATCAAATAAAGTGCAAGACCCATACCTTGAATCAGCCAAAGTAAAACACCTGGCCTTATCAGTTTGGTTTCGTTTTCAACATAAGCAATGTTCATATTACTTTCAACCGAATGCAACAAACCTTGACTCCTGTCATTTTCTCACAGGAAACTCTTGTTATGTTGGTGTGAGAAGTTTTAGGAGTTGGCTTCCTTTTTACAGACAGCACCTGGCCTGAGCTATCCCAACTTGTCTGGCCAATCTCTATGAAGTTGTTTAAACGTAATTGGCTTGTGCCTGCCTAGATGTCAGAGGCAATGAGGAAAACGGTGTTCTCCTTCATCAGGGATGTTAAAAGTGCCCAGACAATTTTTATATATCCATAAAACAGAGGCAGCACTGTGCTTCCTCTCTGCTGCTTTGTCAAATGAGCAGGTGGGATTTGCCCAGTCACTAGAACTGATGCTGCACACATTCTCTCCTAAGGTCAAACAGACCACTAATAGCTGTGAGATGGCAGAAATGTCACTCCCTAATCTCTCCAAACCCCAATTTCCTGAACTGTAAAATGGAAATAATGTGCATAACTCATAGCAACATAGTGAGGATTAAACTCATAATATAGAACATGGCCCTTGAATGTTATTTACTTTTTTGTGAATGAGATAAGGGGTGACGTTGAGAAGTGATGGACTTAATTAAATAACAGCCACCTTTTTTTTTTATTGTTGTGCTTTAAGTGAAAGTTTACAATTCAAGTTAGTCTCTCATACAAAAATTTATACATACACTGTTATGTGACCCTAGTTGCTCTCCCTATGCTGTGTCTGCACACTGCTCCTTTCTGCCCGGGATTTCCCGTGTCCATTCAGCCAGCTCCTGACCCTCTCTGCCTTCCCATCTGTCCTCTGAACAGGAGTTGCCCCTTTAGTCTCGTGTATCTACTTGAGCTAAGAAGAACACTCTTCACAAGTATCATTTTGTGTCCAATAGTCCAGTCTAATCTTTGTCTGAAGAGTTGGCCTCGGAAATGGATTTAGTTCTGGGCTAACAGAGAGTCCAGGGGCCATGTCTTCCAGGGTCACTCCAGTCTCAAACAAACCACCAAGTCTGGTCTTTTTACTAGAATTTGAGTTCTACACCCTTCTTTTCTCTCACTCCATGAGGGACTCTCTGTTGTGTTCCCTGTCAGGGTGGTCATTGGTGGTAGCTTGGCACCATCTAGTTCTTCTGGTCTCAGGCTGATGGAGTCTCTCGTTTATGTGGCCCTTTCTGTCTCTTGGGCTAATACCTTCCCGTGTCCATGGTGATCTTCATTCTCCCTTACTCCAGGTGGGTTGGGACAAATTGATGCCTCTTAGATGGCCGCTTGCTAGCTTTTAAGACCCCAGATGCCACTCACCAAAGTGGGATGCACAACATTTTCTTAATAAACTTTGTTATGCCAATTGACCTAGATGTCCCCTGAAACCATGGTCCCCAGACCCCCACCCCTATTACTCTGTCCCTCAAAGTGTTTGGTTGTATTCAGGAAACTTCTTAGCTTTGGTTTAGTACAGTTGTGCCGACTTCCCCTGTAGTGTGTGCTGTCCTTCCCTTCACCTAAGATAATTCTTGTCTATTATCTAGTTAGTGAATACCCCTCTCCTTCCTTCCCCACCCTTGTAACTGTCAAAGAATGTTTTCTTCT
The DNA here is from genome assembly GCF_000243295.1 of Trichechus manatus latirostris. Classification (NCBI taxonomy): domain Eukaryota; kingdom Metazoa; phylum Chordata; class Mammalia; order Sirenia; family Trichechidae; genus Trichechus; species Trichechus manatus. The sequence goes on from NW_004443978.1 coordinate 9,202,971, forward strand.
GTGTTTAAACCTTTTCTTGAGTTCTTGTAATAGTGGTCTCATACAATATTTGTTCATTTGCGACTGACTAAATTCACTCAGCATAATGCGTTCCAGATTCCTCCATGTTATAAGATATTTCATGGGTTCATCGTTGTGCTTTATCGTTGCATAGTATTCCATTGTGTGAATATACTGAAATTTGTTTATCCATTCATCCATTGATGGGTGCCTAGGTTGTTTCCATCTTTTTGCTATCGTGAATGGTGCTGCAATGAAAATGGGTGTGCATGTATCTATTCATGTGACGGCTCTTATTTCTCTAGGATATATTCCAAGGAGTGGGACTGCTGGATCTTACGGTACTTCTATTTCTAGCTTTTTAAGGAAGTGCCAAATCGATTTCCAAAGTGGTTGTACCATTTTACATTCCCATCAATAGTGTATAAGTGTTCCAGTCTCTCCACAACCTCTCCAGCATTTATTATTTTGTGTTTTTTGGATTAATGCTAGCCTCGTTGGGGTGAGATAGCCTCTCATTGTAGTTTTGATCTGCATTTCTCTAATGGCTAATGATCATGAGCATTTCCTCATGTGGCTGTTAGCCACGTGAATGTCTTCTATGGTGAAGTGCCTGTTCATATCCTTTGCCTATTTTTTAAGTGGGTTATGTGTCTTTTTGTTGATGAGGTTTTTCAGTATCTTGTAGATTTTAGAGATTAAACACTGATTGGATTTGTCATAGCCAAAATTTTTTTCCCAGTCTATAGGTTGTCTTTTCACTCTTTTGGTGAAGTCTTTTGATGAGCATAAGTGTTTGATTTTTAGGAGCTCCCAGTTATCCACTTTCTCTTCTGATGTTTGTGTATTGTTACTTATGTTTATAATCTGTTTATTCCATGTATTAGGGCTCCTAGTGTTGTCCCTATTTTTTCTTCCATGATCTTTATTGTTTTAGATTTTATATTTGTGTGTTCAATCCATTTTGAGTTAGTTTTTGTGCATGGCATGAGGTGTGAGTCTTGTTTCATTTTTTTGCAGATGGATATCCAGTTATGCTAGCATCATTTATTAAAGAGACTGTCTTTTACCCAATTAACAGACTTTGGGCCTTTGTCAAGTATCAGCTGCCCACAGGTGGATGAATTTACATCTGGATTCTCAACCCTCTTCCATTGGTCTATGTATCTGTTGTTGTACCAGTACCAGGCTGTTTTGACTACCATGGTGGTATAATAGGTTCTAAAATCAGGTAGTGTGAGGCCTTCCACTTTTTCCTTCTTCTTCAGTAATGCTTTACTTATCTGCGGCCTCTTCCCTTTCCATATGAAGTTGGTGATTTGTTTCTCCATCTCATTAAAGAATGCCATTGGAATTTGGATCAGGATTGCATTGTATCTGTAGATCACTTTGGGTAGAATTGACATTTTCACAGTATTGAGTCTTCCTATCCCTGAGCAAAGTATGTTTTTCCACTTATGTAGGTCTCTTTTGGTTTCTTGCGGTAGTGCCTTGTAGTTTTCATTGTTTAGGTCTTTTATGTCTCTGGTTAGATTTATTCCTAAGTGTTTTATCTTCTTGGGGGCTACTCTAAATGGTATTGATTTGGTGATTTCCTCTTGGAAGTTCTCTTTGTTTGTGCAGAGGAATCCAACTGATTTTTGTATGTTTGTCTTGTATCCTGATACTTTGCTGAAATCTTCTGTTAGTTCTAGTAGTTTTCTTGAGGATTCTTTGGGGTTTTCTGTGAATAAGATCATATCATCTGCAACTAGAGACACTTTTACTTCTTCTTACCAATTTGGATGCCCTTTATTTCTTTTTCTAGACTAATTGCTCTGACTAGGACCTCCAGCACAGTATTGAATAAGAATAGTGATAAAGGGCATCCTTTTCTGGTTCCCTTTCTCAAGGGGAATGCTGTCAGATCCTCTCCATTTAGGATGATGTTGGCTGTTGGCTTTGTATAAATGCCCTTTATTATCTTGAGGAATTTCCCTCTTATTCCTATTTTGCTGAGAGTTTTTATCAGGAATGGGTATTGGACTTTGTCAAATTCCTTTTCTGTATTGATTGATAAGATCATGTGGTTCTTGTCTTTTATTTATGTGATAGATTACATTAATGGTTTTTCTAATGTTGAACCATCCCTGCATACCTGGTATAAATCCCACTTGATCATGGTGAATTATTTTTTTGATATGTTGTTGAATTCTATTGGCTAGAATTTTGTTGAGGATTTTTGTGTCAATGTTCATGAGGGATATTGGTCTATAATTTTATTTTTTTTGTGGTGTCTTTACCTGGTTTTGGTATCAGGGTTATGCTGGCTTCATAGAATGAGTTTGGGAGTATTCTATCCTTTTCTATGCTCTGAAATACCTTTAGTAGTAGTGGTGTTAACTCTTCTCTAAAAGTTTGGTAGAATTCTCCAGTGAAGTTATCAGGACCAGGGGTTTTTTTTTGTTGGGAGTTTTTAAATGACCTTTTCAATCTCTTCTTTTGTTACAGGTTTATTTAGTTGTTCTATCTCTTTTTGTGTTTGTTTAGGTAGGTAGTGTGTTTCTAGAAATTTGTCCATTTCCTCTAGGTTTTCAAATTTGTTACAGTACAATTTTTCATAGTATTCTGTTATGATTCTTTTAATTTCTGTTGGGTCTGTTGTGATATCACCCATCTCATTTCTTATATGGGTTATTTGCTTCCTCATTTTTTTTCTTTTGTCAGTTCGGCAATGGTTAATCAATTTTGTTGATCTTTTAAGAACAAGCTTTTGGTCTTGTTAAGTCTTTCAACTGTTTTTCTAGTCTCTATTTAGTTTAATTCTGCTCTAATTCTTATTATTTCCTTTCTTCTGGTGCCTCAAGGCTTCTTTTGCTGCTCTCTTTCTACTCGTTCAAGTTGTAGGGTTAATGTTTTGATTTTGATCCTTTCTTCCTTTTGGATGTGTGCATTTATTGCTATAAACTGACTACCATTTTTTAGGGCCATCTCTGTGTCAGATGCTATGCTAGATGCTTCTTGTACTTTCTATCCTTCAATCTTCACAATGTGGAATTTTAAAGGAAAGTCAAAAAGGGCTTGATTCATTATTTGAAGAAGGTAAAATTTACTTAGTTTGGGTCCATTCCAAGAGAAAATTACCAACAGAGATCATTAGATTGGATGTTGTGGTGAATATTGGGACCCAATCCTCCAGAGAGTATTACCCATTCTATCTTAGGTTGGAAAGAATTACTGACTCCCAGATGGCAATATGCTTGGAAAGAGACCCAATTCCACAGGGTATTTAGCACTGGGCACCTTCCCTGTGGTCAGCAGTGTGTCAGACAATAAAAGCCTTCAGATAAGTAGAAAATGTTGGGTAGAGAATTTGAGGAGTTCAAATCCATCCATCAGTCTGTCTTTCTATCCAACCATTCATTCAAACATATTTATTGAGCCCCTCTTTTGTGTCAAGTTCTTTGTTCTGTATAAAAATACAAGAAAGAGAGTCAGAGAGAGCAGCTGCCTCCTGGAGCTTATATTCTAGTAGACTTATTCTTAGGATATAGTTACAGAACAAGGGAAGATAGTTTAGAATCAATGGATTGGGAGCTATATTCCCAGTAGGAGAATAACTAGTTAATCTTTCTGTAAGACAGTCCAGCAATGGGTATTAAAAACTGTCACATTTTACATTCCTTTTGACCCAGTAAATCTACTTCAAAAATGTTATCCTAAGGAAATCATCATATGTGTGAATCCTATCTGTGAATGAAGGTTCACTTATAATGTTATTTGTTGCAGTATTGCTTAGAATATTAAAAAAATTGGAAATAATCTAAATGATCAATGAGGGATCAGTTACATAAATTATAATGCATTCGCATACTGGAATATTATGTTGTTGTTAAAGTTTCTGTTCTACACATATTGTTAAGTGAAAAGGGTGGGTCATAAAACAACAGAATAAGATCTTACTTTGACTTTTTAATAATATGGAATTATATCCAAAAAACTCGTTTCCGTCTAGTCAATTCCAACTCATAGTGACCCTAAAGGATAGAGTAGAATTGCCCAACAGGGTCTCCAAGGAGTGGCTGGTGGATTCAAACTGCCAACCTTTTGGTTAGCAGCCAAGCTCTTAACCACTGCACCACCAGGGCTCCATGGGATTATATAGATGGATAAAAATATTTACATGTGGGACGAAAATAGGGTTCTAATCCAGATCATCAGTCTATAAATCTCTTGCAGTTAAGGGTCTATGAGTATTGAGTTTTGGGGAAAAATCTTCTGGGTCATCTTCCAGCTTTAAAACTACTTTCATCATCAGACCTGAATTGAAGAGTAATGTATGTCTTTACTAAAGTTTCCTGGTGGTGTGTGTGTATGGGGCAGAGGCGGGTGTTATGCAGCATAGCTCCTAACAAATATGTCTTTTAAAAAATATCTTTTCCTTGACTCAAAATTCTACTTCACACTCATGCTACTTGGATACCTTCGCTTTTCGTTTTGATCTCTCTCATCCCCTCAAAACCCCCAGCCTTTGCAGCCCTTCTTCTTCACTCCCATTCTCCTCCTTTCTTCTCCTCTCTTGTCTCCTCGCCGTTCCCCTCTTCTCCCTCTCTCTTTTTCTCTCTCTGGCTCTCTCTTCTTCTCTTCCGAATTTCTCCTCATCCCTTATCTTTTCTTCTTTACAATGCTGCCATGCCCTTTCTTACATAGATCAGCTCAGTCTCTCAGCTTGCCGACTTTCTTTTCCACCAATCTCCCTAACCAGCATAAAAAAACTCTCCTTCTCAAAAAAAAAAAAAAAAAAGGGAGAGAGAAATGTGAACACTTACAGTTTAATAGTTCAATAGCTTTCATGTGTGTATTGTTAATATTGGTTGTATCTCAGTGTTAACATTTAGGGTAATTTAATTTTCTTTATTTGCTCATTTGAATTTATTTTAGGCTTTCAAAAGTAAATATGTATTTTTCTGAATAAGATAAAAAGTTTTTAAAATAATAAAACATACTAGACACTATAGCTTTTAGCCTGGTGGTGCAGTGGTCAAGTGTTTGGCTGGTCACTGAAAGGTCAGAGGTTTGAACTCACCAGCCACTCTGCAGGAGAAAGATATGGCAGTCTGCTTCTGTAAAGATTTACAGCCTTGGAAACCCTATGAGGCAGTTTTACTCTGTCCTATAGGATCGCTATGAGTCACAATCGACTTGATGGCAGCAGGTTTGGTTTGGTTTATAGCATTTAGCCACTGCCTGTCTGTCAGTTTGTTGCTATGATGCTGGAAGCTATGCCACCAGTATTTCAAATACCAGCAGGGTCACCCATGATGGATAGGTTTCAGTGAAACTTCCAGACTAAGACAGACTAGGAAGAAAAGCCTTGTGATCTAATTCTGAAAATTAGTCAGTGAAGGCCTCATGAATCACTACAGAACATTGTCTGACTCACTTGCTTTGGACATGTCATCATGAGGGAGCTATCACTAGAGGAAGACATCATATTTGGTGAAGCAGAGCACCAGTGAGGGTGAGGGAGACCCTCGGTGAGATGGAATGACACAATAACTGCAATGATGAACTCGAACATGCTGGCAATCATGAGGATAGCACAGTACAGGCAACGTTTCGTTCTGCTGTACATAAGGTTACCATGTGTCAGAGTCAGCTCAACAGCAGCTATCTATTGATAGCATTTATACATCTGATAATTTTTGCTGAAGGAATTACCAAGTCCCCTGTGAACACTGTTAAAGCTGAGTGCCATGAAATAGTGAGTGGCCTTCCCGATAGGTCCAAGACTGCTGCAAGGGCTCAGGATGTCCCTAAAAGTGTCACATCTTCCTCAGTGAAATATCAAAGCCCCATGTCCTCTTTCCAGCTAACAATTCTCACCTCCTCTTCTCCTCTGTAGATTCACCCACCAGCCTCAGACATGACAGGCTTCGCAATGCAGCAGACACGCTCTGACAGAGTGGTCTCTGTTATCACAGTATGGTGTGTATTGGACAACCTGCTTCAGAATGCCTTAGGGACTTGGTAAAAATGTCAGTCTTACCCACTTAACTTTTGTCTTCCCCTTTTTAGCCACACACACTTACACATCCACACACATAAAACCGTCATCACAATGGCTATGATATTACCCTCTCCTCCCCAATATCCCTGCCTGTAAGCACAATGTGGACAAGCTTACATCAATACCAAACTCTCACCAGCTCCAGGTCTGCACCTGGTGATGCAGGTACTCCCAAAGTCTCTGCCCGTGATTCTGGGATGTGCCCAGAATAGTGTTCTCCATATGTAAAGGAGCCCATCTCCCAGTGCTCTGCCCCAGCCCCTTGCTATAGTTCCTGGCCATCACCTCCACTGCCAGTGGCCTCCATGGACCTACCCCTTGCAGTGACACCTTCCATTGCTCCCCAAACCTCAATTCCCAAGGTGTCAGAGCAGAAAAGGATTTCAGAATCCCCAATTCTGGGCTGTGCTTTATCACCCAGACCCTAAAACATTGTTGTTTGCACTCAGAACCTCACAAAGTGCCTCATGAAACAAGGCCTTTTGCGTTTTGACTCTGGTTATCCCACTGGAGATTCCAACCAGTCCTGGAGGCTGGACAGGAAACCAACTTCCCACCATGCCCTACATTCTCTCATCTCTCCTTCTTTTCTACTGCCAAAAATCTTCCCCTTCCTTCAACAACCACCACAGGGCATGTGTGTTAACTCAGCAAGTACTTGGGTGGGGGTGGCCCAATTTCTCTGGCAAAAGAATGTGGGCCCAGCTCTAGTCCAGCCAAGACCCCTTGTTAGGCCATCTTTGGCTAATGCTTCCCTTGGTCTGCATGGGAATTTTCACTGCAGACTACAAGCTCATGGCTGAGAGGAGCATCACACCAATTGACTCAAATACAAAGATCTGTGTGGCAGGTTATATTTACCAGAGACAGTCAAATACAGGTGGGGCTTTATAACTGCCTTCAAGGGGATGCAGCAGAAGGGATACTGTGTGATTTCCTAGGCTAAGTCATAAAAAATGACACAGCTTCCACAGGCTCTCTCTCACCTGGGACATGTGCCTTTGGAGCCCTGAGCCACCATGTAAGAAGACTGGTGACCCTGAATCGTCATGGTGAAAAGAGCACATGGAGGAGAGGAAGATGCCTGAGGAGCCCCTTGCTCTTCCTGCCCCTGCTGTGCAAAGCTCTGCAAGTCTTCCAGCATCAACCACCAGACATATGATGAGTGATGATTTTGGTCCCCAGCCTCTGGGGTGCTCCAGCTAACAACACGTGGAGCAGAGATGTGCCATTCCTGCCAAGACCTGCCCAAACTGCAGATTCACAAGCAAAAAAATGTTGTCATTCTTTTAAGCCACTAAATTTTAAGGCAGCTTGTTCCACAGCCATTGTTACCAGAACAATCTACAAAACCTGGGTTCTGGAATCCCAAGGTCCCCTGAGAAGTGAGATAAACTCTCTGAGGTTAACTGAGGTTAAATCACTAAATCCAGCAAGGATGGCCCATTAGCATGTAACAGCAGAGAGAGAGAGAGAGAGAGAGAGAGAGAGAGAGAGAGAGAGAGAGAGAGAGAGAGAGAGACTGCATGGAACCACAAGAGGACATTTTTCTTGGCCCCACAAGGCAACTGTTTTCACATTATTTTTGAGCCCTACAAGCATTTGCCCATATGAAGGCCATGAGCATCAGCCTTTCTGGGAAAACAGGACTTTGCATCCTGAGCTTCAGGTCACAAGGTGCCAGCAGGGACTTGCCATCTGGACTGCCTCCGTGGATGGCTCTTACACCAGCACAGGCTTGAAGCCATTGTCTTAGTTTGGTTTCTTCAAAAAAAGACCCTGAGATGATGATTTGAGAGCAAGTAATTTGTTTTTAATGTAATCCCAGAAAATACTGTTAGGGAAGTAGGAAGTGAGAAAGGGAAGGAAGCAAATAACGTATGTGTTATCAAGTCAGATAACACTATGGTCAACTGGGGCTCAATCCTTCTGGGGACCTCTGGGAGACTGTGTAGAACATGTTTCAAAATTGTCCCATCCAAGAGACAAGGAAGCTGGGGTAATTTCCAAATCCCTCCTGGCCTATGCAATGCAAGCCTTAAGCATGCCAGGTAGAATGCCAGGTGTTTCCAAAAGGAAGCTGTCAACACATTTGGGAAAGGTGAGTACTGAGGGGGTGTGGGCAGGGCATCAATAATGTTTGCCATAGCCATTGTGAGACTGGACAAAGGCACCAAGATACCTAACATAGCGGAGATGGTGGAAGCCATCATCTGACCACTTCAAGTTGGTTAGCTCAGTGAGAACTGGGCAGCAAGCACAAAGGTCCTGAGGCAGGAACTTGGGAAGCAGTTTGGGAGTTGAGGTCAGAGAGGGTGGCCAGAGCATGCCAGGTTTCCAGGCCACTGACAAGACTTTGGAGCCCTAGTGGTGCAGTGATTAATAGCTCGGGTGCTAACCAAAAGGTTAGCAGTTCGAATCCACCAGCCACTCCTTGGAAACCCTATGGGGTGGTTCTACTCTGTCTTGTAGGGTCCCTGTAAGTTGGAATCGACTCGATGGCAATGGGTTTGGTTTTGGTTTTGGTTTTGGTTTGGCAGAACTTTGAATTTTTCTCTGGGTAAAACGAGAAGCCCTGGCCTGGTTTTGAGCAGAATAATATAATCTGACTTAAAAGAATTGTTTCAGTTGTGTGTCAGGGTGGACGACTATGTAGGAGACCACTGCAGCAAAGCAGGCGAGAAGGGACCAGGATGGTGGTCATGGAGGCCAAAGGAAATGGGAAGATTCTGTATATTTTGAAGTTCAGGCCACTAGAATTTGCTGATGAATTGCATGTACAGTGGGAACCAAAGAGAAGTGTCAAGGGTGCCTGGGAGATGCTTTCCCTAGCTCCATGGACTGAGATAGGAAAGACTGGAAGAACAGGTGTGCGTGGGGAGGGTAAGGAGCTTGTTCTTGACATGTGAACTTAAGTTGCCTATTAAACACCCAAGTGGAGATGTCAGGTAGGCAGCTGAATGCATAAATCTGTAGTTCAAGGCTGAGGTCTAGACTGAGCATATAAATTTGAGGGTAGAATTCGCCAGTGATCCTACTGTCAACACCATAGGTTTCGTTTCGTGGTCTTCAGACAACCCACTAAACTTTTAGTAGGGGAAACATTTCCAACGCCTTCTGCTCAGTTCCAAATTCTCAGGGCATAGGGCTGAGCTTTCCCTCATACCATTGGTTCTCCTCTACCTGCCCCTATTGGTCTCTTCTCCATCTTTGTCTCTTGGTAGCTGCCCCCAGAATGGTTGGTCCCTCCAGGAAGCACCTGTAATGGCCCCCTGCTCCCGCAGAGAGTCATTTCCCAGGCTCAGTGTCCCACTGGCCTCAAGCACTGGCCTTCCAACATTAAAGCCAAGGACACCAGGGAGGGGAGTTGAGCAAACCTTTTCCTTGTGCAATATGGGCTCAGTCCAAAGATTGGGTTACGTTCCAGAATGCTCTGGCAGGAGTCGATCAGCCTCACCTCCTGCCAGGCCCCTGGGAAGGAAATATAGAACTCATTGTCCCACAAATGAAGCCCAGAGCTTCTCCTGTGAGCGAGCATCATCGGGAGCCAAGCCCTGCTAGAGGTTCTGCCCTGGAGATGACACTCCAGCCTCATCTGGCCAGACTACAGGAGACTCTGCAGGTGACCTCCTGGCTGGAAAAGCAGCATGCCTTTTCCCGTGGGACATCTGTACATGCTTTGAGGGAAATGACCTGTATCTGCAACTTCTCTGATACTTGAAACTGCTGAGTTTTCATGTTTTATGTGAGATGTTCCCATCCAAGAAGTCCAGGTTTCCGAACAAGAACACGGTGCATCTGTCTCTGTCTGGCTGTTGGAAATGCGCTGTTACCTCTAGCCTGTAAAGTGTGATCTAACCAGTTGAACTGCTTCCTGCTGCCAGGGAGATGGAAAACAAGAAGTCAGGCAATGGTGCCTGAGCAATAACAGGAGCCAAATGAGTGCTGCAGAACTGTCTCCAACTCCAGGCACAAGCTTGGACATCTCCTGCTGAACCTCATTTCTTCTCTGACTGAGGGGAAAGCTGAGTCCTGACACTCTGCTTTTCCAGTCACCACTATTGTAAACTGACTTGTCCAAATGCTACCTGTGGGCTCTGGTTCTCTTGAACAATTTTAATTCAGGTCTCCTAGGAGTTTGTGTTTGCCTTTATAACATTTAAAAATTCTCTCCTCTTTTTCTACCTTCCTAAATGTATTTTAGGTCCCATGTGTAGTGTTGACTTCAGGTGTATTCAAGTTAAAATTTGATTTGGTAAAAAAAAAAAAAAAACTCTGTTTCACATGCACACCAGTGTTCACTGCAGCACTATTCACAACAACCAAAAGGTGAAAACAACCTAAGTGTCCATCAACAGATTAATGGATAAACAAAATATGACACACACATACAATGGAACATTACTTGGCCGTAAAGAGAAATAAAGTTCAGATACATGCTATGACATGGATGAATCTTGAAAGCATTATGCTCAGTGAAATGTCAGACACAAAAGGACAAATATTGTATGGTCCCACTTACATGAAATACCTAGAATAGACAAAGGCGTGGAGACCATAGTTTATTAGTGGTTGCCAGGGGCTGGGGGGAGGAGGAAATGGGGAGTTAGAACAAAAACCTCTGTTTGCACATCATAATTTGAGATGATGGAGGACAGATGATGTGATAGGAATTCGATGGACTGAGAGGCAGAAGGTGGGGTCTCAAATTGGCGCTTGGGCCTTAGGCAGCTTTCTTACCTTTCTGCAGCTCTATTTCCTCACCTGTAAAATCTAGGGTGGCAAACTCCAATGCCTTGAGGAGCAGCCACAGTGAAGGTTCTGTGATGCACTGAGCTGCCTGCCCCATGCTTCCATATAAGCACTGACACCACTCTTGACCTTCTAGTCCTAATGATCTAGGTTCTGAATGCTGGGTGCAAGTATTCAGCCAAATCTCCAAGTGTCTTCTCACACCAAGGCCTTTGTTCTCTCCTTCACTCCCACGTCCACCTACACTTGAGTCCTGTCCCTGAGGGACCTGGAGATTCTATCCATCTCTGAGAGTCTTGAGTGAAGTCTTGCAATAAAAATGGATTTGGGAGAAGGTGAGCATACATGGGAGGAGCTCTACTCCATCAATGTGAAGTCTGTCAGCAGGGCAGGCAGAGAGAGCTGTGACGGGGACTGGAGGTCAGGTGGGCTGCCACCCCTAAGGACAGACACTGGGCAGGAGAGAAGAACTACCAAAATGAAAAATGATAGTGAGGGGGCTTCACTCACTTAAGAAATAATCACTGAGTGCTCACCGTGTGCCAGGCCCTGAGGACCAGAAGTAGATAAAACAGACATGAGTCCATGGCTGACGTTCTCCTGGGAGACAGAGAGGTAGTCGACTAGTAAACAGTGAAAATATGTGACATGTCAGATGGTGATGAGGGGAAAGAAGGGAAAATAAAGTGGGGCCAGTGGACAGGATGGTAACAGAAAGATCTGGCCAGGAAGGTGAACATGAGTCAAAAACTAGAATGAAGGAAGGGTTCCTGAGTTCCAGCTGTCTTGTGCTAACACTGATGGTTGGGGCAGCTGGGATGAAAGCAGTTGTCTTTGTGGAAGAGGCCACGCTTTGTCTTTCTTACAGTTTGGGAAACAGTAATAATAAAACTGAGTCTAGAACAAAGGGCACCTACATAGCTTCATGTAGCTCACTTGCAAGTGGCCTGGCCTGGTCAGTCTGAAAAGAAAGCTAAATTTGAATTCCTTTCTAAATCATGGATTATCCAGCTGACTCAGACTGACCATTCCCTGCTGTTCCTCCCCTGCCATTTTGCACATTTTCTTGTCTGACCCCTGAAGGGATATGAGTTCATAATTTATGGTGATTTTACAGTGAGAAGAGAGAATTCCCACCGAACATTTCCAATAGTCCCCAATGGACTTTCTGTGGGGCAGCTGTATGAGAATTACCCAGGGATCCTGTTAAACCTAAAGATTCCTGGGACCATCACCCAAAGTCTGATGCAGCAAATCTGGAGTAGATAGCTGCAGTAACAGCCCCCATTTATTCCACCTCTTTGAGCCCATACCCTTGGGTGGCCCCCTCCCACACTAACTGTGGGTCTGGCCACTTGACTTTCTTTGACCAATGTGACATCAGCAAAGGTGACACAAAGTAGAGGCATAAAAAATGCCTGTGATTTGGGGCCTGCCCTCTTACTGTTCTTGGAACTTGTAGCCCATGAGAATGAGCCTGAACTGGCCTGATGGAAGAAGAGAGACCTGTGGTCCAGTTGCATCAGTCACTCCAGCCAATAACCTGCCGATCACCAGTCGTGTGAGGGAGGCTATCATAGACAAGCCATACCTCAGTCAACCTGCCATCTGGCCACAGGTGCATAAGTGAACCCCTTCAAGATCATATTAGAAGACCCAGAGCAAAAGAAGCCCCATCCCACACACAGAACTGTGAGCCAAACAAATGGCTGCTGTTTTAAGTCATCAAGTTTTGAAGTAGTTTGTTATGCAACAAAAGCTACCTAATACAAAACTCAAGAATTGATGATTTTTGTAAGCTCTCTAGGCATATCTGGTGGTGGAGTCAGGTATGGGAACCCATGGTGTATTATCCTTAGTCACCATATCTCCTAATGCCTTTTCCTCCACATGTTGTTGTGTGGGCACAGCTGTGACCTTGCTGAGAGAGTAGGGTGTGGTGAGGGAAGGTCTCACCTGGGACCCCTTTCCATCTGAGATCAGCTCACTCTCAGACTACAGAGAGAATGGGATTCCAGCCTGGAAATGTTGGGGTCTGGCGCAGGGTCTGACAGCATTTCTCAGGTTAAATCCAGAGACTGGGGACAGTGGACAACTAGAAGGTATTGAAATGGGGCACTCTAGTTTTCTGTCTCTTGAAAACTGGAGCCTGAGGGAAGACTAATCCAACAGGCCAGAGATACAATATTCCAAGGACTTGGAGGAGAGGGGTGGGAGCCAAGTCAAGGCTTTAGGCTTGGCTGGGTCCACAGAAGAGATGAGTGTTTTGGAAGAGAAGGGAAAGACAGGCAGCAAAAGAGTGATTGTGAGCTTGATTCTTTATCCCACAGATCCACCCGGGAAAACAATGCTTTTACTTTTCAAAAATGGAAAATGAAAAATCTGCTTTCTTTTTAGCAGCAGTCAAAATTATTTTCCTATACAATGCCCTAAATATTGGAATAAGTATGTAGTACTGTTGAACACAGGAAACCAGCAGAGCAAGACCTCCAGAGGCCACTGCTGGGCTCTGCTTTCAGACCAGATCCCAATTCAGTGTTCAGGCAGCGGCAGATGTTGGAGGGCAATGCTGCCTCAGTCTCCCTCAGTGCTCTTCCCCAATGTCCAGTTGTTGGTCCAACCAAGAAGTTTTCCCTAATCCATTTCTGTCTAGTTAATTCTAACTCATGGTGACCTCATGTGTTACAGAGTAGAACTGCTCCATAGAGTTTTCAATGGCTATAATCTTTGCGGAAGCAGATCACCAGGTCTTTCTTCCACAGTGTTGCTGGGTGGATTCAAACTACCAACCTTTCAGTTAGTAGCTGAGGGCAAATTGTTTGCACCACCCAGGGTCCTTGAAGTTCTCCCTAATTGCCACAAAATTCTTACTGAAAATTAGCATTTTTCTCCTAGACTAACCATTGTGTGGAGCCCTGGTGGAGTGGTGGTTAAGAACTTGGCTGCTAACCAAAAGTTTGGCAGTTCAAATCCACCAGCCGCTCCTTGGAGCCCCTATGGGGCAGTTCTACTCTGCTATGAGTCAGAATTGACTAGACAGCACCTAACAACGGCAACAACCATGGTGCGACAGTTTCTTAAATTATGTAAGACATCCACTTGCCCAGCAAACATCAAAAGTATTAATCTGAGAAAATACAACTCAGAAAATGAGCTAGGTAAGTAAACATAATTTTAGAAAATTCCCTTCTATTGGCAGGCAGGGAGAAGGAATAAACATGGCTCTGGTCCTGAAATCCATAGAGGGTGGGTTCTGGAATTAGCTGTGTGCCCTTGGAGAAGGTATCTCCCCTCACTGTAAACTGAGGGCTGAGCTACGTGAGGTCTTGAGTCCCACCCGTCTCTGCCTTTCCACATTTGAAGGATCCTGCTAGGAGCTCGCCCCTGAATGGCCAACCCTGTGTTTGGGACAAGCTGTCACAGGTCACAGTCACAGGTCAGGTGAAGGAATGTGTCCCACACAGAATGGATGTCAGAGGACAGAGGCTCAAGAGAAGACAAACCATCAGACTTTCAGCTCTCCCTCATAGGTACAATGGGGATGCTTCCAATACCTATCTGTAAAGGCGATGGTGAGTAAATGAGATAAAGTAGGTAAGGACTAGAGCACAGTACCAGGTGGACAGAAAGACCTCTGTAGCGTTAGCTGATATTAATCTGGTATTAATGTTGTAGCTGCTGTTCACAGGGGCTCAGGTGAGGCTTACATCCCCACCTGCGAATACATGGCCACTAATGGTGGCCTCAGGGCCCTCAAGTGGGCAGTTGATACTTTCCTTTCTGACCCTCCCAAGTTGGATTTTAGTTCTGTTCAACCGGCAGCTCCTAATGGTCATCTACTCAGCAGGCCCAGGGAACGAGGGAATGCAAAGAGGAATCAGATAGGGTCTCTCTACTCAAATGACTCAGTCTAATGGGAGTCCTAAGCACCCACTGCCTGCAAACTCAGCCACAACCATTTCAACAGGGCTGAGAGGTGTATCAGCAGCCTTTGGCACACTAGGAGCAGCTGCTCAAAACTCGACTCAGTGGCAGATGTTCCAGGGATGTCTTTACATTGAAGTCTTATAGCAGATGCAGCCAGTACCTCATCCATAGCTCCTCAGGACTTACCATTTCAGTGCGTCCTGGCCCAACTTCCCACTACCAACCCCTGTACCTCTATGTCTAAGAGTTTTCTCTGGTGCTAAAGTCACTTTGCCGCACCCATGAGGCAGAGGGAATCAATGTCCCTCAAGAGCAGCTCTCGACCAATGACTAACGGAAATTAGTGGACAAATACCCCATGTCTTAGTCATCTAGTGCTGCTGTAACAGAAATACCATAAGTGGATGGATTCAACAAACAGAATTTTATTGTCTCACAGTCTAGTAGGCTAGAAGTCCAAAGTCAGGGCATCAGCTCCAGGGGAAGACTTTCTCTTTCTGTCGGCTCTGGAGGAAGGTCCTTGTCATCAATCTTCCCCTGGTCGAGGAGCTTCTCAGCACAAGGACCGCAGGTCCAAAGGATGCACTATGTTCCTGGTGCTTCTTTCTTGGTGGTAGGAGGTCCCCATGTTTCTCTACTTGCTTCTCTCTTTTATATCTCAAGAGGGATTGACTTAAGACACAACCTAATCTTGTAGATTGAGTCCTGCCTCATTAACATCATAGAGGTAGGATTTACAACACATAAGAAAATCACATCAGATGACAAAATGGGGGACAATCACACAATACTGGAAATCATGGGCTAGCCAAGTTGACACATATTTTCGGGGGGCATAATTCAATCCATGATATTCTACTTTTGGCACACAAAAATTCATCATGTCCTTGCCACATGTAAAACATATTCACCCCCATCATATCATAGCAAAAGTCTTAAATCAACTCCAAGTCCAAAATCCAAAAATTCCTCTTCATCTGTGAAATCTAGAATACAAGTTATCTGTTTCAAAGTACAATGGTGGAACAGGCACAAGCTAGACATTTCCATTACAAATGGGAGAAATTGGAGGGAAAGAAGAGATAACAGGCACCAAGCAAGTCATCAGAACACTTTACATTAGTTCTAAAGGCTTGAAAATAATCCTCTGTTCTCTGAGACCATTTAGGCAATGGCCTTGCCCTCCAGACTCTAGGTATTGGTCACACTCTCCAGATTCTGAGTGGAGTCTCCTCAGCCCTGGGCTTTAGCTCCACCTTCCAGGAGCAGAGGAATGACAACTCTCCTCCCTCAAATTTGGGCGGCTCCATTCTCCTAGTCCATCTGAGTAGCAACTCCACCCTTTGAGACTCTGGAGGTCGTGGCCATACCGTTTGAGACTGAGGCAGCTCTGATTCCTGCGTTCCTTGTTTCTTCAGTGTCTGCTTCCTGGTTCCTTGGCCTCTCGGCCCCTTGGGCCTCACATCCCCATCTGCCCTGCTGGGGCAAGTGTTCCAAAGCTCTCCCTCATCTGTGATAAGTGTCTGGAGGCACCCTACTCTGCCTGTAAAACTTCGGCCAGAAGGCACTCAGCTCTCTTGCTCCGTGGGTTGGCAAGCCTAGCTCCACTGATATGTGCCCCTAGGCACTCCACTCCACCAGGAAGCCTTGTGTGCAAAGGCACTCAGCTCTCTCGCTCTGTGGGTCAGCTCCAGCGCTGTCTTGTGCTGGTCTCCTTGTTCTGCTGCTGCCATTTTTCTGATGAAAAATAGCTCTCCTCATTTCCTTCTGATTCCTCACCAGAATTGTCTTTGACGTCCATAATTCCACCAACAGTCTCTTCAAGGCAATCTAGGCTTTTACTATTAGGCACTTTAAAACCCTTCCAGCCTCTATCCATTCCGTTTCAAAACCACTTCCACATTTTAGGTATCTATTAGAGCAGCACCCGACTCCCAGTACCAAATTCTGTCTTAGTTATCTAGGGCTGTCTCTAGCAGAAATACCACAAGTGGATGGCTTTAACAAAGAGAAATTTATTCTCTCACAGTTTAAGAGGCTAGACGTCCAAATTCAGGGTGCCAGGTCTAGAAGGCTTTCTCTCTTTGTCTGCTCTGGAGGAAGGCCCTTGTCCTCAATCTTCCCCTGAACTAGGAGCTTCCCTGTGCAGGAACCCCAGGTCCAAAGGACACACACTGCTCCCGGTGCTGCTTTCTTGGTGGTATAAGGTCCCCATGTCTCTCTGCTCATTTCTCTCTTTTATATCTCAAAAAATATTGGCTTAAGACAAAACCTAATCTTGTAGATTGAGTCCTGTCTCATTAACATAACTGCTGCTAATCCCACCTCATTAACATCAGGATTTACAACACATAGGAAAATCACATCAGATGACAAAAATCCCACACAATACTGGGAATCATGGACTAGCCAAGTTGACACACATTTTGGGGGGATACAATTCAATCCAATACCCCCCAGCTCCCTCACTTGGGTGGAAAAACTCTGTGGTGTATGTTCTATACCAACTGCCAGAGTTTCCCAGCAAGACTGAGCTCTAGTTGCTCATAGTGATAATGTGCTTCATAATACACCAGATAGGCTGTCTTCCCTTCCCTGTCTCATCTTCCCACTCTCCGACTAGTGTTTCCTTCACCTCTCAAATAAACCAGTAGACCTTGAATCCTTGCCTAGGGTCTACTTCTGGGGAAACCCAACTTCATACAAGGTTTTTTTTTTTTTTCTTTTCCCCCCTCTCTCTAGTTCCACTTTGGCCCTAAAACCCATCTATTTGTATCTTCTCCCACCACACGGGCCTGGCTCATACATTCAACATTCCCAAGCCCTGGATAAATTTTGCTATGAATTGAACTCACCTGGTCTCCAGCATCATCTACTATTCTTCACTTTGCCTGAATCTTTGGAGCTTCCGTATTAGAACTATTCCTGAGTTTGCTAAATCTAGCGCCTTGGAGGTCAGATGAATCTCTAGAACCAGCTTAGAATCCTACTTGTCCAGCATTGGGTCTATAGCCCAGCACCTCCAAACCCCTGCCTGTCACTCCCATCTTGCACCCAAAAAGTGAGTCCATGGCACCATGGATGGTTCACAGCTCACAGCCCACATCTGGAACACCAGTCACCAGGAACTAAGACTCATTCCTCACATTCTCAGCTCCTGACTCCTGCCTCTTCTCCCTATACCTTCATTGTGCCACTTCATTTGACAGCTACTCTTGCTTTTTTGACCATGGCACTCTAGGTGTCTTCTCTTTGATTCTACATGTCTTTGGCCATTTGGGGTCATTTCAGCTCCTTTCAGCTTGGTCCCATGTACCCTGCTGCATTGTGAGAACAGTAATGAAGAAGCTACTTCTGGTCTAGGGGAGGATTCAGATAACTGCATGAGCAATTACAACCCAGTGTGACAAGTTCTATGATGGGGTAAGTACAGAGTGCCACAGGAGCACCAAGAGAGTGACATGAAATCCACGACTCAAATTAGCCAGGGGTAGAATGGGCATATGCAAAGGCCAAAAGGGGATGATAAGACTCTGCAATGAACCCTGAGTTATCATAGCGATGGTAGTCAATACAGGAGCCTGATAATATTTAATGACACATTCTCCTCTCAGCTGAAACTAAAATTTAAATCTTTAAAACTTATGCAGGTCCAATTCACTGATGAGCTTTGTTTTCTCATGGAATCTTACCTCTGAGTTACTTCCTGTTTGTCTCTCTATCTCTGCAGGTGATAAACACCATTATCCACAGATCTATTTAGAAGACATTGGCTAAGGTGAAAACAGTTTAATTTAGCCCTGTATGTGTGGGCAGCAGCAAATCTGAGCTCTGGAGAATTGCAGGATTTCTCTGCTGCATCACTTGCTCTAGGTAAAGGCAGCATCAAAACCATCAGGAAACCTGCACCTGATTAGCAGCTCTACCAGCAACCTGTCAGAGGCCCCATGCCATCATCACTGCAAATATGATTGCATGTGTGGAAATCTCTGGGAAAGAAGACAAGAGGCCTCGCCTAGTCCATTTCTAATAATTTTAGCTGATCTCTTCATGGGGTTTCCCCGCCCACCCAAGGCATAAACCCTGTCTCCAAGATGTGGGGCCTGGAAGAAACTCAGGTGTTTCCACTTTATCAGGAGAGGGGGGCTTAAACAACTTCAGTAAATGCACCTCTCCTTTATTACCATTTCCTGTCTGATTTCCATCAAACCTAAGGGGCTGGAACAGAATGGGGAGCCTGTTTGCTGGATGGAAATACCAAGTGGGGTGTTCATGATATGATGGGGTGGATAGCAGGAGGCAGCAAGGACAGTAGGCAAGGTGGAAGGTGGTGTTGGGGTAGCCCATATTTGGTGAGACTGACAGAATCTGAATGGCTTCTGAGATCTGGATGTCTACTTTCTAGGTGAGTTTGATATTTTTGAAAACAGAGAGCTCAATCGTGTGTGTGCACACACATGCGCACACACAAACACATAAGCACACATATGCATTCCCTCTTTGCCCCTCCCTGTGACTAACCTATCCCCCAAAATAGCCTCATGCAAGTGGGGAACTTTACATGATCCCACGAAGGCAGCCGTCTCCCAAAGGGCACTATAGAAGTCAGAGCCACTACAGTAAGAGATAATTATAAAGGAACCTCGCCCACAAATGGTAAAGAATAGAGTCAGTGTCAACTGTTATGGTGAATCTGAATGCAATTCTGTTCAAAGAACAGGAAATGGCCATGCCACATTCTGCCTGGAACCAGGGATTGATGAAAAACTGCTTTAGCTTGAGCCTTTTTTTAAAAAAAATTGTCATATGTTTCCATTAATACTACTACTGTCTCTAGGTGTCTCAAGGAACAAAATGGATATTTCCTCCATATCAGTCTTGCCTATATCCCATACTGACCCAATCTTTACAAAAATGAAGTCAAACCCTTTGGCACTCCCTGATATCCATGTTTTCCAAAACTCTGACCATTTTTGTGGCTCTCATCTTCCACTGCTCCTCCAAATTTCTCACAGCATTTTGTCCTCTAAGCCATTGGAGACACCCTGCCCACTACACACTTCATATTCCTTGTAAGAAGAACATCATAGAGTGGTGTGGAAGATGGGGCCCTTGTATTCCTGCAACTGCAACACTGGAAGACTAGAAACTCACTGGCACGTATCACTCACCCAGGAAATGAACACAGCACCAGTTGAGGAAATGAGTAGCAAGAAGCACCTTAGGGCATGGAAAATGGAGCCACTCTTGAGCCCCTCTGCTCCTGAGAACCAACAACAGCAGCAGTTTTGTAGAAAACTCATGACCTGTGACACCATTTCCTTTGGCACAACCAAAAGTGTGCATGTGCCAACAAACTGATTCTTTGCAATGCCAAAAACACACTGTGTGTGTGTTATGTGTGTGTGTGTGCCGGCATATATGTTAATTTATCTATTAATTAGTAAATTCAACTGGTACTGAAACTAGAACTGGTACTGGAACTGGACAATTATCTAGGGTAGGGGTCAACAAATTACTTAGTATGGCTTTTCTTGCAATAGTCTTGTAATTCCCACTCAGGTGATTGGGCTGGGCTGTGCAAATAAGATAACTGTGGCTCACTAAGGGGATTTGTCAGTTTTGCCTTAAAAGAGAGCTAATTCCAGAGCAGAGAGAAGAGACCACCATCACCAAGGCAGGCGAGACCAACAGGCGAGACCAGCAGGAGATGGTGAAGTGGGTTGCCTGGTCCATGGAGCGAGAAAGCTGAGTTCCTTTGGGCAGAGACTGAGGGCCAGGGAGAAGCCTACACCTGACCCACAAATATGGGACTTGCCAGCCTCCACAATCATGTGAGCCATTTCCTTTATATGGTTCATGAGTTCTGTGAAACGTTGCAGCAAATTAGGGAATCCAAAGACGGGAGGGAGAGTACTGAGGGGAGAGAGAGTTGTTGATGTTAGAGATGATGGCGTGGTACAGTAGCTTGGAAAAGTTGGACATTTGGGAAATATTTAACCTCTGCCTCTTAAGAACCAGCTTTGTGCTGATCCTTATAAAAGAAATTATTCATTTATTTGGTGTCAGAAGTGGGATTCTTTGCAACGGCTCCAGACTCATGAAAGCATGGAATTTTGTAACAGAAAGAACAAAGGGGCTTGGGAAGAGAAACTTTTGATTTTTGGATAGTTGCTTTGGTTGTTGTTACCTGTAATGTCTGAAAAGCTGCACCTGGAGTGGCCATCAGCAAAAGCCAGGTCAGATAAGCAGGATGATTGACAGGGAGCCAGGGTCTTCTGGTTCCACCCATCCAGAGGCCCAAGACCATATGTTTATGAATGGGAAGATAGTTAAGGTGTAGAGAAGACTAAACTGGACTGTTTTAAAAGGGTTATGTGTTTAAGATTATGCATTTATCTGAATGTAGTATGGATATTGAATGTTTCTCCTACCTAACGTAAAGCAGACCTAAATGTATGCTAGAAATGAATACTGGGTATTATAGATTATAGAGAGCATGTAACGCTGCCTTCAGCCAATACTTGATTGGATATGCTAAAAGAGGAGCTAGGATTTGCCAGAGGGAAACACAGGCTGTTTGAATGCAGTAGCCCTGTGTATAGAGTGCGGGCCTTAGGCCTTAAACCCCACCCAGATTTGCATTTGAAAAGACATGCAGAATCACCCAGAACTGCTGAGAGAACTGAAGATTTGCATTTGAAGGAGGAACTTGAGAAAAAAAGTGACCGTTTTGCATTTTGAATTTCAAGCAAGCAGTTTGCTGTTGAATGCATCGAGGAAGGAAAATTTGTCCATCAGAAGGAGCCTCCTTCCATGACTGGAAGCTAAAGGGAGCTGGCAAGTAGACAGCTTGGTCTGCTCACTTGCGGTAACTCCCTGGGTCTTCTCAATGAGTAGAAGTGGAGGAAGTGTAACAATGAAGAGACTAGCTGAGTTTGGACACGTTCCATTGGCACCCATTAACCCAGCCCACGGGGGCTAGGGATGAGAGTATGTGAAGGGGCTGTCTGAAGTGCCAGGCTGTGTGTGTGAACTCTCAAGCCTGAGGCTGCTACCCATTGTGACCTAGCTTAGATGGTTAGGGATGAGCTGACCAGAACCCGACCAAATGAAGAGAAAGATGTTTGACACCGTGAGGTGGTGTAGATTGCTGCAATTTGATGGCTTGCTCTAGACTGGACTTTGTTTACGGATGTACATGCTCAAAGTTCCAACTGGAACAGAAGATTCTTCAGGACTAAGGAACATGCTTATCTCCTCAGAGTACTGGTTTTCTAGGGATGGGCAATTTAAACACTGGCTATCTGAAATGAGGAGAGATAAAGGCATGAAATGGCTGGCTTACATGCTTTTGTGACTGTAATTACATTAAGTGAGGGGGACAAGGGAGGGTCCACAATGAATAGATTCCTCTTTTCCTGATGGGTCTGGGGAAGAGAGGGTGGGGGAAGATGCTGATAGGATTATATGATTCAACTGTGAGTGTTGATTGTTAAAAGGGTTAATTGTGATTGTAAAAACTAACTGTAGAAGCTTTTACTGTGAAAGAGTGGACTAAGGGGAGGCACTGCTGGACTTGAGTACAGTGGCCGAACCTAAAGTCCCTTAAAAGTTTTGCTATGCTGATACTTCATGAGGCTCAGAGCAAGAGAATAATCTTCTCTCAGTTAATTTTATTAGAGGCCAGAAAGAGTGAAGCCGAGAAGACTTTGGAAAACCTGATCAGATTAGATGAACACCTGCAGCAGACCTGAATAGCTGGTACCTGAGTAACCTCGTCCTGTGGACTCTTTGCCCTATTGAAAGACTAATTGTTAATGACTGTTTTGGACTGGTAAAATGATTGGGAGGGGGAAGTTATCCTCCAAATATGAAAGAACCATGGCTAGAAAAGTCAGGGTATGGCCTGTGGTGCGATTGATTACTTTTGTGTGTGGCCTTTCTAGCCATGGTTTTTTAACTCCCACACAGGTGATTGGGCAGGACTGTGTGATAAGGTAATTGTGGCCCACCAAAGGGATTGGTCAGTTTTGCCTTAAAAGAGAGACAATTCCGGAGCAAAGAGGAGGATCCCACCACCACCAAGGAAGAACAGCCAGGAGTGGAGAGCGCATCCTTTGGACCCAGCATCCCTGCACCGAGAAACTCCTGGAAGCAGGAGACCGAGAGAGAGAGCGAGAGCAAGCTGTATCCCTGAAGACATGAGAAGCAGTGGCAGGCGAGACCCAACAGCAGAGACCTGGCAGCAGGAGATGGCGCAGTGGGCTTCCTGGCCCAGAGAGAGAAAGCTGAGTGCCTTTGGGGAAAGGCCTAGGGCCAGGGAGAGGTGTGCCTGTGAGCACAGTTGGAAAGAGGCTGTATCCTGAGTGTTCCTGAGCCTGAATTGTAACTGTTACTTCCCTAATAAATCCCATAATCGTGAGTATGGTCTGTAAGTTCTGTGTGGCCACTGCAATGAATTATCAAACCCAGCAGAGAGGTAGAGAGTGCTGTGTGAGGGACAGCTGGTGTCAGAATTAGTAAAGATGGCAGAGAGAGGCGGCTTGTTTGGCCTCCGCCTTCATGGAAGTCAGCCTTGCACTGTTGATCTTGGTTCTCCTTCCCCCTTGTGGGGTTGGAGGAGGTCAGACACTGCCCCCAAGCCATTTTTACACAACCAGTCTAGTTTTCACAACCTGAGAGCTAGAAATGGTTTTATATTTTTACATGGTTGCATTTGAAATGGTACCTACATAATAGTCTCGATTTTGCATCTTGGTCAGCAAAGCCTGAAGTATCTACTTTCTTCTAGACTTCAAAAAAATATTTGCTAACTGTTGTTCTACAGCAGTGACTCGTAATGGGGCCAAGTACTAGAAGAGGGAGGCATGGATATTATAATTTTGAGTGGCAAGTGGGATGCATTTGTGAAGCTGGAAAAGCATATTCTAGCCCCATGATCCAGCAATTCCAGAAGGAGGTGTAACCTAAAGAAATCCTAATGTATGTATGAGGCAGTTCATGGCCGCATTGTTCCTATTTTTAAAAAAGGGTGGGGGGAGGGATTTAAAACTCAGTTGTGGCATATGAGTATGATGGAAATTTATACGACAATAAGAAAAATTACCCAGACCTAGATACGTATCAATATGAGTAGATCTCAAAAATATAATGTTGAGCAAGGCAAATTACAAAATAATCCTATACTCTGAAACTGATTACATAAATTTACAAACAAAAATTCAAAATAACACTATGTGTTAATCTTAGATACATACGTGTGTATGAAAAGGTATTAATAACGAACTGAAAGAATATACACCAAATTTTCATTTTCATACTATTGCCTCTAGGAAGAAGGAAGTGAAGGAGGGAGGAGGATATGGAAGAAAAAGAGAGAGATTAGAAATGAGAGAGGGATGAAATGGTAGTACCCATTGCCATCGAGTCGATTCTGACTTATAGAAACCCTATAGGACAGAGTAGAACTGCTCCATAGGGTTTCCAAGGAGCAGCTGTTGGATTTGAACTGCTGACCTTTTGGTTAGCAGCCAAGCTCTTAACCACTGCACCACCAGGTTTTCCAAAATGGTGGTAGTCAAAAAGAATTTCAAATGTATCAATAATATTTTATTCTTACACACAAACATGCACACACACACTTGCACACACACACTCAAGTAAAAAAGATAAACTGTAAACACATATTATGAATAGTTCAAGCTAGGTACCTGTTTTATTATTCTTGTCTCCAAACTAACAAAGCATACTCTAAAATTATCATTGTTTTGACTTGCTCTTTCTCTCTACAATTAATTTATTTTGAAATTCTAAATCACTAAAGAACAGTGTGAGATTTTTAGTTTAGTCAAAAGGAGCATGGATATTTTAAAATTTGAGAAACACTGATCTAAGGCAGTGGCTTTCAATTTTTAAATCAACTTTATTGAAGTATGTTTACATACAGTACACTTCACCCATTTTAACATACAGTTCAATTAGTTTCACCCACGTGACAACCACCACAATCAACATACAGAACATCTACATCACCCCAAAATCTCCCTACCTCCTTGCAGCCCCATCCTTGGCCCCCAAGCAACCACTTATCTGAATCCTCTGTGGATTTCAATTCTTGTTTTGTGTGTTTGTGTGCTTCTTTGTTTTCATAAATCTCTTCCTTCAAGCAGAAACTTGAGGGGGATCCCAAGAAAAAAGATATGTGAATATATACCATACGGTTCAACCAGAAGTAGCACCAACAGGCATACGCACACCTATGTTCATCACAGCACTATTCACAATAGCAAAAAGATGGAAAAAACCTAAGTGCTCATCAACAGAAGAATGGATAAGTAAAATGTGGTACATACATACAATGAAATACTACTCAGCGATAAAGAAAAATGAGTTCCCAAAACATCTGGGAACGTGCATGAGCCTGGAGGACATTATGTCGAGTGAAATAAGTCAGTCACAAAAAAATAAATATTTTATGTTCTCACTTTTATGAAATGACTTGAACAAGTAAATATACAGAAATGAATGTTCATTAGTGGTTACCAAGGTTGGGGGCAGGGAAGGGGGATTCACTCTCTACACTCACTTTTTTATTACTATTTATTTATTTAGTGATGGAAAAGTTAACTTCAAATGAGGGTGAAGTGTACACAGCTTGATGAAGGTAAATGATATCACTAAAAAGTACACAAGAAAAAAGGGACTTGTTGGTAATTGCTATGGCATATATAATTTTAAAACAACTAAAAACTAAGTGTGTGTATATATGAATGTATGTGGGCATATATGTGTGTATATATAAGTGTATATACATGTATATGTATATGCATCTATGTGACTGTATGCACACACATATATTTTTTTTTAATATATATACAATAAAGCACATAAGGGTCACAGTTACGTTGCTTCTTTGATGTAATGAACACCTTGCAGGACTGGGTTTCTGAGTTTGAAGGATTAGGACCATAGTCTCATGGTCCTAATCCTAATCAACATCTTAATCAACTGGCATAATATAGTTCATAAAGTTCATTTTCTACATCCTAGTTTGATGAGTAGTGCCTGGGGTCGTAAAAGCTTGTGAGCAGCCACCAAAGATACAACTATTGGTCTCTACTCATCAGAAGCAGAAGAGAAAGAAGGAAACCAAAGACTCAAAGAAGAAATTAGTCTACAGGATGAATAGCCTACATGAACCACGGTCTTAACTACCCTGAGACGAGAAGAACTAGATGGTTCCCAGCTACTACTACCAACCACTCTAATCAGGGGCACAATAGATGGACCCTGATTCAATGAGAGAAAAATGTAGAACAGAACTTCAAATCCCTAAAAAACAAACAAACAAAAACAGACCTACTGGACTGGTTGAGACTAGAGGACTCCTTGAGACTACTGCCCTGAGATACTCTTCAAACCTTAAACCCCTGAGTCACCTTGTAACTAAATAACAAATTGGATCAAAAAAAAGAGAATATTACCCATAAGTACTGTGCTCCTTTAAAAAATCACTATATGAGGCCAAATGGTCAGCAATTTTAAAACAAAGATAAGAATGTAAGGGAGAAAGGAAACAGAACAGCCAGAATGGAAATAATGAGAATGTTCATGTATTGTGAAGAATGCAACCAATGTCACTGAACATAGAAATTGTTGACTGGGATCCTAAACTGCTGTGTAAATTTTATCTGAAAACACAACAAAATATTATTTTTTAAAAGTATGTGAATTTTGAGCTTCCCTAGATAAAATAGTGGGGGATAGGGCTAATAATCTGTCTGAAAATCATAGAAACTTTGCAGTGGTTTCATCCTTTCCAAATCTGAGCACCACTTTTAACACAGAAAATTTCTTATAACTTTATATGGTAGCATTTGCCCTTTTATTACCTCCTAAATGAGAAAATGCATATGTGCATATAGATTCCAGAACCCCAGGAATCACTGGCCCACTATGGACTGGGGGCTACCTATTCTAAGAATATTTACTCCAACCCAGTAATTTTACAGACAAGAAAATGGGGATGCAGGGTTGAAGAGACTTGCTTAAATTCACACAGCAAGAGAATGTTAATCAGGCCCAAGCTACAGGGTGCATTTGACCTGGTCCACACTCTCATGGAGTTGGTAGTTCTGGTAACAGACCTAGATCTCCTGCTACTCCATCACACTGCCCTTAGATGGCACAAGAAATGAGCCCGTGTCCCTTCCCAGGCAAGTGGCTCTGGGACAGGGCCAGGGAGTGGTATCTCAGAATGCTGGGGGCAGAGCTGGTATGGGCCCTCACTTTCCCAAAGACTCTGAAAAGCCCCAAATTAAAAAAAAAAAAAAATGACCAAAGAGGGGGACTGGTCCAAAAGGACAAGTCAGAGTGCAAAGCCAATGGAATACAGCCTGGCTCAGTTTCCTGAACTTAATAGACATTCCAACAATAGTTGTTCCATCTACACCTAG
This sequence comes from Trichechus manatus latirostris, assembly GCF_000243295.1. Taxonomy (NCBI): domain Eukaryota; kingdom Metazoa; phylum Chordata; class Mammalia; order Sirenia; family Trichechidae; genus Trichechus; species Trichechus manatus. Next base: position 9,230,157 of record NW_004443978.1, read on the forward strand.
GATATAAAAAACTATAACAGAACACTCTTCCCATTTAGCAATGAGAAAAAGCCAGAAAACCTACAAATCAACTTTTTTTAGTCCATCAGAGATTTGAGATCACAAGGCAAACAACTGAACAAAATTCCAAAGGTGACAAGCCCCTTGGAAGTGAGACGGGACACAAATTATTTGACCTTGATCAGAACACAAGAAGAAGAGGTAACCACCATAGAAGTACATAAGAAGAAACCAGCTAAAAGTTTAGTAAATTCTAAAACATCTAGTTTGGGCCAGTACGTCAATTCAGAATTACTAGACGCCCCAGCCAGAAGGAGAGTTTACAATCACTTACAAGTTCTTTTCCATGGCCTTCACTAGGTGCATATGAGATAAATTGGTACAAAAGAGTCAACTGTATAGTCTCCTGAGATAGCACAGGTGTTCAGGTGCTGAACTGCTTCCACTGGAGGACAAGAACAAAGCTCTACCCATCACCAAGCCCTCCCGTCAATGAAGCAACAGCCTTAAACTCCTGGAGTACAGGAAGGAAATGCTCTTGAACCCAGAATTGTACACCAATACAAAGCAGAGGTTTGCTACTGCTGAGGGAGTGGGGGTGTAGAAAAGTCTCTCTCAACCAAGACCTAACATAGATGCAAAACAGAGTTTAGCTTCTATGGGGAAGGGGATCAGGAATATTGATAAAACTCCATCCCTGAGAGCAAGGTGCACAGGCCCTGCCTAAGCCTGAGGGTAGGCAGGAAATCTAAGAAACCACCTCTAGTCCTCATCATAAACCTGGCACCAAATAATAAGAAACAGCAGTATATTTCTGGGGGAGGGTCAAGAATTCGGAGAAATTTACCATACAGGGACTGCTGACAGCTGAAGATTGGAACAAAAGTGCTGAAACAGCCCATTCAGCACTCCAAACCCCATGCTAGGCACAATGTTACAACATTCCACTGATAGAGGAATTTGAAGCCTGTGGTGCACTGAAGGAAATGACAGAAACAGGAAAGTGCAAATACAGCTCAAGTCCTGACTAGACTGTTTCAATCCTCACATTGATGACCTGACAGAAGAGGCATGCACATTTCTGGGTGAACATACTATTTACCTCAGTCTCTACTGTTTTCTACCTCCAATGTCTGGCATTCAATCAAAATTTTTGAAACACAAAAAAGCAAGAAATAACCCCATTTTAGCAAGATAAAACAATCAAAAGAAGCAGACTCAGAGATGAGTCAGATGATGGAGCTATTAGACGTGGACTTTAAAATAATTATAATTCATAAGTTTTAAAAAATTTAATATGAAAAGTGAACAACATGTATGAAAATTTCAGCAGAAAGTAAAAAAAAGGATCAAATGAAAATACTAAAAATAATAAACACAATTTCAAAGATGAATTCCTTCTATGACATTATCATCAGACTGGACACAACTGCATAAGGAATCAGTGAAATTTGAACATAAGTTCATAGAAATTACTCATACTAAAACACAAAGAGGAAAGATAGAGTGAAAAAATAGAACAGAATATCAAAAAGCTGTGAGACGATATCAAATAGTCTAACATACATGTGTTGGATCCAAAGAGGAGAAGAGCGAGAAAGGGGCAGAAGAAGTATTTGAAGCAATAATGGCCAAGAATTTTCTACAATTAATGAAAGACCACAAACTACAAATTCAAGAAGCTCAGTGATCCCCAATTAGGATAAATACGACACACACACGCATTAGTCAAACTGACTAAATCTAAAGAGAAAAACTTGAAGGTAGCCAGAATGGAACATTACACAGAGAAACAAAGATGAGAATTACAACAGACTCCTCATCAAAAAACTAAGTAAACATCAAAAAAGTAAGGAGGAGGGTAGAGTGATGCCTTCAATGTACTAAAGGAAAATAATTTTCAGACCAAATGAGGCAAAATAAAAACTTTTTCAGACACAAAATTTGAGGAGAATCATTACCAGCAGACATTCACTACAAAGAAATGATAAAAGATGTTCTTCAAGCAGAAGGAGTATGTTACAAGTTGGAAATTTGGATCTACTTAAAGAAATGAAGATTGTAAAAATGGTAAAAATGAGGGTAAACACGAGCAAATGTTTATGTTTAATTACTTTAAAAAATCATTGGCCAGATTGGAAAAGAAGAAGTAAAATTATCTCTATTTGTGACGACATGGTCCTATTTCTAGAAAATCCCAAGAATCCACAAGAAATCTTCTAGCGCTAATAGAAGAATTTAGAAAAGTTGCAGGGTACGAGGTCAACAAACAAATATCGTTTGAGTTTCTATACACCAGCAATGAGAAATCTGAAAGGGAAATTAGGGAAACGATTCTATTTACAATAGCATCTAAGAGAATAAAATACATAGGAATAAATGCAACCAGGGATGTGAAAGAGTTATACAATGAAAATTATAAAACACTGCTGAAAGAGATTAAAGAAGATGTAAATAAATGGAAAAATGTTCTGTGTTCAAGGATTGGAAGACTTAAAATTGTTAAGATGTCAGTACTACCCAAAGCAATCTGTAGATTCAATGCAATCGCAAGCAAAATTCCAACAGCCTTCTTTACAGAAATGGAAAAATCAATCTTCAACTTTCTATGGAATGAAAGGAGGCCCCAAATAGTTAAAGCAATGTTGAAACAGAATAACAAATTACAAGGACTCACACTTCCAGATTTTAAAACATACTATACAGCTACAGTAATCAAAACGGCCTGGTACTGGTATAACAACAGACACATAGATCAATGGAATAGAATTAAGACTCTAGAAATAAACCCACACATCTATCATTAACTGATTTTTAACAAGGGTGCTAAGTCCATTCCAGGGGGAAAGAAGAATCTCTACAATAAATGGTGTTGGAAAAATTGGATTTCCCCAAGTAGAAAAATAAAACAGGATACACGCCTCACATGATACACGCAAGTTCAAAATACGTTAAAGACCTAAATGTGAAAACTAAAACCATAAAATTCTTAGATGAAATTGCAGGGGCAAAGCTGTCAGTCTAGCTTTTAACAATGGATTATCTAATACAAAGCACAAGCAGTAAAAAACAAAAGCAATAAATGGGACCTCATAAAAACTAAAAAATTTGTTCATCAAAAGACTTAACAAAAAAAGTGAAAAGACAAGCTACTGACTGGGAAAATATCTTTGGAAACCATATATCCAATAATAATCTAATAGCCAAAATATATAAAACTTCAACAACTTAACAGCAGAAAGACAAATAACCCAACATAAAAACGGGCAAAGGACTTGAACAGACACTTCACCAAAGAGGATATTCAAATGGCCACCAAACACATGAAAAGATGCTCAATGTTATTAGCCATCAGAAAGTTGCAAATCAAAATCACAGTGAGATACCACTTCACTCCCACTAGGACAGCTAAGATAAAAAAGAAAGAAAGAAAAGAAAAGAATAAATATTGGCAAGGATGTGGGGAAATTGGAACACTTATCCATTACTGATGGGAATGCAAAATGGTATAGCCATTGTGGAAAACAGTGCGGCAGTTTCTCAAAAAACTAAAAATAGAACTACCATATGATCCAGCAATTCCACTCCTAGGTATATACCCAAAAGACCTGAAAGTAGAGCCTCAAACAGATACTTGTACATAAATGATCATTGCAGCACTATTCACAATAATGAAAAGGTGGAAACAACTTAAATGCCCATCAATAGATGAATGGATAAACAAAATGTGGTACATATACACAATGGAATACTACTCAGCCAGAAAGATAAATGAAGTCTTGATAAATGCTGTAATATGGATAGAGCTTGAAGATATTATACTGAATGAAATAAGTCAATCACAAAAAGACAAATATTGTATGGCCTCATCTATATAAAAAGATAAGAACAGGCAAATGTATAGAGTCCAAAGTTTATTGGTGGTGACCAGGGGCAGGAGGGAGGGGTTATGGGGGACAGTTATTGCTTATGGAGTACTGAGTTTTTATTTACAGTGATGGAAAAATTGCATTGATTGAGGGTAGGGTTGTACAGTCCATTAACGTAAGATCTGTCAATAAGTTGTATACCTGTAAAAAGTTGAATTGGCCAAAGTTGCGTGATAGGCGTATTTATAATGACACACACACAAAAAAGAACAGCTGCTGAGGTTGCTTATGTACAACCAAAAACCTCACGGGATTTGATTCCTTGGTTTGAAGGTTTATGGTCATGGTTTCATGGGACATCCTAGTTAACTGGCCTAATAACATGTTTAATGCTTCTGTTCTAACTCCTAGCTCGTTGTGTAGTGCCTGAGGTTTTAAAAGCTTTCAAGCAGCCATCCAAGGTACAACAATTGGTCTGTATTGGCCTGAAGCAACAGAGGATGAAAGAGAGTCAGGAATAGGATGAGGAAACAGAATGTGTGGCTAATTGCCTTCACAAACAACTGCCCTCTTTGCCATGAGACCGGAAGAACTGGATGGTGGCTAGCTACCAGTACTGAACATTTTGATCAAAGATTCTACAGAAGAATACTGATCATGATCAAAAGAGGGAAAATGCAGAACAGAATTTCAAATTTTATGGAATCCAGCCTTTCTGGAACCATGGAGGGTAGATGAACCCCTAAAACTATTGCCCTGAGATAATCTTTAAACCTTAAACCAAAAATATCCTCCGAAGTCATGTTAAAACTGAACCATAGTTTAGCTTAACTAGTAAAGAATGTCTGCCTTGAGAATTTTGCTCTCTTAAGATCTATCTATACAGAATCAAATTGACACGAGCAACTGACAGATCAGATAGAAAACAGCGGGCAGTGAGTTCATGTTAATGAGGGAGGAATAACTCAGAAAAGGAGGGTAAAAATGATTGTACAACTTGAAGAATGTGATCAATGTCACTGAATTGCACATGTAGAAATTGCTGAATTGGTGTATGTTCTGCTGTGCATATTTTCAACAACAACAACAAAAATAAAATAAAATACTTTTAAAAAGATAATTGGCAATGTAAAGAAAAAATAATAATGTATTTTGGGGTTTTTAAAATATGTGTTAGTAAAATGTATGACAATAACACAAAGATGAGAGGAGGACATGGAAGTGTATTGTCTTAAGGTTCTTACACTCTACTTAAAGTGGTATAGTATTATTTGAAGGTAGACTGTGATAAAATAAAGATGTATATTGTAAACACTCGAGCAACCACTATTTAAAAAAAAATATTAAAAGTAAGCCAATAGTGAAGATAGTGGAATCATAAAAAATACTCAGTAAGTCCAAGAGAAGGCAGGAAAAGGGAAAACAATAACAGAAAGCAAATGAGATGAATAGAAAATAACTAACAAGATCACAAATTTAAATCAACCATATAAATAATTACATTAATTTTAATGTTCTAACACCCCAATTGAAATATCCTATCTATTGCCGTCCAGTTGATTCCGACTCATAGCGACCCTCTAGTACAGAGTAAAACTGCCCCATAGAGTTTCCAAGGAGCAGCTGGCTGGTAAATTCCAAACTGCTGACCTCTTGGCTAGCAGCTGAGCTCTTAACTACTGCGCCACCAGGGCTCCAAAATTGAAAATATAGAAATTGTCAAATTGGCATGTTTTCAACAAGAAATCCATTTTAAACATAAAGACATAGATAGGGTTAAAATAAAAGGATTGGAAAACAGACACCATACGAACACTAGAAGACAGCTAGAATGTTGTATTAACATCAACCAAAAACCTAACCCGTCACTGCTGAGTCAATTCCAACTGACAGGAACACTATAAGACAGAGTAGAACTGCCCCATAGGGTTTCCAAGGAGTGGCTGGTAGATTTGTAACTCCCAAGCTTTTGGTTAACAGTCGAGCTCTTAACCCCTGTGCCAACAGGGCTTTAGACTTCAAAATAAGGAATATTGCCAGGGATAAAGAGGACCATCATATAATGGTAAAAGGGTCAATTCATCAAGAAGATAAAGTGATCCTAAATGTATATGTGTCTAACAACAGAACTTCAAAATACATAAAACAAAAATTTATAAAATGGAAAGCAGAATAGACAAATACACAATTATAGTTGGAGACTTCAATATTCTCTCCTAGTAATCGATAAAATAGAAGAACAGTTACAGATACAAAAGACGTGTTTGACACTATGAACCAACTTGACTTGATTTACCTTTATAGAACACTCTACTGAACAATAGCAGAATACACATTATTTTCAAGTGTACATGAAACATTCATCAAAAAAATACCACATTCTGGGCCATAAAACAAATCACAACAAATTTAAAAGAACTGAATTCATGTAAAATATGTATGCTAACCAATAGAATTAAACTAGAAACCAATAACAAAAAGAAATCCAGAGAAATCACCCACTATTTAGAAACTAAACAAATACTATTTGGGGAAATAGGGAGAAAAACAGAGGAAGGGGGAAGAAAAAGAGGTAGGTTGGAGGCGAGAAAGGGAGGGAGGGAAAGAGAAAGAGAAAGAAAGAGCATTTGGAGAGCAAAAGAGAGACGGGGGCAGGGAGAAGGGAGGGAGAGAGGAAAGGGTAGGCATGACCTATTTCTTACCCCAAAGAATGTCCTGTGGTGGCTTTTTATTGAATATTTTTGGTATAAGAGAAAATACCTTAAGCTGGTGAAGGTAGAACCAGGAGCAGTTAATATTGGTGGGTCTTCTGTCTAGTAACAGTTCTATCCTGAGCATCACAGAATTAGTCATGCCCAGCACCTAACTGGTTGCTCCTGATCTTCTCAAATAGTAAGTTAATGAGTCCATTATTCCTTATGGTTCAATCCATCATCTCAACCTGTCCTTGCTTAAAAGTGAAAGATGCCCTATATAATGTCTGTTCAGCCCGCCTCTGATTTTAGCCAGCTCTGCTGAACAGTTCCTTGTGAGCTCAGATTCATCTCAGGCACATGCCTGTCGTGTTTCCACTTTCTTCTCCCAGGGCCTTCTGCAACATGACCAGGCTCTGCTAGGCCCAGTGTAAGAGCAGCCAGGATGGCAGGGAAGTTAACACCCGGTGCGGGGTGGGGTTGGGATGTGGTGGGGAGAGGAGGGGGAGGATAAATGCCCCTGCCTTTCATCGTTCAGGGGGACAACTTTGGGACATTCTCTATGGTTCACAGAGGTCATAGCAAAATCAAGCCCCTTTACAAAACTTTTTTGATTCTTTGTCCTTCTCTGTCTCAGTCTGCCTGCTCTTCCCCCCTGCTTCCTGGGATCACCTCCCAGTAAATCTACGTGAACCCAGGCCCTAGCCCTAGTCTCATGCCCTACTTTTGAGGGGATCTCAAACTTAGACAGATACCATTATTGAAGGCTCAGGACCTCAGACTTGTCTGGCTTTGTCAGTCCAGAAGGAGCCACTCTTGTTGACCCTGAGCCCACCCCTCCCTCACCCCCAGTAAGGAAACAGCCACAAACATGCCAGGAAGAACCTTTCAACTTGGCCCTTCTTAAGGGATAAACCAACCACTAATTCCAGGGAGAGGGAAGTGGCAGGGTGAGGACTGCCCTCACAGGGACCAGCTATTGCGTTTGCATCATTTTTTCCACTGACATTAACACACAGAAGAGCCAAGAACATTTGGTTGGACAGCCAACTGTCCTTCAGTTATCTAATGCCCAGGCCTCCATCAGACACATACAAATACATACACGTAGTGCCATACCTAAAAAGAGAAATCAACTCATGACAAATTTATGACAGAGTTTGGACCTAGCTTGTCCTCTGCTAATCTTTCTATACTTCCATGAGGAGAGAGTCAGGGCCTTGTGCCACAGAACCCAATGACCCCGATGACTAACACCAGGCGACAGGAATGACAAGCCGAGCCTTGGAGCGGTTTCCCAAGCAGCACGGTCAGCCAAGGCCTCTTCTCCTCCCTGTCCACCCTGACCTCTGTAGTGAGTCACCTCTTCCTTCCAGCCTGGCCACCAATATATCAAAGGAGAAAAGACAGCCCTCTCCCTTTTAAGAGCAAAATACCTTCTTTTTATTTTTTTTTATTGTTATAATTAAATGAAGCTTACATTTCAAGGTAGTCTCCCATACAAAAAAAAAATTTTTTGCATACATTGTTATGAGACCCTAATTGCTCACCCCATTCTGCAACAGCACACTTCTCCTTTCCGCCCCTAGTTCCCTATGACCATTCAACCCGCTCCTAACTCTCTCTGCCTTCCCATCTCACCTCTGGACAGAAGCTGCCCCTTTGGTCTCTTGTATCTACTTGACTCAGAGGCACACTCTTCACGAGTATCACTTTAT
>NW_004443978.1:9238536-9250077 GCF_000243295.1 Trichechus manatus latirostris
GTCCAGTCCAATCCCTGTCTGAAGAGTTGGCCTTGGAAATTGTTTTAGTTCTGGGCTAATAGAGAGTCCAGGGGCCATGCCTTCTGGGGTGCCTCCAGTCTCAGTCAGACCATTAAGTCTGGTCTTCTTACTAGAATTTGAGTTCTGCACCCCATCCTTCTACTGCTCCATCAGGGACCCTCTGTTGTGCTCCCTGTCAGGATGTTCACTGGTGGTAGCTGGGCACCATCTAGTTCTTCTGGTCTCAGGCAGCTGAAGTCTCTGGTTTATGTGGCCCATTCTGTCTCTTGGGCTAATAGTTTCCTTGTGTCTTCGGTGTTCTTCATTCTTCTTTACTCCAAGTGGTTGGGACCAATTGATGCATCTTAGATGGCCGCTTGCAAGCTGCAAAATACCTTCTTTAAAGCACTGGATTTTGAGCTATTCAGAGACTCCTGGAGGAATTTCCAAGGTGAGACAGTTTGTAGACAGTTTGGAGCTCTTCAATTCACTCTACCCAGGTGGAAACTTTACTGAGAGCCTCCTGCATGCACGTAAGGCACCAATGGGGACACAGAGATGAGGAAAACCCAGTTCCTACTCTCAATTAGATTTCAGTCCAGTAGGGGAATGACAACCAACAGCACAGGAAGATGATTCTCTTGGGCTTTTTCAAAAAGGGCTTTCTGTTAGCATTTCCTTTTTTTATTGTTGTAAAACTATATGTAACACAACATTTGCCAGTTCAACATTTTTCAGGTGTACAATTTAACGATACTAATTACATTAACCATGTTGTGTTAGCATCTCCTTTTAAAGTTCATGACACACCTAGAGGATAGACCTATGACATGTGCTACTCCAGCAGTTGAGCCTGTGGCCCCAATTTCCATACAGAAAACTGAGTCAACAAGATACTAAGGGACACACAGACCAGTGAGAAATGTAACTTAGGTCCAACGGTGCTCCTCTGTGGTGTGAGAGGGAATCACCCCAAGCTTGGCCCATGCTCTCTGTACTACCTCAATCTTGAGAAGTACCTCCTTCTCGAGGCCAGGCCAAGCCTGCGTCTGTGTCTCCTGCTGAAGGCACCTGGGCTGGGCTGGGAATGCCCATGGAACAACTCAATCAACTTTCATTTGTTTACTAAGGTTGTGGGGCCCAACTTAAACCCTGTTGTGGAATTACCCTTAAAAGCCATGGAATTAAGCCATTAACAGAAATGAAGTCCTGTTACATGCTATGACATGGATGAACCTTGAAGACATGCTGAGTGAAATGTATCAGACACAAAAGAACAAATATTTTATTATCCCACTTAAATAAAATATCTAGAACAGACAAATGCATAGAGAGAAAAGTAGATTAGTGGTTACCAGGGGCTGTGAGGAGAGAGAAATGGAGTTATTGCTGGATGGGTTCTGAGATTTTGTTTGGAGTGATGAAGAAATTTTGGAAAAAGACAGTGATGATGGTTACACAACATTGTTAATGTAATTAATGTCACTGAATTATACACTTAAAACGGTTAAAATGGCTAATTTATGTTATAAACATTTTACCACCATAAAAGAAAAACCATGACACTCTTTTTAAGAATATCTTATACTAATCCTCAGAAAGATGCTTTGATTAAAGTTAGGATGAGATCTGGATCCTCCCTTTCTCAGCCTAGAGGATAGCCCCAACATATCCCAAAATGTTTAGATATGCTCACCTGAGCATTTCTGGTCTTATAAGATTTTCCAATTCCAAGATCCTTATCCCAGAACATTCCTATGCTGAAGGGAATTTAAGAAGACTACAAACTCTTCAACATTCCTCCCACTGAGAGGTGTGGTTAGTGCCCCCTCCCCTTAAATCTGGGCTGGACTTGGTGACTCACCTGTCCAAAATAATGTGGCAAAAATGAAGTTTTGAGCATTTTGAGGATTGGTCATAAGACGTCTTGCAACTTCTGCCTGGGCACTTGGAACACTCTCTCAGGATTCTCCTCTCAGAAACCAGCCACCAGATTGTGAGAGAACAGGACACATGGAGAGGCCACAGGCAGGTGTTCCAGGGCAGCCCCAGCTGAGTGCCCAGCCAAAGCCAGCATCACAGCCAGCTGTGTGAAGAGGTATCTTGGATGTCCAGCCCATCAGCCTTTCAGATAACTGCATCCCAACTACCGTTTGACTGAAATTGCATAGGAGACCCTGAACAAAACCTGCCCAAATAAGCCCAGTCAACCCACAAAAGCCTAAGAAAAAAACAATAAACTGTTGTTTTAAGCTACTAAATTTAATTTTTGTCCAGCAAAGAGATAACAAGAAGACATGTGCAGGGGAAGTTGGTAAGAACCAAGACCCTGTCTACAAAGGAGGCGGAGCCAAGATGGCAAATTGTCAGATGCTTCCTGTCATCCCTCTTACAACAACCAAAAAAACAGGGGAACCAATTATGTAAGACAATCTAGGAGCCCTGATCATCAAAGACAAAGCTGAAAAGTCGGACTGACCAGCAGAGGGAAGGAGAGATAATTCAAAAGCAACGGAGAGGTGCCTGCGCCTTGCTGGCTGGGTTGGCGTGCTGCGCACAGGCTGAGGCAAGCAGCAACATTCAGGGACAAGTCTCACCACATCCGGTGTGGCCGGGCAGCCGCGAGTCTGCACACACCTCCAGAACCAGGTGGGAGCGGCGCTGGACCTGCGAAAGTTAAGTGCAAGCTTCTAACCTACCGTAGGGGGCAAAATAATGCCTCCTCCTCCCAGAGTTTCACAGTGGAGAAATGCTTCCTTCCCTCACACATCCCCCACCGCTCCACTCCAACGCTAGTCTCGCAGTATTAGAAAAAGTCACGCCCCCTAAGCCGGGAACATAGGGCTCTCGGCTCTCATATCAGTATCATGGCCGCTTTACCCACTGGCGTAAAGGGTCCATGGACTTGCAGCACCCTTCACCCCTGCCCAGACCTGTGTGGGCTGATTTAATACCACCACGCTCATTAGCATAAAACAGCAGGGCATACACCTGAAGCCCATCTTCAACTACAGCACTCAACAGGATGCTGAAGATTTGTGACATTTGACACTGCTCTGCCCTCTAAGCAGGGGCCTTACCCACCCACACCAGGGGCCTGAGGGCTGGCAGTACCGTCCACTCCATCTAGCCACCCACAACAGGAGTCTGTGAGTAAGTGGTGCCTCCCAGTTCCTCCAGCCAATAGCACCGAGTGCCCAAAGACTTGCTGCAATACCCGCCCCCCACAATGCACTCTAGGGGACAGGGACACACCCTCCATCCAGGCACCCAGCGGCAGCCGTCAGCCCCTTGCCTTGCTCCATACGTAGCTCCCTACTGCACCCAGATACCTGTGCCTGCTCTGAATAACCCTACACAGCCCTGCCCATCTAGGACTATAGGCGAGAGTGTGTACCACACACTCAGTGATCAACAATCTGTACACCTGTGCCACACCCCCACAAGAAAAGTGAACAGACTCTTGGCTCACACACTTAGTAGCTGCTCTGACCACCTGGAGACAGGACATGAGAGTTTCAGAGATGCCAACAACCAAAGTAGCTCACACACCTAGCCTCCCTGGGCATATAAAAAAGTTAGGACTCAGTAAACAAACATGCAATAAATAAATATAATGACTTATTGATGCCTCAGAGACAACAGTCAACACCAAATCACATAAAGAAGCAGGTCAAGAAGACATCAGCAAGCAACCAAAATAAAGAACCAGGAAACCTTCCAGAGGAAGATAAGGTAATTGAATTACCTGAGAAAGAATTCAAAAGACTAATATACAGAGCTCTCCAAGATATCAGGAAGGAGATCATACAAAACTCAGACCAAGCCAAGGAACACACAGACAAGGCAATAGAGGAATTCAGGAAAACAATACAAGAGCAAATGACAAAATTTACAGGCTGAGAGAAACCACACACAGACAGCAACTAGAAATCCAAAAGATTAACAATAAAATTTCAAAATTAGACAACTAGATAGAAGGTCATAGGAGCAGAACTGAGACAATGGAAGTCAGAATTAGTCAGATTGAAGATAAATCCCTTAACATCAATTTATTTAAGGAAAAATCAGAAAAAAAGAATCTAAAAAAAATGAAGAAATCCTAAGAATTATATAGGACACTATCAAGAGGAAAAAACTATGAGTGATCAGGGTAGCAGAACGCGGGGGATAATAGAAAAAACAGAGAGAATTGTTGAAGATTTGCTGGCCGAAAATGTCCCTGATATCATGAAAGAGAAAAAGATATCTATCCAAGAAGCTCAATGACACCATACAGGGAAGACTCCAAAAGAAAGTCACTAAGACATATCATAATCAAACTTGCCAAAACCAAAGACAAAGATAGAATCTTGAGAGCAGCTAGGGGTAAATGAAAGGTCACCTACAAAGGAGAACCAATAAGACTAAGCTCTGACTACTCAGCAAAAACCATGCAGACAAGAAGGCAATGGGATGACATATATAAACCCTTGAAGAAAAATTTCACAGCCAAGAATTATATATGCAGCAAAACTGTCTTCAAATATGATAGTCAAATTAGGTAATTTCCAGATAAACAGAAGTTAAGGGAATTTGTAAAAACCAAACCAAAATTACAAGAAATATTAAAGAGAGTTCTCCAGTTAAAGAACCAACAATATCAGACAACAATCCAAGACCAGAACACAGGTCAGGTCAACCAGTCATCAACCCAAATAGGGAATTCACAAAAACAAATCAAAGCTAAAGACTGAAAATAGGGAATCAGAGACATCAATATGTAAACTATGACAGTGCCAAAACAAAAAAGAGGAAATAAACAGTATAGTCATAGAACTTCCATATGAAGAGGAAGTTAAACTGATACCAAGAAATAAAAGATTGGTTTAAACTTAGAAAAATAAAGGTAAATTTCAAGGTAACCACAAAGGAAGCTAACAAATCTACACATCAAAATAAAAAAGAAGAAAAATATGAAAGATCAGCAAACATAAAATCAACAATAATGGAAAAGATGAAAATAAAATACATAAAAACGACTCAGCACAGAAAATTAAGTGGAACAAAGAAACTGTCAACACCACAAAAAAAATGACAGTCGTAAACTCATACCTATCAGTAATTATACTGAATGTAAATGGCCTAAATGTACCAATAAGGAGACAGAGAGTGGCCGAATGGATAAAAAAGCATGATCCATATATATGCTGCCTAAAAAAGACACATCTAAGACAAAAAGACACAAACAAACTAAAATTCAAAGGATATAAAAGATATATCAAGCAACAACAACCAAAATAGGTCAGAAGTGGCAATATTAATCTCTGACAAAATAGACTTTAAAGCAAAATCTACCACAAAGGATAAGGAAGGACACTATATAATAATTAAATGGTCAATACACCAGGAGGACATAATCATAATAAATACATATGCACCCAATGTCAAGGCTCCAAAATACATAAAAGAAATTCTAACAACACTGAAAAGAAAAATAGACAGCTACACAATAATAGAAGAATTCAACACACCACTTTCGGTGAAAGACTGAACACCTAGAAAGAAACTCAATAAAGATATGGAAGATCTAAATACCACAATCAATGAACTTGACATTATGGACACATACAGAACACCCCACCCAACAGCAGCCAAGTATACTTTCTTTTCCAACGCACATGGAATATTCTCCAGAATAGGCCACACTTTAGGCAACAAAGCAAGTCTTAAAAGAATCGAAAACATCAAAATATTACAAAGCATCTTTTCTGGCCATAAAGCTATAGAAGTAGAAATCAATAACAGAAACAGCAAGGAAAAAAAATCAAATACATGGAAATTGAACCATACCTTGCTTAAAACTACTAGGTTATACAAGAAATCAAGGACAGAATAAAGAAATTCATAAAATCAAATAAGAATGAAAAACATCTCTTACCAGAACCTTTGGGACACAGCAAAGCAGTGCTCAGATGTCCATTTATAGCAATAAATGCACACTTCCAGAAAGAAGAAAGGGCCAAAATCAAAACATTAACCCTACAGCTTGAACAAATAGAAAGAGCAACAAAAGAAGCCTTCAGTCACCAGAAGAAAGGAAATAATAAAGATTAGAGCAGAAATAAATTAAATAGAGAATAGAAAAACAGGTGAAAGAGTCAACAAGAACAAAAGCTTTTTCTTTGAAAAGATCAACAAAATTGACAAACCACTGGCCAAACTGACAAAAGAAAAACAGGAGAGGAAGCAAATAATCTGAATAAGAAATGAGATAGGTGCTACCACAACAGACCCAACTGAAGTAAAAAGGATCATAACAGAATACTATGAAAAACTGTGCTCTAACAAATTTGAAAACCTAGAAGAAATGGACAAATTTCTAGAAACACACTACCTACATAAACTAACACAAACTGAGGTAGAAAACCTAAACCAACTCATAACAAAAGAAGAGACTGAAGAGATAATAAAAAAACTCCCAACAACAACAAAAAAAGCCCTGGCCTGGACGTCTTCACCGGAGAATTCTACCAAACATTCAGAGAAGAGTTAACACCAGTACTACTAAAGGTATTTCAGAGCATAGAAAAGGAAGGAATACTCTCAAACTCATTCTATGAAGACGCAAAACCCTGATACCAAAGCCAGGTAAAGACATTACCAAAAAAAGAAAATTACAGACCAATACCCTTCATGAACATAGATGCAAAAATCCTCAGCAAAAGCCTAGCCAATAGAAATCAACAGCATATAAAAAAAAAAATTCATCATGACCAAGTGGGACTCATACTAAGTATGCAAGGATGGTTCAACATTAGAAAATCAATCAATGTATTCATTACATAAATAAAACAAAAGATAAGAACCACATAATCTTATCAATTGATGCAGAAAAAGCATTTGACAAAGTCCATCACCCATTCCTGATAAAAACTCTCAGCAAAGTAGGAATAGAAGGGAAATTCTCAGCATAATAAAATGCATTTATGCAAAGCCAAGAGCCAACATTATTCTAAATGGAGAGACACTGAAAGTATTTCCCTTGAGAATGGGAACCAGACAAGGATGCCCTTTATCACCGTTCTTATTCAACATTGTGCTGGGGTCCTAGCCAGAGCAATAAGGCAAGAAAAAGAAATAAAGGGTGTCCAAATTTGTAAGGAAGAAGTAAAACTATCCCAATTCGCAGATGATATGATCTTATACACAGCAAACCCCAAAGAATCCACAAGAAAACTACTGGAATTAACAGAATATTTCAGCAAGGTATCCAAATACAATATAAACATACAAAAATCAGTTGGATTTCTCTACACCAACAAAGACAACTTCAAAAAGGAAATCACCAAATCAATACCATTTACAATAGCCCCCAAGAGGATAAAGTACTTAGGAATAAAACTAACTGAGACATAAAAGACCTATACAAAGGAAACTACAAAAAGCTACTGCAAGAAACCAAAAAAGACCTACATAAGTGGAAAAACATACATGCTCATGGATAGGAAGACTCAACATTGTGAAAATGTCAATTCTACCCAAAGTGATCTACAGATACAATGCAATCCTGATCCAAATTCTAACGGTATTTTTTAACGAGATGGAGAAAAAATCACCAACTTTATATGGAAAGTGAAGAGGCCCCAGATAAGTGAAATATTACTGAAGAAGAAGAACAAAGTGGAGGCCTCACACTACCTGATTTTAGAACGCATTATACCACCACAGTAGTCAAAACAGTCTGGTACTGCTACAACAACAGACACATAGACCAATGGAACAGAATTGAGAACCCAGAGATGAATTCATCCACCTATGAGCAGCTGATATTTGACAAAGGCCCAAACTCTGTTAATTGGGGAAAAGACAGTCTCTTTAACAAATTGTGCTGGCATAACTGGATATCCATCTGTAAAAAAATGAAACAGGGCCCTACCTCACACCACACACAAAAACTAACTCAAAATGGATCAAAGACAATAAAGATCATGGAAGAAAAAATAGGGACAATGCTAAGAGCCCTAATACATGGCATAAACAGAATACAAAACAAAGCTAACAATGCACAAACACCAGAAGAGAAACTAGATAACTGGGAGCTCCTAAAAATCAAACACTTATGCTCATCAAAAGACTTCACCAAAAGAGTAAAAAAAAACAACCTATGGACTGGGAAAAAATTTTTGGTGGCGACATATCCGATAAGGGTCTAATCTCTAAAATATACAAGATACTGCAACACCTCAACAACAAAAAGACAAACCCAATTAAAAATTAGGCAAAGGATATGAATAGACACTTCACCAAAGAAGACATTCAAGCAGCTAACAAACACATGAGGAAATGCTCAATATCATTAGCCATTAGAGAAACGCAAATCAAAACTACAATGAAATACCATCTCTCCCCAACAATTCTGGCACTAATCCAAAAAGCACAAAATAACAAATGTTGGAGAGGGTGTGGAAAGATTGGAGCTCTTATGCATTGCTGGTGGGAAGGAAAATTGTACAATCACTTTGGAAAACAATATGGTGCTTCTTTAAAAAACTAGAAATGGAAATACCATATGATCCAGCAATCCCACTCCTAGGAATGTACCTGAGAAAAATAAGAGCCGTCACACAAATAGACATATACACACCCATGTTCACTGCAGCACTATTCACAATAGCAAAAAGATGGAAACAATCTAAATGCCCATCAACAGATGAATAGATAAACAAAGTATGATACATACACACAATGGAATACTATGCAATGATAAAGAACAATGATGAATCTGTGAAACATCTCACAACATGGATGAATCTGGACGGCATTATGCAGAGTGAAATAAGTCAGTCACAAAAGGACAAGTATTGTATGCGACCACTATTATAAGAACTCAAGAAAAGGTTTAAAAACAGTAAAAAGCCTTCTTTGATGGTTATGAGGGTGGGGAGGAAGGGAGGGGGAAATTACTAACCAGATAGCAGACAAGGATCAACTTCGGTGAAGGGAAGGACAACACACAATACAGGGGAAGTCAGCACAACAGGACCAAAGCAAAAGCTGAGAAGTTTCCCGGGCACATCCAAACACTATGAGGGACAAGGTAGCTGGGCCTGAGACCTGGGAACCATAGTTTCAGGCGACATCTAGGTCAATTGGCATAACATAGTTTATTAAGAAAATGTTCCTATCCCACTTTGGTGAGTGGCGTCTGGGGGTCTTAAAAGCTTGCCAGCGGCCATCTAAGATACATCAATTGGTCCCATCCCACTCTGAGCAAAGGAGAATGAAGAAAACCAAAGACACAAGGAAAATACTAGCCCAAAGGACTAAACAACCAAATGAACCAGAGATTCCACCAGCCTGAGACCAGAAGAACTACATGGTGCCCAGCTACCACCAGTGACTGCCCTGACAGGGAACACAACAAAGAGTCACAGACAGAGCAGGAGAAACATGTAGAACAGAACTCAAATTCACAGAAAAAGACCAGACTTAATGGTCTGACAGTGACTGGAGGAACTCTCGAACCTATGGCTTCTGGACACACTGTTAACCCAGAACTGAAACCATTCCTGAAGCCCACTCTTCAGACAAAGATTAGTCAAGACTATAAAACAAAAATGAACATGTGATGAATGTGCTTCTTAGTTCAATCAGATACAGGAGACCAAATGGGTAGCTCCAGTCCAAAACCAGAATGAAAAGGCAGGAAGGGACAGGAAGTGATCAAAAGACACAGGGAACCCAGGGTGGAAAGGGGTAGTGTGCTGTCACGTTGGTGGGATTGCAACTAATGTCACAAAACAATACGTCTATACATTTTTGAATGAGAAATTAACTTGAGCTGTAAACTTACACCTAAAGCACAATTAAAAAAAAAAAAGAAAACCCTATCTACAGCAAGGGGCTGGGTCCCCCAACCCAACTATCCCTTCCTCCATAGCCCTCCGCCTTTCCTGGGGGACTGTGGAATTCTGGAGAGACACCTTGCTTCTGAATGCCTACAGAATGAAGCAATTGGACATCAGAGTCAGGAGTTACTGAGGACTCTCCAATCAAGAACCTCATTATACAAAGAACCTGAAGCTCAGAGAGATGAAGAAGATCAATCGGCAGCGGGGCCAGGGCTGCAAGATGGCTTTCTTTACTTCCGGCTACAGCATTATGCTGCTGCTCCATCTGTCCTGGAGCAGAGCAGGCAGAGGCTTTCTAATAGACTCTGCCAAGGATAACTCCTTTCCTGGCAGAGTTATTGTGAGGACCACAGCAAAGCTGCTTGCAAACAATCCCTAAATTAATCTTTTCTCCCCAAGCTCATCCTGCTGTCTAGATGGGCAGACTGCCAAACAATGCCCCTTCAGATTTATTCATTACCCCTGTTTTAAGCATCTTCTATGTGCCAGGACCACCACCCATCTGCCAGTTTATCATACTGTAGTAGCCTTTGTATTGCTGTGATGCTAGAAGCTGTGCCACCAGTATTTCAAATACCGGCAGGTTCACCCACAGTGGATAGGTTTCAATAAAGCTTCCAAGTTAAAACAGAATAGGAAAAAAGAACTGGCGATCTACTCCCAAAAATGAACCATTGAAAACCTTATGGATCACAACAGAACATTGTCTAACTTGCTTGCTTTGGATACATTATTCGGGGGGATCAATTGCTGGTGAAGTAGAGGGCCAGTGAAGTAAAGTGAGACCCTTGGTAAGATGGATTGGCACAATAGCTGCAACAATGGATCCAAACATGCCGACAATTGTGAGGATAATGCAGTACTGAGCAACATTTCATTCTGTTGTACATAAGGTTGCCATGAGTCAGAGCCAATTTGAGAGCAGCCATCTATCTATCTATCTATCTATCTATCTATCTATCTATCTATCTATCTATCTATCTATCTATCTATCTATCTATCTATCTACCTATCTATCTATCTGCCAGAAATGAGTTAGGAATAGACATAAGGGACAGAGAGACTCATAGCGACCACATAGGACAGAGTAGAACTCCCCCATAGAGCTTCCAAGGAGTGGCTGGTGGATTTGAACTGCCAACATTTTGGTTTGCAGCCAAACTTTTAACCACTGCACCACCAGGGCTCTATAAGGGACACAAATGCCAATAAAATAAAGTCACTTCCCTGAAGCTGTCAGCTTAGCCCAGGTCACAAACACAGTCTGCTACAATGCCATGAAATGAGCACTCTAACTTTATTACGTAGAACATGCCATGGGAACATCAAGAGGCCTCTGTCTAAAAGAGCAAAACAAAAAATGGCACTCTAGGCAGAAGCACCATGCCGTCCCTCCACAGCAAAGATCCGAAAAACTAAGCCAAACAGAGAATACAACAATCCTGAAACCGTAAAACGTCAAATGAAGACATAAAGAACTCAGCCAAGCACCAAATGGAGTGAGAAAACTGACAGAGAATGGAGAGCGAGGAGAGATTCATGCAGAGGTCCCCTACCAGCTAATGCAGTGCAGATCTGCCATCTTGGACTCCTATCGGAGACCAGCAAACAGGGGGTATGAGAAAGCAGCCTCATGGAGCTTCCAGCA
>NW_004443978.1:9257593-9270490 GCF_000243295.1 Trichechus manatus latirostris
GAATAACAGCACAATTGGAAGAGCGTAGTCAATGTCACTGAACTTTGCGTGTAGAAATTTTTGAAATGGTGTATCTTCGGCTATGTATATTTTCACCAAAAAAAAAAAAGGTCGAGAAGTTAGAGGGTTAATATGTTGTGGGGTTGTTAACCAATGTCATAAAACAACATGTGTACTTCTGTTTCATGAGAAACTATTTGTTTTGTAAGCCTTCACTTGAAGTACAATAAAATTAAAAAAAAATAAAAAAAAAAGGTTGAGAAGTTAGAGGGTTGATATATTGTGGGGTTGTTAACCAATGTCATAAAACAACACGTGTACTTCTGTTTCATGAGAAAGTATTTGTTCTGTAAGCCTTCACCTGAAGTACAATTAAAAAACAAAACAAAAAAAAGAGCAAAGCAAGCCTTCAAGGAGGGTTGGCATTTTAGCTGACTTTGAAGAATAAGTAGGAATTGTCAAAGGAAGTATGAGCTGAGAGTCCAGGCAAAGGGAAAAGAGAAGGTAAAGGCTTGGAGGGGTCAAAGACCAAAGCATTCTTCAGATCTTCAAGTATTCTATATGACAAATGAGTCGGGGTCCTAGTTGAGTGGGAAAGGACTGAGGGGCTGAGGTTAAGCAAGGTTTTGAATTTTATCCTGCAGGATAAATTGGATATTGTATACAGGTAACAGGATAGTATCTATGGTCACAAAGATGACTTGGGCAGTGAGGAAAGTAGATTAAAGCTGTGTATTAGTAAACTTTTGCTGAGTAACAAACGTCTCAAAATCTCAGTGTCATACAACAATAAGCATTTGTCTCACTCCTGCACATACATTTTGGCTGGTAAAGCTGATCCAGGCTGGGGTTGACTAGGCTTGGCTCCAGATGGTGGATGGAGCCCAGGTCTGCTCCATGTGTCTCATTCTCCTTGGACCAGCATCTCTCCAGGGCATCATCTTCTCAAAGTGATGGCAGAAGTGCAAGAGGGAAAGGTCAACTGTGCAAGCACATTTCAAGCCTCTGCTCACATCACACTTGTGAACATGCCATTGGCCAAAGCAAATTACATGACCAAGTCTCAAGTCAAGGGTCATCCACCATGAAGCCATGGCAAGAGAAGGGATGAATGATTCTATTACAGAGGAGTGAAGGATTGGGATCAATAATGCAGTCAACAATGACCCAGGAGAGGCAGAAAGAAAGGAGACCTATGGAAAGACCATTGCAAAGGTCCAGACAGAAGCTGATGAGTGTCAGAACAGAGCCAGTAGCAGGAGGAAAGAAAACAGGAAGGAGAATTTGCAGGAATAGGAGAGATACCAGGCAGAGACACCACTGTGGCTTCCAGGTAAGCAATCGTGTGGTAGGTGATCAGGTGGGTGAATCAGAAACACAAGCAAAATTCAGGTTTAGGATGCGGTTAGTAAGGAGTTCTAGATGGAACATGTTTGGCCATTGAGGTCAGGCAAGGAAGTTTAGTAGTCAGCTGAAAAGTAAATTGGGGGCTTAAGGGAGAAAGATGGCTAGAGGCAGCACTGTGAGAGTTAAGTCTAGATCTGTCATGAACAATATGGTGATTGCTAGGTACATGTGACTATTTAAACTAATTAAAATTCAATAAAATTTAAAATTCAGTTCCCTAGTTGCATGAGCCACCTTTCCAGAGCTCAATAGCCACATGTGGCCAGTGGTTGCCATGTTGGACAACACAGATACAGAACATGTCTATCATCACAGAAAGTTCTACTGGACACTGCTAAATAGTGACTGAAGCCATGAGTATTTAAGATGGAAGAACAAGAGACGAGGTGACCTATAGGAGAAGTGGTGCAATTTGAGTCAGAAGATGATGCGTTGTGTTTTGGTACTGATGATATCTACAGCAGGTTGTTAGGACTCTGTTTGGGGAACCAAGCTACTCTATCTTGCCAGGGGCCACCTGAGTGGAGATGTTAAAGACCAGCATCTGCTCTTGGCTCCTCCTTCAAAGGCCCAGTGAAATAGAGATCTATTTACTAAAAACTGCTAAATTCACATCCAGCACCAAACTTAGTTAACAATCTGGCTAAGCCTGGTACTTCACAATCATTCATTTAACATTGATGAGTGGCTGGTATGTACTGGGAGCTTATGCTACAGAGAAAAATAAAGCAGGGATTCTGCCTTCAAAAATCTTACAATTTGACTAAAATGTCGAAGAGCTATACAAGAAAATAATGAGCATTGCCAGAGTCAGAGAACTATGAGATCGCTGGCTGCCCCATTCCCCCTCTACTCTGTGTCATTGGATAAATCTTCAAAATTCACTAAGCCACAGTATTCTCACTTGAGTAAAACAAGAATCCTGGTCCCCATCTTTTAGGGAAAGTACAGCATAATGGTCAGCAAATGAACTTTGAAGACACAAGTTGAGGTTCAAATCCTGACCTCACCATTTATTAGCTCTGTGGTCTTCGGCAACTTGCTTAAGTGCTGACACTAAGTTTCCCCATCTGTAAAATGAGGGTTTCTATGGAGCACAGATGAGGTGATCCATGTAAGAACCACTGGGTCCGTTGAAAATACTGTAAATATTTTCATCACTGTTAAGCACCACCCTTTTTCTTGTCATACAGAGTGTCATGTGGGTGAACGTGGACTGTGTAACTGGGGAGAGCCCTTTCTGAAGTCAAAAGTATGCAAGTGCCTTTCTGCACTGAATGAGGGGGCACAAATTGGGATAAATGTAGTCCCACTCCATGACAAGACACCCACTGCCAAGGCCAGTGATGAATTAACATCTTAGGTGAGAGTAACCAAGACTAGGAACAGCTATCTAAATTCTATTTCCATCTGTCCCTGATGCAAGCCGAAGGGAATCAGCTGAAGATTTCATTCTCCCTGGGAAGCCACTGCCCCTTATGGCTCTCTCTACCTACATAGCCTGCCCCCTCTCAGACCCAACCCATCCACACTGAGTTAAGCCTCTCCTTTCTCTCTCTCTCCATCCATGATCCATTCTGGAGATGCTGTCAGGTTCATGATTCACACCCGAGGAGCAGCTAGGAGCAGCCCAGCCTCCTAGGCTCTGGTACCTGGAGAGCTACCTAGAACTTACTCCACCTGACCTAGTTCTGAACTTATAAGTGAAAACCATAATCAGCCCCCACATCTGTCATTTGAGTGTGCATTTACCTGCCTTACTCATGCTGTCATCTAGGCCACAAGCAAAGTCTATGGAAATATCCTACTGCTGGGGTTACGCAAAGGGCTGGCCACTAGAGCTGGACCACCTGCAGAAGGTTGGCATTTCCAGAATTGGCATTTCCTGGAAAACCAAGACCCTGAAAGCTCTGCTCATGACTCCCTAAATATTTAAAGTTTATCACCCCAACCTTCACCCCTACATCTTCCCATCTGGAAAATTTGAAAAGACCTGTATAGACATATAGATTGACACTTTCTGTTCCCACACTAACATTAAGATTTGATGTACTCAACAAGTGTAGCTGATGCAACACAGCAGAGTGGTTTATACCCTTGCTACTCAAAGTGTGGTTCTTGGGCCAACAACCTTGACATCACCTGAATCTGGTTAGAAATGCAGCATCTCAGGCCCCCTCAGAACTTCTGAATCATAATCTGCATTTTAACAAGGTTCCCAAGTGATTCGTGTGCATAGTAGATTTGGTTTAAGTATAGGCATAGACACCAGACTGACTGGGTTCAAAGCCTAGCTCTGTTCTTCACTAGTTGTGTGGATCTGGGCAAGTTATTGACCTCTCTATGCCTCAGTTTCTTCATCTGTAAACTGAATATAATGATAGAACCTACTGATGTCAGATAAATCTTGGCTGAAAGCAGAGAATACCAGAAAGATGTTTAGCTGTGTTTTATTGACTATGCAAAAGCATTAGACTGTGTGAATCATAACAAATTATGGATAACATTGCAAATAATGGCAATTCAAAAACACTTAATTGTGCTCATGAGGAGCGTGTACATAGACCAAGAGGCCATCATTCAAACGGAACAAGAGTATATTGCGTGATTTAAAATCAGGAAAAGTATGCATCAGGGTTGTATCCTTTCACCATACCTATTCAATCTGTATGCTGAGCAAATAATCTAAGAAACTGGACTATACAAAGAAGGAGGAGGCAGCAGGACTGGAGGAAAACTCATTAACAACCTGTGTTATGCAAATGACGCAACCTTGCTTGCTGAAACGGAAGAGGACTTGAAGCACTTACTGATGAAGATCAAAGCCCACAGACTTCAGTATGGATTACATCTCAACATAAGGAAAACAAAAATCCTCACAACTGGACCAAGAAGCAACATCATGATAAATGGAGAAAAGATTAACGTCGTCAACGATCTCATTTTACTTGGATCCACACTCAACATTCGTGGAAGTAGCAGTCCACAAATTAAACAATATATTGCATTGGGCAAATATGCTGCAAAAAACTTCTTTAAAGTGGTAAAAAGCAAAGATGTCACCTTGAGGACTAAGGTGTGCATGACCCAAGCCATGGTATTTTCAATTGCCTCATATGCATGCAAAAGCTGGACAATGAATAAGGAAGACCAAAGAAGAATTTATGCATTTTAATTACAGTGTTGGCAGAGAATATTGACTATACCATGGACTGCCAGAAGAACAAATAAATCTGTCTTGGAAGAAGTACAGCCAGAAAACTCCTTAGAAGCAAGGATGGCAAGACTTCATCTCACATACTTTGGACATGTTATCAGGAGGGACCACTCCCTGGAGAAGGACATTATGCTTGATAAAGTAGAGGGTCAGCGAAAAAGGGGATAACCCTCAGCAAGATGGTTTGACACAGTAGCTGCAACAAGGGCTCAAAGATAGCAACAATTGTGAGGATGGCACAGGACCAGGCAGCGTTTCGTTTTGTTTCACACGGGGTGACTATGAGTTGGAACCAATTCAATGGCACCTAACAACAGCAACAACTTACTGCATAGATTTACAGGTAGTCCCTGACTTATGATGGGGTTCCGTTCATATGACTCTGTTGTAAGTCGATTTTTGTTGTCATTATTACTGCCTTTTTTTATCAGTGTCTTTAAAAATCATAACATTGAACATCTGCAAGTGACTATCTGAGAATGATAACATCAACAAATTATGCACTGCAACATTATATGCAGTACATATTACTAACGATTAAGACGTAAAAAAAAACAGACATCGTAAGTGCAGTTCGTCATAATTCAAATGTGTAAATGTGTTGTGAGTCGAATATGTCATAAGTCAGGGACTACCTGTATTATAAGGATTCAATTAGTTACTACATACAAACCAATTAACAAAGAATCCAGCAAATCACTTTAGCTCTTGGTAAATTTTAGTGGCTATCGTTACTGTTATAATTATTTTTATTGATCTTCCCAAACTTTTGAAGAAATAGGTGAGGACCTTAACTCTCCCTCTGCACATAGCTCTCCTTCCTTGGGCTGGTTAGCTGAAGGAGCTGGACTGTACCAATTCCTTGGTTCTTTTTGCTAACAGCTCTTCCATTTATCTCTTTCTACTCACATTTTACTATAAGCAGCAAGAAGAAACCAGGCCACAACTTTGATAGTTTGCTTGGAAATCTCCTCAGCTAAATATCCAAGTTCATTGTTTACAAGTTCTGCTTTCCACACAATTATAAGACACAATTCAGCCAAGTTTCTGCCATTATGTAACAAGGATCTCCTTTCCTTCAGTTTTCAATAACATGTTCCTCATTTCATTCTGAGTCCTCACCAGAAGTGCCTTTAATGATCATATTTCTACCAACAGTCTGCTTATGATAGTATCCAAATTCTCTTCTAACATAAGATTTCTCTACTATGCACCTCATTTCTCCTGAGCCCTCACTTGCAAAGTCTTTACAACCATATTTTTAACAACAATCTGTTCAAGGCAATCTAGGCTTTTTTCTATCAAAATCCTCAAATTTCTTCCAGCTTTTACCCATTACCCAATTCCAAAGCCACTTCCTTATTATTAGGTATTTGTTAGAGCAGCACCCCACTTCCAGATACCAACACCTACATAGTTACCTGTTGCTGCTACAACAAATTACCACAAACTTAGTGGCTTAAAACAAACCAAATTTACTCTTACAGTTTTGGTGGTCAAAAGCTTTAAAATTAAGATGTCAGCAGAGGTAACACTGAATGAGGGTGAAGTGTATACAGCTTGATGAAGGTAAACAAGGTCACTAAAAAGTACACAATAAAAAGGACCTGTTGGTAATTGCTATGACATATATAACTTTGAAACAACAGCAAAAACAACCGAAAAATATACGTGTGGGTATGTATGTATGTAGGCATATATGTGTATATTATTATTATATGTGTACACAAATTATATATGTGTATATTATGTATATATAGGTGAATGCATATGTATAAGTATATGCATCTATGTGACTGTACACACATATATTCATATATATATAATAAAGCACATGGGGGCACAGTTACAGATACTCCTTAGACATAATCAAACACTTGTGGTATTGAATTTCTGGGTCTGAAGGATTAGGACCACAGTCTCGTGGAACATCTCAGTCAATTGGCATAATATAGTTCATAAAGTTATGTTCTACATCCTAGTTTGGTGAGTGGTGCCTGAGATCCTAGAAGCTTGCAAGCAGCCATTTAAGATACAACCATTGGTCTCTACTCATCAAGAGCAAAAGAGAAAGAAGGAAACCAAAGACTCAAAGAAGAAACTAGTCCACAGGACAAATAGTCTACACAAACTACGGCCTCATCTACCTTGAGACCAGAACTAGATGATGCTCGGCTACCACTATCAACCGTTCTAATCAGGGCCACAATAGATGGACCCTGATAGAATGGGAGAAAACGTGGAACAGAACATCAAAAAAAAAAAAAAAAAAGACCTACTGGACTGGTTGAGACTGAAGAACTCCCCGAGACTATTGCCCTGAGATACTCTTAAAACCTTGAACCGAAAATAATACCTGAAGTCACCTTGTAACTAAATAACAAACTGGCTAAAAAGAAAAAAAAGTCACCTTAAGTTCTGTGTTCCTTTAAAAAATCACCTATATGAGACCAAATGGTCACGAATTACTTTTTTAAAAAAGATGAGTATGTAAGGGGGCAGGGAAACTAGATTAATGGAAACAGAACAACCAGAACAGAAATAACAAGAGTGTTCACGCATTGTAAGGAATGCAACCAATGTCACTGAACAACTTGTGTAGAAATTTTGAATGGGAACCAAAATTGCTGTAAAAACACAATAAAATATTGTTTAAAAGAAAAGAAGACTTTGGCACAGCTGTGTTCCTTCTGGAGGCTTCAGAATAGAATGTATTGCTCTGCCTTGCTCAGCTTTTAGAAGCTGCCTTAATTTCTTGGATCATAGCACCTTTCTCACATCACCCAAACTCTTGCTTCTGTTGTCATGTCTCCAACTACTAACTCTGGTCTTCCTGCTTCCCTTTTATACTAACCCTTGTAATTGCATTGGACCCACCCACATAATCCAGAATAATTTGCCCATATCTCAAAATCCTTAACTTAATTACCTCTGCAAAGTAATTTTTATCATGTAAGGTAACATATTCACAGGTTTTGGGTGTTAGGGCGTGGATATCTTTGGGGGGCCATTATCCAGTCTACCACAACATTATAATGATGCATATATGACACTATGCATGTGCATGTGTCAAAACCTACAGAACTTTACAGCACAGAGTGAATATTAATGTATGTAAATTTTTTTTAAATCATTTAATATGTTGGAGGATCCCAGGATGGAATGCAGAATGTGACAAAAAAAAAAAAAAAAAAATCTAGCGGTATTCACTGAAGGGGGTGAAGTAAAAAGGTGTTAACCTAAATAACTTTGGAAATGAAAGAGGAACCAGGGCTCCTTGGAAAACTGACTGATTCTAGGACTGGGGCATGAAATGTATAAGGTAAGCCTAGAACATGTTGTAGTGACCTAAAATAAAGGAGAGCTTTAAAAAAACAACAAAAACCTACAAGGGTGGAGGTATGTCAAAGGAACACAGGAGCCAACTGAAAGAACTCCCAATGGCCAAAGCTGGAACAATGTGAGCAACAAAATAAATAAAATAGTATTGGCATATAACCAAAAGTACATAATAAATATTCATGCGTTCCTACGGCTATAAATGAATGATTGAATAAATTTTAAAAATGGGGAGAAGAGACAAATCTCCATGCAAAAGAATTTCAGATAATTTATGTAGATACTCTTCTCTCAAAGAGTGCAACATAACTTCTCACTCCTTGAGTAAGAAGTAAATGTCTTCCAAAGAGGAAAAGGGGGAAATAAAAGAATAACTTTCCGTGGAGAAATCTGACAAACACTATCTCAGCTAGGTGATCAAGGTTACCATCATTAGTAATAGGTCATTTTGATAATATGTAGCCTGGAGCAGTGGTGAAGCGCTCGGCTGCTAACCAAAAGATCAGCAGTTTGAACCCGCTAGCCACTCTTCGGGGGAAAGATGTGGCAGTCTGCTTCCATAAAGATTACAGCCTTGGAAACCTTATGGGGCAGTTCTACTCTGTCCTGTAGGGTCACTGTGAGTCAGAATTGACTAGATGGCAATGGGTTTGGGGTTTTTTTGACTGTTGATATAATATGACGAGAACAGCACTTTACCTTCACGGTCTTCCTCCAAAGAACACGTAACCCCAGTCTAATCATGAGAAAAACATCAGACAAATTCAAATAGAGGGGCAAGGCCATCAAAAACATGGAAAGTCTAAGAAAGTATCACAGTCAAGAGAAGCCTAAGGAGACACGACAATTGAATGTAACATGACATCCTAGAGCAAAAAAAAGAACATCAGGTAAAAACTTAGAAAATCTGAATGAAGTATAGACTTTAGTCAATAATAGTATATCTATATTGGTTTATTAATTGTACCATACTAAAGTAAGATATTAATAATAGGGGCAACTGGATTTGTGGTATATGGGAACTCTGTACTATCTTTACAATTTTTCTGTAAATCTAAAACTGTTGTAAAATAAGAAATGTATTTTTAAAAATAACAGAGAAGAACGGGAGAAAAATGTAGAACAAAATTCATATTTCTAAAACAGCCCAGACCTACTGGACTGATAGAGACTAGAGGAACCCCTGAGACTATCACCCCTAAGAAACTCTTTGAACTTGGAACTGAAGCTATTTCTCGAGGTCAGCTTTCTGCCAAATAATAGATTGGCTGATAAAATAAACAATATCGCCCATGATATGCTCCCGTAAACAATCAACTATATGAGAAAAAACAGTCAACATTTACCCATAAGCAAAGATGAGAAGGCAAGGAGGGAAAGGGAAGCTAGACTAATGGAAACAGAACAAACAGAATGGAAATAATGAGAATGCTGACACATTGTGAAAATTGTAACCAATGTCATGGAACAATTTGTTTAAAAATTGTTAAATGGGAACCTAATTTACCGTGTAAACTTTCACTGAAAACAAAATAAAATATTTTTGAAAATAATAATAGAGAGCTGTTAAAGGGTTTAACGTGGGGAAAGTACCAGGATAATCCCTGGACTTGAGGAAGACAGTGCTGTTATACTGGAAGAGGAAATGACTGGAGTCCATGAACTCGTTCAGGAGGCCACTCTGGTCAGCTAGGTTTAACATGGTGACGGCCTAGGCCGGAGTCCAGGGCAACAGTCAAGAAGTTATGAATCCTTGGCATTCACCAAACCAACCCCTTAGTAAAACCACATTATCCCCAGTACCACCATGCATCATTATAAAGTCTATGGGACCACACACACCTCACTTTGGATACCAGGCTCCTTGGTTAGCTGGATTAAAACAGGTGTAAGATTCAAGCTAAAAACAAATATCATGGTGAACTAACAGTCAAAAGACAAGCTCTAATAGTTCAAAGGTCCGTGATTTTATGAACTTTGAAACTTGGTCTCAACAGATGCTCCCCAAAGAAGACCATGAGTTGAACAGCTAAAAGCTTGGGACAGATAACCAGAGATTTCATCCAACTCTAAGACCCTCTTTACTGTGATTCTAACTTATACCATTATTCTTAAATAATATTCTTTATCCCTCTTATAAAACATGCTTTGAGTCTGCTTCTGAAAGAGACTAAAAGAACCTTATAAATCAAGTTTTGGTAAAATTCAGTTGGCTTTAGTGTTCAGCACCCCAGCAGAAATCCAGGTCAGTCAATCATAATGCAATTTGTTGAAAGCCAGCTCTTTGAACATGAGCATTAACCAACACAGGGAGATAGAAAAGAAATGAAAGGCATGATGGTGACGCATTCCATTTACAGAATGGAGCAGTCAAACACTTGACTAAGATAGGGTATTTTGAAGTAAACGTATGAAATTGAGCAGTTTTCTGGTTTCTGTCAACCAAAGATTAGGAGCAGAAGTTAAATGTAAGCATTTTTCCCTCCATAAATGAAATGTGGTGCTCAGAAATCTCTTTGTAAAGCATTCTCTGGATGACTGATTTATGGACAGTGTTCCTGCATCTAGGAAACAGAGAGATCTTCTGGACATATTAATTAAGCACAAAGTGCATTAATCTCTAGCTCAAAAAATCCACAAGACATCCCCAAACTTCCACGTAAGAGAAAAGAAATCAGCAATGAAATGAATAGTTTATGATGAGGGAGGGAAGGAGGAAGGGATGGTGGATGATTTCGGGATATTATTTTGTTTGGTTGGTTGGTTATTTTGTTATTTGGTCTTGGTTTTGTCCTTTTAATTTTCTAGGTAACCTACTTGTTCTTCTAACCAAATTGTAAGCCCCTTGAAGGGTAATCACCTGGATCTTATGCATCATAATCCCAGGCCAAGCACAGGGTCTTACTTAACATGATGAGCTTCATAAACATATGTCAGTTATGGCAGAGAGAAGACTCAATCTAACATTTTCCAAGACACAAAGACTGCAGAACAGGTGAAGTGCCTTTCCCTTTTTTTCTATGGGAAAAAGAAGGAACAAAGAAAAGTCTTTAGACCATGAATTTCTCTTCAAGTAAGAGCCAACAGCCCAAGGCAGCTCTGCTCCTTCCTTCCTTTTGGGAAAAGCATACCCTGACCCGTCCCATATGGTTTCATCCAATTCAAGCCACGTCTGCTTTGTTTGTAGCTCACAGGGCCAATTACCACAGAAATGCAGAGGAAGTGAGCTGCTGAAGCTGTTTCAGTTTGATGTGACAGAGACAATGACAATCTCTGATCTTTTTCTTTTTAAAAAATAAAATAAAGATTACCTGCATCTGTGTAGACATAGATATAAAATAATTACGTATTTCCCCAAAGGAAGGTAACAAACATCAGGCAAAACATAGACCCTTTCTTGGTTTATCTCTCTTCTGTTTTGCTGCAAAAGGCAGCCTTGGACCTTCCTGTCTACATGTCTGGTGTCTGGCCTTTCAGGAGAAACTTGTCTATGTGCTGCCTGCAATTTTACTGTTGGATGTTTAACTCCTGCTAAAGATAAGGACATTCATCATAGTGCACTAGAAATAGCCCTTCTGTTTGCCAAAATCTAGGGACTGGAACAAAGACAACATTTATTTTTTTAATGTAAATGACTGTATCAAATGCTTCATGTCACATATTCTGCAACAAGGCAGTTATTACAAATCGTAGCAGGATAGTGGGAGCTTTAGAAGATTCCATGAAGTAACCTCCCCTAGGAGCCAGGTTCTTCTGAGAGGACAAACCAGTGCTACGAGAACTAGCAATGTGTTACAGCTGTGACTGTCTCAAGGCTGCCCATCAGCATCCACCCATTCACTGCCACTAATAGCTCCCCCACTCATGGCTGAGAGATGGGAGAGGGTGGCACGACCTCAATGATGGGGACTGGTGACACAGGTGTCATGAGATTATTTTACATACTGGAGGCTCCTGGTCTGCTCCAAATTTATTTCTTCCTTTGGCTCTGTGCTTGGATGACCCATGAAGCACCTTGTTTTTATCTTTCTAATGACTCTTCTTTATTCTTCAGGCCTCCACTAAGGATGGCTTACATGAACCAGGACCAGCAATAAAAATTTGTGTGTTGATAAGTAATATACAAATAATTGGTGGGTCACATATACTGCACACTACTCAGATAGATAGAAAAACATAGACACAGTTTCTTGAGACTTTTGTTTCCAGTAACAGCAAGCTAGATAACTTAGACCGAATCTCCCATATAAAAACCATTTTCTTCCTGGGGAACATCTAGTTCAATTGGCATAACATAGTTTATAAAGAAAATGTTCTACATTCTACCTTGGTAAGTAGCATCTGGGGTCTTAAACACCTGTCAGCAGCCATCTAAGATACTCCACTGGTTTCAGCCCTTCAGGAGCAAGGGAGAATGAAGAAAACAAGATACAAGGGAAAGGTTGGCCCAAAGGAATAATAGACCACAACTACCACAGCCTCCACCAGACTGAGTCTAGTACAACTAGATGGCGCCTGGCTACCACCACTGACTGCTCTGACAGGGATCACAACAGAAGGTCCCAGACAGAGCTGGAGAAAAATGTAGAACAAAATTCAAACTCACAAAAAAAGACCAGACTAACTGGCCTGATAGAGACTGCAGAAACCCCAAGAGTATGGACCCTGGACACCCTTTTAGCTCAGTAATGAAGTCACTCCTGAGGTTCACCCTTCAGCCAAAGATTAGACAGCCCCATAAAATAAAATGAGACTAATGGGGGCACAATAGCCTACGGACAAGGACTAGAAGGCAGAAGGGGACAGGAAAGCTGGTAATAGGGAACTCAAGGTCGAGAAGGGAGAGTGTTGACATGTCGTGGGGTTGTTAACCAATGTCATAAAACAATATGTGGACTAACTGTTTAATTAGAAACTATTTGTTCTGTAAACCT
>NW_004443978.1:9270590-9313277 GCF_000243295.1 Trichechus manatus latirostris
TAAAAACTATTTTCTTAAATGCACCAGTTTTCTGACAAGATAATGAGAAATCATTGGGCCAAAGTCTAGGAGAAGGCAAGAACTCAGAGGGATAAGGTCCATCTTCAAAACCGCATTTGCCCTCACAACATTCGTCCTGAATGCATATACTAGTTTGGAAGAAATTATTGCAAAAACGAGTTACAGTTTTTATGGCCTCAAGGGTCAAACGAAGAAAGTCGAAGCTTAAGTGAAGAGCCTGATAAACCTCCTCCCACTTCAAGCTAGAACCCTAGAAGGGCCTACTCCCATAAGATAAGAGTAAATTAAAAATAAACCAGGAAGGTCTTTGTTATGGATTGAATTATGTCCCCTAAAAATATGTGTTGTAAATCCTAACCTCTGTGCCTGTAGTTATAATGCCATTTGTGAATGGGTTGTCTTTGTTATGTTAATGAGGCAGGATTAGTGTAGAGTGTATCCTGAGTCAATCTCTTTTGAGATATAAAAGAGCAAGTAAGTCAGCTAGCAGAGATGGGGGAAAAGATGCCAAGACACAAGAAGATCACCCTGGAGCAGAAGTTCAGAAGAGACAAGGACTTTCCTCCAGAAGCAACTGAGAGAGAAAGACTTCCTCTAGAGCCGACACACTGAATTCAGATGTCTAGCCTCCTAAACAGTGAGAAAATAAATTTGTTTGTTAAAGCCATCCACTTGTGGTATTTCTGTTATAGCAGCACTAGATAATTAACACAGTCCTGAGCTTAAATTAAGGTGGTCTTAAACTGGTAGATTCCCTAAGTACCTGGATATCTAGGAGAACAAATCCTCTCTGCAGTAAGATATCGTCCTAGACCTTAAAGTATCCTACAAATGATATTTTCAAAACATGACCAGCACAAAGTTGAAGATAACTAGGCACACAAGAAAACAAGACCTCATAAGCAAGAACCTGCATTTAAAAAAACAAAGAAAACAGATAATAGACTGTCAAAGACCACAAACACTGGAAATCTCAGACACAGATTTATTCAACACGTATATTCATGTTTTCAAGTAAATTTGACAAGTATGACATTTCTAGCATAACAGCAAAAACTATTTTTTTTAAGTAATAGATTTAAAATACATAGCTCCTTTACTTTATCTTGTATAACCTCACTCATAAACCCCACCAGCAAACTATTTGAAAAGGAGGTTAATGTGAGTGAGCCATCTTGGACGTTCCAGCCCAATAGAGAACCCAGTTGACAGAGACCCCAGTACTCCAGCTGACACCACCCAGCAACCCACAGAAAAATAAGTTATGAGAGTTAATAAATTGTTGTTTTAAGCCACCAAGTCTTAGATTGGTTTGTTATACAGTAGTTAAATAGCAGTAAAATATGTAATACATTTTAGAAAGAATGTTATTCAAATAGTATGTAGAAAATCCCCTTAGGTAGAAGCCTTCATCCTCCATAATGCCACTGAGGCATTCCTGTGTTTGTCATTTGTCCAGAAACAGTACGGTAAAGGATGACCCCTGCTTCCTTGCTCTGTGTTCTTATGGAGCAATTAGTAGGTGTTAAGGATGTAAAACATGATACAGAGGGTCTAGTTCGCTGAAGAGAAAATGAGGGAATGACAAAATTCACACAATAGCCAGATTTGTTTAGCTTGGAGTCACTGTGTCACTGCATTATAGTATGAAGTAGTAATCGATAGTAATTAATAATTCACAATGATGAACATGATGAACACAAGCCATCAAGGAAAGTTTAAACCATGTAGATGCTCTGCTTAAGAGTACCCCCTGATTTAGAAAGCCTTCTCTCCAAAACGCTCAAAGTTTTTAAAGACATAAAAGTTGCCTTGACATTTAAAGGCATATGTTAAAACTACATCTACATGGGATGCCATATTCTGGCTAAATGAGATGTTTCATGTTTTCATGTCTTTTTTTTAAATCAGTGAATAAAATTCAAATGATGAACAATTTACAAAATATGCACCATAGTAACAACCTCAGCATCAGACTGAAAATCCCTCTGAGTCTCACTGTGACACCTCTGTTACATATATATCAAAGGATATTTACCTATTAAGCACAAATTAAGCAACCTGCAGGCCACAGTCCTTTGGAATTTTGGAATTTACCCTCCCAGCCCACTCAAGGCAAAATGCATACACCCAAACTGGTAAGGTTGCATGGGAGCAGTGAAGTTTCCCAGATCCATGAAGGGGCTCACCCCAATTCAAGCAAAGTAGAAATGCTACAAATGCACATTAACAATCGCTCCCACCTGCACATAGCTACAGGGGTTATCGGGGTCATCTTTATTCTTAACTCATGCTTGCTCTTATCTACCTGAACTCATGGGGTTAATGTCAAAGGATTATACTTCATTTTCATGAGGTGCCTCCTGAATGATTCCTCCTCAGCCACCCATCCAATCAAGAAGCCACCACATTCCTAGACACAGTACATATGATTCAGTAAAGAAGGTAGAAACTAATAGATTAACCAATGTGAGTAAGACATTAACAGGCATAAATATAAAGGAACTAGCCCTTTTTGCTTAAAGATCGTAGAGCTAATTGTTCTTTTTGTCCTTATAAAGAATTTATCACAATCCTTCAGCCAGTCCAATCTGCTCTTTCTCCACAATATCTCCCGAATCTGGCCACTCCCATTCTAAGCCATGTTATCTGGTCCCTAGGACTCTTCCAACAGTCTCTGAATGTGTCTCCGTGCTTCCACTCTTGCTTCCTGCAGCCCATTCCCCATGCAGCAGCATTGATCTTTTTAAAGCTGGAAGTAAACCAGTCGCTCCCCTACTTTAAATCTCGCCAAGGCTTCCCTTCACTTACAGGGATATCCAAAACTTTGGCCATGATTTAAAAAGTGCTATGGGATCTGGTCCCTGCCCACCTTTTGACACATCTCCTGTCATACTCACTTTGCTCACACTGTTCCAGCCACATTGGCCTCCTTGCCAGGCAGTCCTTAAGCACATCAAATATGCTCTATTCTCAGATCTTCACGATGTTGTCCCCTCTGCCTGGATGCTCTTCACATAGATAGTTACATAGCTGGATTCCTTTCATCATTCGGTTCTCTGCCTAAATGCCACCTCCTCAGAGAAGGCCTTCTCTAACCAACCAAATGGTGTGGATTCACCTTTATTTAAAAAAAAAAAAAAGAAAGCAATTTGGCCATTTAGTCCTGGCTACAAAGCCCCATCCAGTAGTTGACCTTTACCAGGATTGGCTGGTGGTCCTGGTCTGACCTTTACCAGGTGTCTGAGTTATCTAGTACTGCTATAACAGAAGTGGATGGCTTTAACAAAGAGAAGTTTATTCTCTCACAGTCCAGTAGGCTACAAGTCCAAATTCAGGGCATCAGCTCCAGGGGAATGCTTTCTCCGTCGGCTCTGGAGGAAGGTCCATGTTATCAATCTTTCATCGGTCTCGGAGCTTCTCTGCGCAGGAACCTCAGGTCAGAAGGATGCGCTCTGCTCCCGGCACTGCTTTCTTGGTGGTATGAGGGTACCATGTGTCTCTGCTCACTTTTCTTTTATATCTCAAAAGAGATTCGCTGAAGACACTATCCAATCTTCTATACCTTATCAGTATAACTGCCGTTAATCCATCTTCTTAGCTCATAGTGACTGAATTTACAACACATAAGGAAATCACATCAGATTACAAAATGGTACACAGTCATATAATACTGGGAATCATGACCCAGCCAAGTTGTGAGGGACACAATTCAATCCATGACACCAGGATTGGCTGGGCCTTCCGCTTACCCCCAGTGGTTGGCCTTTACATGGATTGGCTGTCCCCACACCCCACCCTAGTAGTTGACCTATATAGGGATTGGCTGGGGAGCCCACCTGGTGACTGATTAAAAACCCTAGAACACTGAGGCTCAGATTGGGCTTGCTGATCTACAAGAGCCAGGAGAGAAGTGCATTCTTTGAACACCAGAGCACCGTGCTATGACCCTCCCAGACCAAATAAACCTGTGAAGGCAATGAAGGGCTGGTACCAGAAGAAGCAGAGATAAGCAGACACAGACAAGCAGAACACAGAGGCAGAGTGTAAAGACCGAACGCTGGCCAAGAGCTGAGACGAGAACCAATTGCCAACCTCGCCATGTGACGTCCTTGAGTTTCCTGTGCGAAAGTTTCCTGATGAGTGAGAATGAACACTGGTTTTCTGAAAGGGTAAGCAGTTCCCCTTTGAGACATAAGCATGTCTCCTTTTAGACATTGAGGCCCCATGCTGGTATCCCTCCCAAGCCTTGACCTTTGCATATCTTCATTTCTGCTTATATTCTTTGTTTATATCCTTCCTAGTTATTAAGGTTGTTATTGCAGTTACGTTGTTTCCGTGAGTTCTCTGTGACTGTTTCAATGAATTGTCAAACTCAATAGAGAAAGAGTGCCATGAGGGGAACAGCTGGTGTGAGAAATGGTGGAGAAGCTGGGGAGTGGAGGTGTATTTTACCTCTGCCTCACAGGAACCAGCTTCATGCTGATTATTATGACCAGGGTTGTTTTTTCATGTGGTGTACAAGAAAATTCCCTATTATACCACCCTAACCAAAAAATATCTCTTTCCCACTCATCACCCTTTACTACATCACTTTCTTATGTTTCCTTTATATCATGTAGTTCCAGAAATTATCTTGCTTACTTAGGTGTTTACTTGTTTTTTTTTATTATTTCTTCCTCCTAGAATACAAACTCCTTAACATTAGGCATTTTGTCTATCTTGTTTAGTGCTGCCATCACCAGCACCCAGAATAGTGTTTGGCACATCATAGGTATTCAGTAAATACTTACTGAATGAATAACTTTATTTTTCAGTTTCCTGAAAACATGGTCATGTGAGCTGTTGCATTGGCTATTTTGTTTCAAGAGAATAAACTGAGCCATAATTTTCAGTGAGGTTCATTTGGATGTCTACTAATATTTTAACAAGCTGGGCTAAATCTCTGATAAACAGACAAACAGACCCGATGCTGTCGAGTCGATTCCGACTCATAGCGACTCTGTAGGATAGAGTGCTGCCCCATAGGGTTTCCAATGCTGTAATCTTTACGGAAGTAGACTGCCACATCTTTCTCCTGGTGGGGGGGGGGGGCGCAGCTGGTGGGTTTGAATCTCTGATCTTTAGGTTAGCAGCCACACGCTTAACCACTGCACCACCAAGGCTCCTTGGGCCAAATCTGGAAGAGAAAAATCCAAAACCGAAACCTTTTCTCATTCCGTGTTTTCCCTTATATGCACTCCTCCCTTTCCTCCCAAGATCTGAATTTGCTTAAATGTTCAAGTATAGCATTTGGTTGGCCAGATGCAGAGCATTCAGCAGCAGATTAGGTACAGTTACATGCATTTCTTGTCTTAGCATCTGCTTAAGCAGTGGTTCTCAAAATTTAGCATCACCAGAATCATCTGAGGGTTGGATAAAACACAGATTGCTGGGCTCAGGGGGGTAATTCATACCAGCTCACGAGAGCCAATTGTTAAATTTTTAGGAATTTTACCAGCCAGTTGTTAAACACAGCCAACATTAAAAATTCAATTGTATAAATTAATAGTTGTCTTAGGCTGGGTACTCTAGAGAAGCAAAACCAGTGAAGTGCATATGTGTATATATAGAGAGAGAAACTTATCTCAAGGGAATGGCTCACATGGTTGTAGAGGCTGCAAAGTTCCAAGTCCATGGGCCAGGCATCAGGCTGGAGGCCTCCTCTGACTCACATAGCTGCAGGAGCCAACAAACCCAAGATTGGCAGGTCACACAGCAGGCTGCCAGCTCATAGGCTGCACAAGCTCCCAAGATCGTCAGGTGAGACAGCAGGCCACTGGCTCACAGGCTGTGGAGGCTGACGAATTCCAAGATCAGCAAGTTTTCAATAAGGTGTTCAGTAGAGAAATCCAACAATCCCTAAGACCTCTTGGGGCTGGGAGAACTGTCCCTGGATCCTGGATGCCTCCTCAGAAGCTTATTGATCTGCCCTTGAAAGGTGATAATCTCTAAGGAAATAGCCCACTTGGGGAGCACAGTGACTCACTATTTTCAGCCTTGAGGACAAGACAAGTGGGTGTTCGTCCTTGTTATTAAATTGGGTTTTTGAAGTGTTAATCTTTTTAATGTTCTCTGAGCCTTCCATCAGAAGGCGTATCTCCAGAGGCAAATGTTAGCATCACTGGTATCAGAGGACAGGATCTCTTTAACTGTCAGAATAGTCAGTGAATGTAGGCAGGGGCATAGGAGGGCAGGAGAGAAAGGTTGGATCTGGATCCCAAGTAAAGGAAGGACAACAGAATCTTCCAGTGGGAGCCTCCTCCTGGAACTACACCCTCACCTCTTTGCTGACTATCTCCACTGGATTATACCCAAATTCAGCATGTGCAAGGGAGGAGGCAGGAGGCTTTGGCCAAGGACCATGTGACCTTGGTCTGCTTGGAGGAGCATTAATGTCACTTTCCTCATTGGTAAAACGAGTAAGTTAGACAGGATGGTTTATAATATTCGTATCAGATCTTTCGATGATTTTGTGTTCAAAGTCAAATTCATCACATGCACATTCAAGAATTTTCCTATTTCTAGTTATACAGTAAAACCTGCAAAATCTGGAAACTGTGTAAGGCAGAAACCTGTCAGAGAAGGACAAGTCAAATATTTTCCACTAATAGAGAGCAATAGAAAAGTGATAAGCTGCACCACGTCAGACGTGGAAAACAATGCAGTCCCGTCAAGTTCTGGCTCTCATAGGTTTCACTGCAGTATCAACATTCACCCAATTGCCTAGGCTCAAAAGTTCTATGTTGCTCTCACCACCTCTCTATGAACATGAGCATCTGTGGCATTGATGGATTGTAATAATCCTAATAACTATTATTATTAAACAGCTTTTATAATAATAGTATATACGGTGTAGCTATAATAGCAGAATATACAAGTATGTAGTACTTTATGTATAATTTTATAATACACATTATTATATACACAATGTATAGTACTATATAGTATATTGTATGTTCCAAAAACCCACTGCCATGGAGTTGATTCCAACTCATAGTGACCCTATAGGTCAGGGTAGAACTGCCCCATGGGGTTTCCAAGGCTGTAAATCTTTACAGAAGCAGACTGCCACATCTTTCTCCCATGGAGCAGCAGATAGGTTTGAATCACTGACCTTTCAGTTAGCAGCCGAGCGCTTAACCACTGCACCACCAGGGCTCCTATATATTGTATACAATATCATATTATTTAAATATTATATTGAATAGTATTTATTACGTTAATAGTATATATAGCATTTATAACAGTAGTTGTTGTGAGGTGCTGTCAAGTCAGTTCCGACTCATAGCGACCCTGTGTATAACAGAGCAAAATGTCCGATCCCGCGCCATCCTCACAATCGTTTCTATGTTTGGGCCCATTGTTGCAGCTACTGTGTCAATCCATCTGACCCTCTATTTTACCAAATAGTAGTACATAGTAGATATTATGTATACACACTCTACTATATATTCTCCGTCACCTGTCTATCAGTTTGTCACATTGTGGTGGCTTGCATGTTGCTATGATGCTGGAAGCTATGTGATCGATATTTCAAATACCAACAGGATCACACATGGTGGACAGGTTTCAATGGCACTTCCAGACTAAGACATACTAGGAAGAAAGTCCTGGCAATTTACTTCCAAAAATTGATCACAACAGAACATTGTTTGACATAATGTTGCAAGATGAACCCCTAAGTTGGAAGGCACTCAAAATACACAATGGCTGCAACAATGGACTCGAGCATACCAATGATGGTGAAGATGATGCAGGACTGGGCAGTATTTTGTTCTGTTGTACATGGCGTTGCCATGAGTTAGAGCCAACTTGATGGCAACTAACAACAACTATATATTCTATATACTGTGTGTATACCCTACACATGCCATATGTAATAGTAATATAATAATAGCAGTTTGACATAGCACTTAACTATGTATTATGTCATAACTTACATTTATTAACTCATTTTATCCTCACTACAATGCTTTGAGGTAGTACATACTACTTTTATCACCATTTCACAGATGAGGAAGCAGAAGCACAGAGAAGTTAAGTCATTTGCCCAAGGTCACACAGCTGATCAGTGGCAGAGCTAGGACTTGAACCCAGGTAGTGTGATTCTAGAATCAGTGGGCCCCTACCTCAGTGACCCCCTACCCTCTTGGGACCCCTTTTCTCTAGTTCCTCATCCACCACCTGTGTTCAGACCCCTACCACCATTTATCTGCCCTGTTTCTTTCCAGCCCATTCTCCCACCATTGCCGGATTCAGCATCCTTGCTCTGACCTCATCACTCCCCTGCATCTTAATCCACCTCCTCCACTAGCTCCACTGCTTCTATCTGTGCCCCCACCCAGCCCCCACCCAGGCGGGACCACTGGTGGTCGCTCTCCTCATTGCCCCCTTGGTGAGCTGCTCTTTCTCTACTCACAGGACTCCTGCTGGTGTCCCCAGGGCTCTTCCCTGAGTTCCTTGCTCTGGCTGTCAGCAAAAAGCTGACAAGTTCTAAACCTCTGACCCCAGCCAGACCTCTGCTTGACTTTCAGACTCAAGCATGCTTCCCTGCTGCGCTCTGCCCATGTGCTGCCCAGCACCTTAGCCAATGTGTCCAGAACCAAACCAGTATTTCTCCGTGCACGTGAGCCTGATCTTGTTTTCCTGCCTCTACTGGAGATCTCACAGCTCACTTGATCCCCAGACTAGAGACCTGAGAATCATCCTTGATCCTTCCCTCTAGCTCACTTTCCACATCCAAGCCCCAACAGTTTTGCCCCCCAAGTAGCGTCTCTTTTTCTGTCCCATGCTTGTCCTCTTACTGCTCTCCCCTTGCCAAATGCATTCCCCACAATTCCTGGATGGGTGTGTGGACACTGCAAGTTTGACCATGTCCCTTTCTTGTTGAAACCCCTCTGATGGTTCCCCTCTGCCCATACGACTTTCTGTATAAGCTTGTCTCTTTGGCCCTGTCTCCTAACACTCTCTTCTTTATATTTTATGCTCAAATAATACCTCCCTGACCACCGCCATCTTCCTACCTTCACTCAGGCTGGAAGAACCTCTCAGCCCCCTCAGCCCCTCATTCTCTAGTTACTGTCATACATCCACCTCCACTCAGCTGTCAGCTCCTCCAGGTAGCCTTCTTGGACCTCCCCACACCCTCCTCTATCCTCAGGAATCCCCC
This sequence comes from Trichechus manatus latirostris, assembly GCF_000243295.1. Classification (NCBI taxonomy): domain Eukaryota; kingdom Metazoa; phylum Chordata; class Mammalia; order Sirenia; family Trichechidae; genus Trichechus; species Trichechus manatus. The sequence goes on from NW_004443978.1 coordinate 9,279,823, forward strand.
ATGCAGCCCTCACCACACTGCACTTAGTGACTGCTTTACATGAAACGGACTAGAGGGCATCAACCCGTAGTGTGTATTTGTGAGTTTCGTTCAACTGAACTGATGCCCTGCAGGTTCCCTAAAGGCCCTTCCAGCTCAAAAGCCAGTGATTCTGGAATTCTAAGGAAACTTAAGATCTCCTTGTATCTTCTCTTTGTTCATGTTCTTCCTCCATTTCTCTATGCCAGTACTCTTCAAGGAACAGCTCTAATGCCACTCCTTCAGGGACTCTATCCTGGTCATTCACAACCAGATTTGACCTCTTCTTTCTTGGATCCCTGGAGATTTTGAATGTGAAAGAGAGATGGAGACACAGTACTGGAGAGATGGAGGAAAGAAGGAGAGGAAGATAAGAGCAAGAGGGCTTGAATGAAAGGGAAATTAGGGGTTTGAAGAGCAGTTGCAGGGTATGAAACAATGAGAGAGGAGAGGTGAGGGAACTTTTTTAAAAATTGCTATGGGTTAAGAACTAGATTCCCTTAATGCTCTTTGAGAGATATTCGTAAGATTGGAATTATTTTTAAATTACTTTTCCTTGTTAGACTGTGTTTCTTCGAATGTGAAAAAGTATTGAGACTGGGCCACTGAGGGCCCTGGATTTAAAATGGATTATATAGTAAAATAAAACCCACCGCTATATAGTCATATACACCACATGGCTCTGTTTGCATATATGTGAATATGTATGTGTGTGCATCTGTTTGTGTGTGTGTGCTTATGTGTGGCTAGGTATGATCTTAGCTTAGGACCCATTTCTATCCCTTGATGCCTCTGGTGGGGATTGGGGAGTAGGTGACATGATGGTCAGGGGTATTAGCCCTTCACATCTTGGATTACAGGTTGTCCATGGTTGGTAATCTCCACCTAGTCACCCATTGAAGATAGTCATTGCTTACTAGATTACCAGGGATTTAGGCTGACTTCTCCCTAGCACTACCTCAAACCAAACAAGCACTGAATTTTGAAGGAAACAAAAACATTTTTTCTATTTTCACAGTTCAAGAATGTGTCTCAAAGCAATACCACTGGGAAGATGAGGAGATACACCTTTCTTTAGCTACGTTGTCTCCTTGGGTCGTACAGGGAGGCAAAGGCATCACCATTCAGGCTCTAGAAGGGATGTCACAAGGTATACCTCATTCCCCAAATCTCTATCACCAAACTTCCTTGTGCTCTTCCTACAGGGCTCCCTTTCAGTCCTCTTCCACCTGGTGCCTTGCCCCATCTTTCTACTGAGGACTCTCTACCCCCCTCCAGAGGACAATAGAGGCCTATCCCCACTCTCTTCTTGCATCTTACAAACTGTGCTACCTCAGGCTTTAGCTGGACTTCAAGGAGTCCTCTGCTCATTTCACAAGGTGGGGAAAAGGGTTGAGCTCTGATCCTGTGGGTGGGGTCCCCTGAAACGGGAGGGGATGGTGGGAAGAAACCACTGTACATGAACCGTGGTTCAGTTTCTCTCTACCTGAAATGCCTGCAGCTAGTATCCTCTCCTAAATTATCAAAGGACCAACATTCTTCCCACTTTGAGAACTTGATTCCAGAGCTCCTGCAGTTACATCTACATGAGAAACACATATTCCTCCTCCTTACATTACTTGAATTCTCCCCCTTGTTAACAACTGTGGACTTTTTCATACAAAAGCTGCAATCACCTCCCTCCCATCCCTGTTTTTCATTACAAAGACACTTCACATTAACTAAAAAATCTCTCTGCTTGGGATATATGTGTTGAATAACACCATTCCCATATACATTCTTTCTGATCCCCCAATTTTTCCTACAGGTAACAAGAGATTTCAGTCCTGTCCCGTGTATATCCCATATGGCAAATTTGAATCTTTCTGACCTCAGACATGTAAATAAAGCTGACTCCAAACTCAAATTTCACATCTTGGTGAATCTAACACACTACCTGCTATCTCCCAAAATTTCTCCCCTTGTGTTGTCATGGGTCCTTCCCTACTCTACTTTCTCCTACTCTCTCTTCTCTTCCCACAACCTTCCTGTGGTAGCCAGCCTCCAAGATGGCTCCCAGTGGTCCTGTCTCCTGAAAGTCACACTTTTGTGCAGTTCCCTCCCACACTGTACCAAGGTTAGTCTGTGTGTCCAATAGGGTTCAGCAGAAATGATGGATATCACTTTGAGATTAGGCTATAAAAGACTGCAGTGTCTATCTTGGGTGTTTGCTCTCTCTCTCTTTCAGATCCTCACTGTGGTGGAAGTCATGTTGTAAGCAGTTCAATGGAAGGACAAGGAACTGAAGCCTCCTGCCAACAGCCATATGAATGAACTTGGAAGTGGATCTTCCTGCCCCAGTCAAGCTTTTGCAGTCAAGCCCTGGGCCACGTGAGAGACCCTGAGCCAGCACCATCTAGCTAAGACACTCCCAAATTCTTAACTTTCAGAAATCGTGTGAAATAATAAATACTGTGTGACATAAAAGCTACTAAGTTTTGAGGTAATTTGTTACCCATCAAACAAATTTGTAACTGACACACTCCCCATCCATGATGACATAGTGCAAAACTCAGTCCAGGCTCCCTTCCACAAGAAACCCCATCACACCAAGTGTGTCATGTTTTTTGTTGTTTTGAAGTAGAGGGTCAACGTAAATGAGCAAAACCCTCAGTGCTCTTTGAGAGACAATAAGTACAACAATGGACTCAAACACACAATCACGAAGATGGCGCAGGACTGGGCAACGTTTTGTTCTGTTATACAGAAGGTCTCCATGATTCAGAGCCAACTCAACAGCAACTAACAACAACAACAACATGTGCAGCCACAGTGGAGAATTCCATACGGAACCAAGCAGTAGCTTTGCTTTTCATTGGCTCTCTCTCCATGTCCTTCCTCTTAGAACTACCACCTTCTAAAGACCCACATGCCAGACAGTACAGTAACATGTAAAAAAAAAAAAAGTTAGCATAGCACGCTTACAAAAATACCTCCCAAGGGGAAGATGCAGTTGGCAAAAAAAAGCATACAACATGCGCATTATTTGCATAAAAATACAGTAGATCTTCATGCCTTGTGATGTCCCTTGGGACATCTAGTTCAGGTTTCCTCTCCCCATCCCCACCCACTAATGTCACGTCTGCTTTGCAATGATGTCACTCTGCACACACTGCTTAGTAAACTGCTTTTGCATTTACTATAACATATGCATCTTTCAAAACCAACAAATATCCTTTTACAACATCTTTTCAATAATTATACTCCATTCCATTGTGTATGAATATGCCAGAACTTATCTACCTAGTCTATTTTGTGCTACATTTTAATTATTTCTGTATTTATAAGAGACACTTCAGTAAACATCCTTGGAACTAAATCTTTGAACAGATCTTTAGTAATTTCCTTAGAATATATTTCTGGACAAATAAATGCTAGGAAACAGACTTTTCAAGCCATTAAAGCTTTTGGTATTTATGGCCTCACTGAGCTCCAAAAATAATTATACCATTTTTGTTATGATTGATTGCATCTGAGTGGGCCTGCACCCCCACTAACACCGTGAATTATTCAAATGTATTTCTGAAATTTTAGTCCTCTGTTTAAAGCTGTTATTTTTAAATGCGTCCTACAGATTATTTTTTGCTATTGTGAATGAACTGATTTACCATTATATTTTACAACTTATTATTGCTGACGTATAGGAGAATTACATATTTTTTCCTATATTTGATTGCTAGCCATATTTTAAAAATCTCTTATAATAGTTTTTCTGTTGATTATTTTAAAAAACTTAAAATCAAAAACTCACATGATCTGTAAAGGATAATAATACCATCTATAAGTCTTCTTTTCCAAAAATTGTTTCTCATTGCTTTTTGTTATATTGTATTGGCTACAGCCTTTGAGATAATAATGAATTATAGAAGAGACCATGACAACCTTTTCTTGTTTCTAACTTTAATGAGAATGTCTAACATTGCTCCATTAAATGTGGTATCAGGCAGTCGCTTGCCCATTCCTAAACAAGTCACTATGGCCACGTGGACAGATTATGCTGATTGGTTTAAGACAATTATGAAATAGATGTGGAGTGACTCAAAACAGTAAGTGTCCCCTATAATTACCTTTATCAAATCAAGGATTCATACTTCTCTTCTTAGTTCAACAAGTTTTATCAGAAATAGAGATTGACAATCATCAAATGCCTCTTTAGCACGTATTTTCTTTTTCTTTATAATCATTTCTGTACTTCAAAATCCTTAAAAGCGAGTTTTCCTATATTCTCTTGTAATTCCTTATATAACTTTTTTACATAGGAAGTGTTTAATAAATATCTCAAAAGTTGCAACACACAAGACCATCTACCTGGGATATGGCCTCCTGGGAAACTTCTGGCCACTAGAGGCCTCCAACAGCCCAAAAGCTCTAAATGAGTCAACAGCTGACATGTTAGCTCTAAAAAGGCTAATGTTGACTCAGCCCATGGTAACAAAAGCATCATGAACAGGTTCTGACTCCAGCCTATGTCGTCAGCCTGGTTTCCTACGACTCTATCTAACCAAGCCAAGCTACCACTGTATTGTGGGTCCTGCTGTTCCCTCCTTCTCAATTATACTTCCCATATCTCTACATGTCCTGGTTACTTAGGGACTCATCTCCCTTTAAGTTCATTTGAGATAAGGTATCCAATCTGATTCACATCTGCGTAATACTCAGCACAATATCTGTCTTTGATGATAATACTTACTGGAAATAGTTTTACTAGGAAACATTTTAAAATATTGCCTTCCCAATGCCATCAAGTCAATTTTGACTCTTTATAGCAACCCTATAGGACAGAGTAGAACTGCCCTACAGAGTTTCCAAGGCTGTAATCTTCATGGAAGCAGACTGCCACATCTGTCTCCCATGGAACAGCTGGTGGATTCAAACTGCCGACTTTTCACTTAGCAGCCGAGCACTTAACCAGTGCACCACCAGCGCTCCTAAGATATTGCCTTCCTAGCCATGAATTTCTAAAGCCACTGGATGGGCCTAGGTTAAACTTTTGATACACGAGGGATGACTTGGTTGAGTTTTATTTTCACAGAGATGTCTCCTAACTGCTGTACGCTGAGTTCACCTTAGCCCCCTTGGGAAATGCTTGTCAATGGTGCCTTCTGTTAGATCGCAGTTTTAATGGGGTTAAAAATTCTGAACTTCAAACACTTGTTTGCTGGTGAACACGTCAGGTGGAGACATTTAGCTTCTGCTAAATCACCACTGGGCCAAAGTTGCTTCAGGTTTTGCAAACAATAAATTATCAAGTGAGAACTGGGAGGAGCAGGCATAAAATTGGCAGGACCAAGTGGAGTTGTTTAAAGTACTGTCCAAAGTCTATGGGCGAAGATCACTTAGCATGTCCATTACTCAGACTCCAATGTAGAGCTATTTAGAAAAATAGTGTTTTCCTAGCTTAGTACCCTGTGCCTTTTCTGAGGGCAGACAATGAGTGAATCTGAATCTTTCCTGGGAAATATAAGCCTAAAATTCATTTCGTGGCTTCCAGTGTATAGCTTCATTTCATGAAGGAATAGTGCACTGGGGCAAATAAATGGTAGTAGAAGTGAAAATGTGACCCCAATTAATAAATGTACTTATACTTTCTTATTTTGAACATCGGCTCAAGTTGCTTGCTTACAGCCTTGATGGAGACAAAAAAAAAGGTGGAAAATTATACAATCTGATAAATTTGGTACTATCCACCTTGACATCCCAGATAGTGGATTAAAATCATCATTGTCTTAATATTTTTAAAATCAGTCATTACTCTAAGTCTGTATTGGCACAACTCCAAGCCATATTTCAGCTCCTTTGTCCCTTGCTCCTTTTGCCAACATTTAAGGCTATGTGTTCTTCCAAGGCTTTTTCAGAGTCATTCAGACTTGTACAGTCAACAGACTCATAGAAGTCAAAGCTATGCTGGACCTCAGAGAGCCTCATTCTACAGATGAGAACCCAGAGTGGCATCCAGACAGACCAGGGGACTTTAGCCAAGCACTGCAACAGAACCCTGGCCTCTATATTCCTAGAGTAGAATTATTTCCATAGGCTCTCAAAACTGTTATTTTAGTTTGCAAAGACCCTATCAATCACTATCAATATTTTTTTCTAACTTTCTAATTATGCTTTAGATGAAGGTTTACGGAGCAAATTAGCTTCTCATTAAACAATTAGTACACATATTGTTTTGTGACATTGGTTGCCAACCTTGCAACATGTCAACACTCTCCCCTTCTCAACCTTAGGTTCCCCATTTCCATTAGTCTAGCTTTCCTGTCCCTTCCTGCCTTCTCGTCCTTGCCCCTGGGCTGGTGTGCCCATTTAGTCTCATATACCTGGTTGAGCTACGTGTATTATTGTTTGTTTTATGGGCCTGTCTTATCTTTGGCTGAAGGGTGAACCTCAGGAGTGACTTCAGTACTGAGCTATAAAGGTGTCCGGGGGCCATAATCTCAGGGTTTCTCCAGCCTCTGTCAGACCAATAAGTCTGGTCTTTTTTTTTCTTTGGTGAGTTTGAATTTTGTTCTACACTTTTCTCCAACTCTGTCCAGGACCCTCAATTGTGATCCCTGTCAGAGAAGTCGGTGGTGGTAGCTGGGCACCACGTAGTTGTGCTGGACTCAGTCTGGTGGAGGCTGTGGTAGTTGTGGTCCATTAGTCCTTTGGACTAATCTTTCCCTTGTGTCTTTGGTTTTCTTCACACTACCAACATTTTATCAACCAAATCGGAACAGCAGTTTTTGCCACTGATCTCTCACCAGCCCAATGTGAATTCTCTGCAGAGGCAATTTTGCCGCTTACCCATAAACCACACTTGTTGGCAAAGACGATAAGCCATTCATTGGGGGAATTAAGCTAATGTATCATTTTATATTCACAGCTATCCTTGTGACTATACATGGTACTGTTTTCCACAATATTAATTGTTCTAACCTTCTGAAAACATGGAACAAATTAAAGTTCTCTCCCATCGGGTGTTTATAAAGACAAAATTTGCTATCCATTCTAAACCCAATTCAGTTGGAGTCCAGGAAGAAAAGATGTGACGGCTTTAAACAAAATTGTTTCCTGCTTTACAACATAAAATGAGTAACTTTGGTTTGTAGGAAACTTTGCCTAGAACCAAACACACACAGCATGGCTCTGTAATGAAATATCACTCTACATTTTGGAGTACAATTTCCACTGGAGTTATATTTTCAGCTGATTATCAGTGTAGCTTGGTCCTTCTCGAAAGGAATGGTCATTATTGGGGGTCACTCACCGAAGGATGCAAACTGGAGAGAATATCCATCCACTGTCTTTTTCCTTCAATCTCTTGGCTTTAAAGAATTGAGATATTCAGGTGTGTAGAACTCAGTTATAGGTGCTAAGATGGTACCTCACATTTGAGGATACAAAGGAATATGTGAGAATCTCACTAAAGCTATGGACTCTATTCAGAGAAAAATGCACAAGCATGTAAACAGTCAATTACAATTTTAGGAGATCAATGGACCTTTCCAAAATTCATCCATTGACTGCCCAACCTCCACCACTACTGATGAAGTGACAAGCCAAGGCCTTAAGAAGAGCACATCCTCTGCAGAGTATCACAGCCAAGGATAAACAAATTGTACCTTAAAGCCTTGCTGTCTGACTTACGGCTCCCTTCAGTGTACATTTCCATTTTGTAATCCAGGAGTCTTTAGGAAAGTCTTGTTGAGTCTTTTCTCAATTGCACTGTTAAGAGAAAATGCTGTGTCCCTACTCAGGCAAGAACATTGGTGAGAAATGTCCACAAAGAAGGTTACTTTTGGAAGGAAAAATCTAGGCTGCATGATCCAACTGCTCCCTGCTTCCTCACACCTAAAAGTCATTCTCCTTGGATAATCTAGGTTTCTTTCTTTCTTTCTTCAATTTAGGAAGGTGCACATTTTTCACAGTTGGCCATGAAATCTCATGATGGTGGTAAGGCAACCTCAACAGTACAGCCCAGATCATCAGAAGCTGCAAGATCATCCCTGTATTTTGATTTCACCTTTCTGAATGAAAGGAGATTTACCTTCTCTTCTGGGTCTTGTTATTTCAGTCTTGGTCATACAGAGTAAATAGAAGTTAATGTTGTTGGGAAAGCCTCCCCAGAAGGTCCACATTCAAACTGCACTACCTTCTGGATAGTCAGTGTTATGGATTGAACTGTGCTGCCCAAAAAGATACGTTGAAGTCCTAACCCTTGGTACCTGTAAGGATGGCCTTATTTGAAAATAAGATCTTTGAAGATGTTATCAGTTAAAATAAGGTCATATTGGAGTAGGGTGGGTCCTAATTCAATTTGAGTGCTGTCCCGATAAAGGAGGAGAAGAGACACACACAGGGAGACAGTCTTGTGAAGACAGAAGCTAAGATGTGAATGATCTACAAGCTAAGGAATGCCAGGGATTACTGACCGTCACCAAAAGCTAAGAGACAGCATGAAACAAATTCTCCCCCAAAGTTCTCAGATAGAATCAATGTGGCCAATATCCTGATTTTGACTCCTAGAGTCTAGAACTGTGAGACAATAAATTTTTGTTGTTTTACACCCACTTTGTGCTACAGCAGCCCTAGGAAAGTAATAGCATCACTAACCTACGTTAGTTACCCTCATCTCTTGGAAATGAGGAATAAAACTGAGTCACCAATAAGCTATGGCTACTTTTCAAGAAGAAAGAAGTCTCTCCCTGCAGCTGTCCTCAAGGTAAGCCAATAGTATGCTGAACTTCAGGAAAGCAGCTGAAGGTCAGGGACCCAGAATGAAACAGTAGATGTGCCTGCCGTTCTTTGGACCTTCCCAGTAGAGGGGAATGGGAGGTGGGGAAGTCTTAGGAGTGGTTGGTACCAAAGGGGCCTAGACTTGGGCTCAACTGCAGGGCTCTAATATCTGGCAGGGACCCTGAAAGAGCAGAGTTGGTTTTCAGGATTTGGGGGGCACAGGGGTACATGTCAGGTCACCATAGAAGGCACTCTGGCAGGAAACATGACAGAACCTGTCATAAGTGCTTATGTGTACAGAGGCACTGGTCAAACAGATGGCAGGTGGAATTTGACAATAAGCTCAGGAAGGTAGGGGAGCTGGTGGACTCCTCATGGGGACAAAGGAGAGAGATGCAAAGCAAGGAACCAAGAACCACATTGGAAAAGATGCCAGGAAACTGAAGTCTTATTAATGCAAGTAAAATCTAGTTGAGTCTCAAAACTAGACTATCCCATATATAACTTCCTTAACAAATACTCCCAGAAAAGTTCAAAGCCACATGCTAGACTCTTCATCATCCGTACTTTATATGCAGGCACCCTAAGATTAAGCACAGGCCCTAAAGTCAGACATTAGTCAGAAAAGATCAGAGAGCAACAATGAGATCCCTTTGGAGTTTGGATGTCTTTGAGAGTCCTAGGATCAGCAAACACCATGGCGTCCACTGAATCCACCTATCAAGCAAACCCTAACTTTATTTTTACTTTTGAGGCAATTTCTAATACAAGATATCCACGCTTGACTTATTTTCCCCGCCAAAATGAAGTAGGGTGAATATCTGCAGGGTCCCAGTTGACAAGGGTTCTGCAAGGTCTCATGAAATATTGGCACTTAGAACAAATATCCTTGCCTTTGTTTTGGTATAAATGAATAATTTCATGATATTTAATACACATCAAACTTTATTGGCTTCTGCTCGGAAGTCACTCCTCATGTGACTTAATCTTGCTCAGGGAATCGACTTGACGGCAATGCATTTTTTTTTTTTTTTTTTTAGCAAGAGTAGGTGAGGTAGACCAGATGATCCTGGAAATGGTTTGTCCATATATGGCATTTCTCTTATAATGGGGTTTTGCAAAAGCATAACGTCAATTGTTTTTATTGTCTATTCTCCGTGCAAATTCCTTAAAGGGGCAGGCAGTCCCCACTTACACAAAACTCTACTGAGCCTTAACAGGGATTGTCAAGATTTAAAGGAAACCCAATCTGTTTATAACCTCCACAAATGTGTACTCTTTACATTGACCTGATTCTTCATGGTGGTTGTCTCCAAAAGGCTGCAGCTATAATTGAATCCATAATGATCATTCCTTTTCATCTTAATCTTGTGTGTGAAAGATATGCTTGGCTTCCTGACCTGTGACTGAGGTGGAAATTTAATATGAGAACCATCTGCCTCTTGTTTCTATGAAGATTTGTTTGGCATATTAAGGCTTGGTGAGTGGGTGGCTCCAGTTTTTATATATTTTGAATTTAATTTCACTGAGTGCCTATGGCAACATAAGCATTTACAAGGAAAAGCAAATGAAACTATAAACGAGTGAGACAAATAAAGTTGAGATAGGGAACACCATTTCAAGGGGGATTTGGAAGGTTTTAGATTTTATGTTCACTATTGTACTTTTTTTCCAATCTTGCCCCATATAGAAATTTTTAAAAGTATGGAAAAGCAGGAGGTAAAAAATGCAGAGGGAAAGAAGTTTCTCATAATTCTACTACCCAAAAGCAATACAATTCCTTTTAGTCTATTTTTTCTGTCCTTTTTCTATGTATTTTTAACACAATTGAGATCAAACTTTGTATAACATTCACTATCTTGTGAACCTTTATATAACAATTCCCTATGTCATTAAAAAACATCAGATAACCATCATTCTTATCAGCCACATAATATTCCACCAAACTAATGCTCCACGATTTACTTAACTATTACCTTGGTGACAAGCATTTATATTTTCAACTTCCCACTTTCATAAATAACTCTGCATCGGTCATCTTTGAATCTTTGGGCATATAATCTAGGATTATATCTTTAGGAAAAATTCCTAGAAAGAAATTTAAGGGGTCGATGGAAATGAATATTTTAAGGCCGCTGGCACATACCATGAAACTGCTGAGCTTCTTGCTTTGGAAATAGGCAGATAAAGTAGGTAGCTCAACTATCCTCCAGCCTAACAGGCCTGCTCAGCTGTCCGTTATCCAAGTGAGAGGCCAGATGCCTACTGTCCATTCCATAAGGGTGAATTAGTTGGAGACAGAAAATATCCAATAAATAGTAGCTATAATTATACTTGGAGCCCTGGTGGAGCAGTAGTTAAGAGCTTGGCTGCTAACCAAATGGTCAGCAGTTCAAATCCATCAGCCACTCCTTGGAAACCCTGTGGAGCAGTTGTAATCTGTCCTATAGGGTCGCTATGAGTTGGAATTGACTAGACAGCAACAGGTACAGGTATAATTATACTTTCCTGTATTTTCCAAGTTTTATACACAAAATTTATAATCAGAAAAATGGCTGTGATTTTTTAGAGTTGCACAATGATAAGGCTGTGTTGCCCATTGCTTCTTAAACAATAATGGGAGGAGCACCGCTGCTCCCCTTTGCATGTCACATTACAGTTTATAAAGCACTCTCCAGAGCATTGTCCTCACTGGTCTTCTCCACAACTGCTTAAGCTAGGCAGCTCTGGTTTTATTATCCCCATTTTAAAGGTAAAAACACTGAAGATCCCCAGACTTTAATTATTTTATTGACGAAATGGACAAAAAAAACTTACAGACTACCAGGGTTTAAAGAGTTGACATATTGTTCATTTTCAGTTCCTTTAACTTTTATTACCTTGCTCTCATTTATATGAAGTTTACAAGCTGCTATGGAAACAGAGCCTGGGTAGTGACCAGTATAACACAAAGCTGAAGAGAGAAAGAGTAAGTGTGTCTCTGCTTAATGTCCCACTTGAATGTTGTCTGGTGAGGGATCAGCTGTGTTCTGAGATTCCTGTCTTTGAGCTTGAATAACAACATGTGGGTAGACTGCTTTTTTGTAGCATGTTGTTCTCTCCACAGAGGGAGAAGCAACTGTTGATATTAGAGCAGTATTTGCCAGTGGAAAATTTTTTACACAGCCCAGCCGAGCTCCCTTGGGGAGGGGTGATGGTTTATCATTGTCTATCACCTATGGGGGCCCTTAGATGATGATGACAAGTGTCTGTCATTTCAAATATCTTACACTGATGGGAAACATCATAGTACATAAAATTTGTACAGTCCTTTCAACTTCTTCGCAGACAACTTCTTAGATCTTGATCCCTGCAGGAGCCTTGTGAGGTTAGTACAGGAAGTATTATTATTATCCACATCCACAGCTAGATGCTCCCCAGTTTCTTTCCTCTCCCTGGGTACTCAGGAAGAGTACATTTCCCAGAGTCTCTTGCAGTTGGGTTGGGACCATATGTTTGAGTTTTGGTCAATGGGTCGTGTACCAAAGTGGTCAATGAATTGTTCGGGCCAGGCTCTAAATGTCCTATGGAACACTCCATGCTCTCTTTTTTGGAGGATACAATTTAAGAGGACTCAATACAGAATTCCAAAGAGGCTTTAGGGGATATAAGATCCACCACATAGAAGGAACTTGGGTCTCTTAGTTACATGTGGAGGAGAGCCATCTGACCCTCACTGGACTATAATGTGAGTAAGAAATAAACATTTATGATGTGAAGTTGTAAGATGTCAAGACTTGTTTGCTTATGCAGCATTTCCTGGCCTAGCCTAACTAATACAAAATGACTGGCCTAAGATCACGCACGAATGACCCTCAGGTTATACCATCCTCCTGTAACTCCTGCTCTGTAGCCTTTAAATAAGATCAAGAAATTCTGTCTTCAAGTTTCTTCATAGCTCATCTCTGCTTTCTGCTATAGAGTGGCCTGAAGGCTAGGGGGTATGGAGTCATCTGAAGCCTCACTCCCTCATACTTCTGGAAGTCGATACTACCTGTTTGCTGGGACTTCAGCTAGGGTTGTTGGCCAGAAAACCTAAACATGGCTTCTGCATGTGGTTTCTCTGATTTCTCAACAGTATGGTGATTGGTTCTACAAGCAAGCATCCCAAAAGGTCCAGGTGGAAGCTCTACCACACTTTATGAACTAGCCTCAAAAGTCACATAGTGTCACTTCCAACATAATCATAAGCCCATAGTCATAAACATGAATGCCTCTTCTCAATGGGAGGGGTATCAAGAGCATGTGGGATGAGAGATCTTGTTGCAGTCTTCTTAGAAAATATAATCAGCCACACGTGGCTAACCGAGATACACAGTAAAAAGAAAAAGCCAGGCACAAAGGGTTTGGGTCTATGCACATTTGTGTGTGTGTGCACCCACACATCTGGAAATTTTCTAGAAATATTCACAAGCAACTGTTGACAATAATTTCCTCCAAAAAATGAGACTAAATCTAGGATGGAAGAACAGCTCACTTTTCATTGCATACCTTTTTACTGTCTGAATTTGTTACCATGTGTTATTTTCATAACACTACATAGAACTTTAAAGCAATGAATAGGGATATTCTGAGATGATTATACACATTTTCATTTTTATTCTGTTGACATCATTAATTTCTTTGGAGGCCAGCCAAATTATGCAAACCAGAAAAAAGGGAATTTTTTGATTTCCAATTGAGGCACCAATTTTCATTTTGTACTCTCTAAAAGACAGTTTGGCAAAATCAGAATCCCATTTGCACATGTAAGAAACTCTCAATTTCTCTACATCAGTTGTTACCCATCTTGGCTGTACATTCGAATCACCTGGAGAGCTTTATGACAACAAGATTCATAGGCCTCGCTTCTAACCTACTAAATTACAGTCTTTGAGGTAGACACCAAGGAATATGTATTTTAAAGCTCTCCCACATGATTCTGATAACCTTGACCCAGTTCCGGGTTTTTTAATTTGGCTTTAGAAAGAATAGCTCACTAGAACTGCAAATTCTCAGGTTCTACCCCCAAAGCCACCGAATTAGAATCTACACTTTAAAAAGATATTCAGTTAATACCCAGGTGTATCAAAGTTTGAGAAGTACTGATCTAAAGGCTTTCCTCCCAAGAGCAGGAAGCAAAACAGACAAAAGCCCTATCTGCACTGGAACTTATTTTCCCATGGAAGGAGATAAATGGTTTTATATATATGCATATATATATTTGGAGCCCTGGTGGCACAGTGGTTAAGAGCTCAGCTGCTAAACAAAAGGTCGGCAGTTCAAATCCACCAGGTGTTCCTCGGAAACCCTATGGGCCAGTTCTACTCTGTCCTATAGAGTTGCTATGAGTCCAAATCGACTCGATGGTAATGGTTTTTGGTTTTATATATATATATATGTTGTGCCAATCCATCTTTCTCTCTCTCTATATATATAAAACCAAAAAAAATCAGTTAACATTGCATCGATTCCAATTCATAGCGACTCTATAGGACAGAGTAGAACTGGCCCATGGAGTTTCCAAAGAGCACCTGGTGGATTTGAACTGCTGACCTTTGGTTTAGCAGCCGAGCTCCTAACCACTGTGCCACCAGTGCTCCATATAGAGAGAGAGAAAGAGATGGATTGGCACAATAGCCACAACAATGGACTCAAACATAACCAACGATTATGAAGATGGCACAGGATCAGGTAAAATTTTGTTCTGTTATATAAGGTTGCCATGAGTCAGAGCTGACCCGATGGCAACTAACAACAACAGCATACATACATACATATTCAAATACACACGCACACATTTTTATTTATTTATTTATCCAAATAGAGCACGTAAATCTGGTGATTTTAAAAATGACCAGTTACTTGGGGACTGTTTGCTTTAAATACATTTTTAATAGCATATTAAGTGTTGATAAGAGCTAAGGAAGAGAAAAGGAATTGTGGGGATAAGTTCCCATCTTTAAATAGAGTGGTCAGGAAAGATCTCACAGAAAAGATACCATTGAATATAGGCCAGAAGGAAGTGAAAGAATCCTGTGGAAATCTGGTGAAGAGTACTCCAGCGGGAAAAACTGGTCAAAGGCCCTTCCTGGTAGACAGGGCCAGGGAGGGGAGCGGCAGAGAAGTATCTGTGCAGACTTCATAGACCTGGTTGGCCATTGTACAGACTCTGGCTTCTACCTGGAGTGAGGTGGGCAGTGACATGATCTAACTCATGTTTCCAAAGGATCCCTCCAGCTGCTGGGTTGAAAATTCACAGTTGATGGCAGGAGTGAAAGAGGGAGCCCAGTTACAAAGGGACTGCAATAACCAAGAGGAGAAAGAAGAGTGGCTTGGACCAGGTGGCAGCAGAGGAGGCAGTGAGAACTGGTCAGTTACCACGCCCTGTTCAAAACTGGTCATTTGTGATGGCCCCCTCCTCCACCTCCAGGAGATGGGGACAAAACTGGCATTGTTTATCACTCTTTAAAAGTATTACTAGACCCATCAACAGATGGATGGATAAACAAAATGTGGTACATACATACAATGGAATACTACTCAGTCAGTAGGAGAAATGAAATCTTGATACATGCTACAATATGGATGGAGCTGGAAGACGTTATACTGAACGGAATAACCTCACTTATGTAAAAAGACAAGAAAAGGCAAATGTATAGAGACCAAAGTTTATTAGTGGTTACCAGGGGCAGGAGGGAAAGGGAAAAGGGAGGTTAATGGTGATGGAAATACCACATTGATTATGGGAAGGGTTGCACACCCAGTTATTGCAATTGTTGTCAATAAGCTGTACATCTGTAAAACGTTGAATTGGCAAAAGTTGTGTAATAGATATATTTATAACAACAACAAAAAAGAGTAGCTGTTGAGGCTGCTATGTATAACCAAAAACCTCATGGGATTTGGTTCTTTGGTTTGAAGGTTTAAAGTCATGGTTTCATGGGACATCCCAGTTAATTGGCTCAATAATGTGTTTAGTACTTCTGTTCTACCTCCTAATACCATGTGTAGTGCCTGAGGTCTTAAAAGCTTGCAAGTGGCCGTCCAAGGTACAACAATTGGTCTCTACTCACCTGGAGCAACAGAGGAAGAAGAAAGTCAGGAATAGGAGGAGGATATGGAATGTGTGACTAATTGCCTCTATGAACAACTGCCTCCTTTGTCAGGAGAACAGAAGAACCGGATGGTGTCCGGATTTTGATCAAAGATTCTATAGAAGAATCCTGATAAAAGTGGGGGGGTGTAAGGGGGGTGCAGAATAGAATTTCAAATTCTCATGGAATCCAGACTTCCTGGAGCCATGAAGTTTGGATGAATCCCTGAAACTATTGCCCTGAGATAACCTTTAAACCTTAAACCAAAAATATACCCTGAAGTTTTTTTAAAACCAAACAATAGTTTAGCTTAACTAGTAAAAAATGTCTACCTTATGCATTATGCTCTTTTAAGAGCTATCTATCTGGGATCAAATTGATAACAGCAACTCGAAAGATTAGATAGGAAGTTTAAGGGGCAGTGAATTTATGTTAATGGGGAGGAACAATGCAGAAAATGAGGGTGAGAATGGTTGCACAACTCAAGGACTGTAACCAATGTCACTAAATGGTACATATAGAAATGGTTGAATTGGTGTATGTTTTGCTGTGTATATTCTCAACAACAAGAACAAAATAAATAAATTTTTTGTAAGTGTTACTAGAGCTATGGGGTGTGTGTGGCGGTGGGGGGAGGAACTATACAAAGAAATCTGTACTAAAGCCATGTCTCATTTTCTGTGTTTGCATCAGAGCACCCTGCTTACGAAGGCACTGTCTGTGTCATTTGCAAACGTTAATGTCCCATGTTGTTTTACTGTTCTATATAAAGCACCATAATGATCACCAATGGGGGGAAGTTAGAGTCCCTGCAAAGCACAGAAGTCATAAAAAACACAGCTTACTTTCCAGCAAGGTTTGAAAGAAGACTCTGCTGACTCACATGCAATTTCTCTTTTCACTCACTCAGGAGCTGAATGATTACCATTTATCTTTATCATCAAAGATAGTTAAGTAGCACAGTTCTGGTGGGAAGGAGGCCTGGAGGGGAAGGCAGGAGGAAAGGGAGGGAGGACGAAGCATTTGCATTAAGTTCCACCTACCACTATGTAAGTGCTGCTCAAACAAACTCATTAAAATGTCCCTCCCTCAGGTTCACCCTAATCCAATCTCAAAATCTTAAGACCACCATGGCCCATTCAGGTGATCTCTAGGTTACACTTAGCAGTCTAAGGTTGGAGTGATGAGTCAACAGGGAAGAACTCTTCTAGAAAGACCATAGTAGCAGAAAGAGGCAAACAAGCCAGTTGCCATCTTCAGGGAATGAGAAGGCCAAACATTTGCCCAAGTGAAGTGGGGTGAGGCTGCCCAGGACAAGGGGAAAACAGATCTCATTTTACAACAACTTTGATCTTACAGGCTCATAGACACTTACAAATGAACTAATTTCACTCATTCATTTTACCGAAAAGGAAAGTGAAGCTTGGGAAAGTTGAGTGACTTGCCCAAGGCTATGCAACTAATTGGTACCAAAACAATAATGTAAACACAGAGCCCCTTGTCTCACAACACCAAGCTGATCCCTTATGTCTTAACAGTTCAGGACTAGCTTCTTTAAGGGCTAATTATGAACTCCCCACTCTGTCATCCGTCGAAATTAGTACTTTTCTGGGGGACTCTAAATACTAATCACAGTCTTTAGTGTAACACCCTCTGTCTTAGTCTGGGTTCTCTAGAGAAACAAAATTAGAGAGAGAGATTTATATCAAGAAAATGGCTCACACGGTTATAGAGGCTGGAAAGTCCCAAGTCCATGGGTCCAGGTGAAGGCTTCTCCTGACTCACATAGCTGTAGGGGCTGATGAATCCAAAATCAGCAGGTAAGGTGTCAGGCTGCTGGCTCAAGTCCCAAGTCAGATGATGATGAGCTGAATGCAGGATTCAGAGCAGAGCAAAAGCTAGTGAGCTTTGCCAGAAATGCAGGCCACACCTCCAAGGAAACTCTCTTTCAACTGATTGGCTGCTCATAGCAGATCTCATCATGGAGGCGATTACTTCATTACATAACTGCCAAACCACTGAGAATCATGGCCCAGCCAAGTTAACGCAGAACGTTAACAATAACACCCTCACTTTTATCAAGAAGTATGATGAAAAAATTATATATGATGTCCAGATTTCCACCTCTTTTCTCTGACCTGACTTTCCCCTCTTACCCTTAAAACAGTGGGATTTGTCTTCTACTCAGCTTATGTTACTTTTCTCAAGACAATTGCCTTGTCTGAATCCTATTACTTTTGCCATTCCATCTCTCTGCTTTCTAATTCCACCTGGTGGGAGTGGGATGAAGAGAGATGGGAGAAGAGTCTATGGTCATAAATGAATGAATGAATAAATAAATAAATTGTTTGTCCCTATTGCATACATATGGGAAGGGGGTTGGGAGGAAATACATCAAAATCTGAACAGTAATTATCTCTGGTGTTACTTGTTATTATACCTTTTAGAATATTTAAAATTTTATTGTACTGAATATGAATTGTTTCTTATAATAAAAAAGAAATGAAAATATAAGTTGAAGTTGGAAGAAATCAATAGTCACAAATATCAAATATTTTTAAGTTTATTCTTGTTGCTATTGTTGTTAGTTGCTGTTGATTTCAACTCATGGTGACTCCTTTTGTGCAGAGTAGAAGTGCTCCATAGGATTTTCAAGGCCTATCTTCCAAGGCGCTTCTGGGTAGGCTCGAACCACCAAACTTTTGGTTAATAGTAGAGCACTTAATTGTTTGTGCCACCCAGGGACTCCTTAGTTTATTCTTAGCTTCTTAAAATAAATACTTTTTTTTTTTTAACGGAGAAAGAAATGCCCTGCGCCAAACCGGTCATCCGAAAGAACCCTGGTGTGTTAACTAGCCCATTTAGTGGAAATACATTAGCCTTTTGGGTCATGCATTGGCCACATCCTCTTATCGAATGTCTAACTGCTCAGGGATCAGTAACCTGATCAGTGAGCTACCTGTGTAAGGAGCAGCTGTAAGGCGACAGAAGGACACAGTCAGGCACCGAGTGAGACAGACAGCCTTGGTTTTTCGAATATCTGTGAGGCTTGATCACCATGTGAAGCAAAAGGAAACATTTGTTAATGGCCCCAAGGCTCTAACTGCCAGTCATGAAGTGACTTGCCAGCTTGAGCTTACAATGACCACACCACAGTGGCATCACTAGGGTTGATATCGCCTAGTACGGTAACTCATGGTATCACCTCCCCCATGAACCTCCTCTTGTACCAGACCATACCGAATCCTTAGTAATGCTTTTTGTACTAATCTTACTCATAAATGGTAATTTCCTTATATCACTGAATACAATGCCAACAATAGTGACATAAATTAGCAAAATTAAAATTACACCCTTAAATTATAATATCATATGCACAGTCTAAATGCATTTACATTGTTTCATATGGTTAAAATGAGAAGTTCGGTAAGAAAACAACAGATTCGAAGTAAAAATGCTTAAGAACTACACCAAAATTATGTTTATTTTAACATTAAACTTTACCATTACATGAGATACATTAATGGGTTAGGTTTGTATGATCGGTAACAGACCAAATAATATAGAAGTTGTAGACAAATGCATATGGAAATGTATTCATAAATGAACTAATACCATAAAAATAAACAGGAACAAATACGCAAGCATTTCAGCATTTAGTGAACATCTCGACTAAATCAAAACTTTCCTTTCTTGGCCTTCAAAGCTTCAAATTTGTGTATGACTTCATCAAAATCAATGCCTTTTGCCAACTCACTTTTTAGTGCACCCCACCAGTGAAAGCACTGACAAGTAGCTGTTCTTTTGGATTTGTAAATCAATGCCCACATTTGCTTCCTGTTGCAGAGCCCTTCTGATTGCTGCACCACTCCCCCTCCTTCCCTTTGCTCAAGATCACAGGTGATGAGAGGTGCCCCTGTTCCTGGCAGGTAATTATTTCTGATTGCCAAGCCCAGGTCCATGAGTTTGAGTTGCAGTTTGTTATGGGGATAGCTCTTGAGTGGTCATTTATCTTCCAGAGGAGTGATTTTTTTCCCCGGGAGATTGTATGTTTTTTTTATGCCTAAACCATACATAAACAGAAAGAGAGCTAGGACAGACAAAAATGGCGGCTTAGTCACATACAACATGCCATGCCCCTACAGTAAAGAACCGAGAAACCACATGAAACAGATACAGATGACAATCTGGGAGCCCAGAACAGCGAACAGAAGGATGCAGAATTAGAACAAACATTGAAAGCAAGGAGAAACTGAATGAAAACAGTGACCTAGGAGACTTAGGGACTGTTGGCATCCTACCGGCAGGCCAAGTGCAGCGTGGCCACCTTGAGAAAAAGCGAGCAGCATTCCAGGGTGAGGAGCAACTTCATGGAATCCTCAATAGGAGACAGAGATACTGTGTAGACAAACACAAAGCGAAGCAGGGTGAGCAGACCATGAACTGAATCTAAGGAGGGAAAGTGCAGGAAGGCAGGTGAGAGCCCTAGGGATTTGGGTGACCATAGAGCAGGGAGGGAGCCATAAAATAGGGACAGGATCACTCACTAGCAGTGGTCCCTGATAAATTGGGCAGGTGGTGCTGGTGGAGTGGAGGATCCTTGGAGTGGCGGCTAGAGATCCCCACCCAACTTGACTCTGGACAGCCCTCCTCCTCGCAGTTGGTTGGGTCAGGTCCTGATGCCAGCTGCACAGTGCAGGTAGTGCCCCGACGCCCAAGCCAGAGACTGGGAGAACACGCTTCCCCCATCCTCCTGGGGATGAGCAGTGAGTCCCCCTCCCACCCCAGCCCAGCAATCTGTAGTATGCACTCCCAGGCTGTCACACTTTCTACTAAAATCAACAATTTATTGAGTAGCAGCCATATACGCAAACAGTGCTCAGAGCTGTGACTTCCCTGTCTTCTCTCTGTATTTTTATCAGTGGTGCTCAGCACAGACTAGTGGGAGTCAGCTGAGTCATTACACAATCAGTATCAACTGCCACCTGAGTCCCACTACCAGAGACACTTATTTAATAGATACGGTGTGTGGTCTGAGCCATGGGAGTTTTAAAAACTTCCCACCCCACTGGTACAACCACTATAGCAAACTGTTGAGTATTATTTATTAAAACTGAACATACATCCACCTCAGACCTAGCAATTCCACTCCTAGAGAAATGTATATATATGTTCACTGAAAAATATGTGCAAGGGTGTTACTCACACTGGCTCATATTTGGAAATGACTCAAACGTACATCAACAAGAGAGTGAATAATGTGTAGTATATTGATACAATGGAATACTAATCCACAATATAAAATAATTAACTATTGATACACTCAACAACATGGATGAATCTCAAAATATTGGGTTGAGAAAAAGAAGCCAGACACAAAAGTCTACACACTTTCATAAAATTCAAGATCAGGCAAAATTAATCTGTGGTGAGAGAAGGCAGAGTAATGGTTACCTCTGGGATGGGGCTATTGATGGGAAAGGACACGAGGGTGTTGAATATGTTCTATATCTTGATTAGGATAGTGGTTACGTAGATGTACAATATGTAAAAACCCATTGAACTTACATCTAAGATATTTTCACTTTATTGTATGATGTCCCTATCTTCAATTAAAAGAAAAAGAAAAGCTGTTGAGGTGATTCTATGGGCAGCCAAAGCTGGAAACCATTGCTTTAAAAATATTTCTAAGCCTCATCAATTACTTTGGCATCCCAAGTCATGCTGCCAGTTCTGTCTTTGTAATCTTATTCATTGTAAGCTTGCAGGATGCTACCCATGCAATCTTGATCTTTTAAAACAGAGAACCAGAGAATAATTGATGTAGAAGATAACTCAGAAAACATTTGGTACCAGGATGGCTAATTGGTTTCATCTTCAGTGCTAATTTCAATTAATTTGTAATGGCTGCCTAGCATTCTAGGTTCAGAAGGATTATAAGATTATATCCAACTAGTAGGGGAGAAGTTTCATAATCAATTAGCAATGTGTGGTTTATGCATGGGCAAGGAGAGAAGCAGTATATAGTTGTTTTGTGTTTGCCCACCAATCTAGTCCAGCTCTAATTTTTCGTATGTGCGTATTAAAACACAGAGAAATGACTTACTCAAGGTGACTGCTAGTCAGAGGCAGAATCAAGATTAAAACCATTTTTTTTTTCTGAGTAGTCAATTAAGATGTAGGTTTACCACTACATGAGATGGTTGGAAAAGAACGGTGAAAGAATAAGGAACCAAAGGCATAATCTTAATTGGACTGGAAATGCAGGCCATCCATTAGCAAAAACCATGAAATTGACCTCCTAAATATTCAGGGAGCTTGAAAAGACGCTCATGCAAATACCCAACTTATGTTTCAAAACTATATGTATCCATTCACTTATTCATAAGTTTTCAGCGAGCAATTTAATAGAAAGAGTGGATATGAATTTTTTTTGAAAACCATAAGATACTCGACAAATGTTGACTATTTTGGTATAGTGCTTTTTAACAATCATAATAAGTACCCAGTCCTGTACTAGACATTGTGGAAAATACCACAAAAGTTAAAGACACAATTACTGTAGTAACAATCTATAGGAGTAGCACCTAAATTTGGACACAATGCCACTCAGCAATTAATGATGTCTGATTATTCACCATCACCTGAGTCTCAATTTTCCCAGTTGTAAAATGGGTTTTAGATGAGTCCCCACATCGTAAGATCATGATGAGGACTGAATGAAATATGAACTTATTTTGTATAGCAGAGCTACACTTTTATGGAGAGAAGCTTCCATAGTGAAGACATAAGGTCAAAATTATGTAGGGTCAAAATCACTTAAAGGCTGACCAATGTTGGAATGCCATTAAAGAGGGTTGGTTGTCTTGCTCCTCTATCATGCTGGTCTCTGGCTAACAAGATAGTTAAACTGAAGCCACCTACTGATATAGCAACACGTGGAACCCAAGGACCTGCAGAGAAATCCAAGTCTACATGGGGTAGATTATCTCTAAGTCCCCACAGCCTTAAAAATGCTGACTTGGAGAAAAACATGGTTTCGAACAATGGTTCTCAATCTAGAATTGTTGGGAAGCTTTAAAAATGACTTATGTCTGAATTCCACCTAGTGTGTTTTTCAAAGTTCCCCAGGTGATATCCAATGTGCAGCCAAGGTTGAGAACAACTGATACAATGAATCTGTAAGAAATTGTACAGAAGCCTAACAGTATGTATTATATAGATTATTCTTCATCCTGGGGCCAGCAGAATGAGCAGGAAATGTCAAAAGTGGAGATGTGCAGCATTCTGAGGCCCCATGTGATCTAGCAGCCACCCACACAAGGAATGAGCCTACAGAGGTAGAAAGTCACATCAGCCACCAAGGGGCCAAGAACCACCAAAGGCATCCTAAGGGTCATTTTGGGGTCATACAGGAACAGCCAGAGATCAGGAAAGGGCAAGTATGGATTTTCAGTGGTGCGGCTTAGAACCAACAGTCAGTTCCAGCCCCACTGCTATGACATAGTCCCAGTCAATCCTCATAGACACAGAGCCCAGCCTGGTGTAGAAGACAGAATGTTAGGATTCACTCATGTTTACATAATTCTTCCACCGGGGAAATGGCTTTCATCCTTCTGGTAATGCAGTGAGATAACAAGGGAAGATATTACTATTTTTATTTTACAGACCAAAAAAATCAAGGATCAAAAGTTAGGTGACTTGCCAAGGTCACAAAGCCAGGAGAAGTTAACTTGTGATTCAAACTCAGATTTGCTAACTCCAAAATTCTGAAGGGAAATAATTTCCAAACTAGAAAGCAGTCAAGACTGAGTTTAGAATACCATAGTTTTGTTGTTGTTGCTGTTAGGTGCCACTGAGTCGGTTCCGACTCATAGTGAACCTGTGTACAATAGAATGAAATACTGCCTAGTCCTGCGCCACCCTCACAATCGTTGTTATACTTGAGCCAATTGGTGCAGCCATTGTGTCAGTCCACCTCATTGAGGGTCTTCCTCTTTTTTGCTGACCCTCTCCTTTACCAAGTATGATGTCATTCTCCAGGGACTGATCCCTCCCAATAACATGTCCAAAGTATGTGAGACATAGTCTCGCCATCCTCACTTCTAAGGAGGATTCTAGTTGTACTTCTTCCAAGAAAGATTGATTCCTTCTTTTGGCAGTCCATGTTATATACAATATTCTTCATGAACACCACAATTCAAAGGCGTTAATTCTTCTTTGGTCTTCCTTATTCATCGTCCAGCTTTCACATGCATATAAGGTGATTGAAAACACCATGGCTTGGGTCAGGCGCACCTTGGTCTTCAAGGTGACATCTTTCTTTTTAACACTTTAAAGAGGTGTTTTGCAGCAGATTTGCCAAATGAAATGCATCTTTTGATTCTTGACTGCTGTTTCCATGGGTGTTGATTGTGGATCCAACTAAAATGAAATCCTTGACAAACGCAATCTTTTCTCTGTTTATCATGATGTTGCTTATTGGCGCAGTTGTGAAGATTTTTGTTTTCTTTATGTTGAGGTGTAATCCATACAGAAGGCTGTAGTCTTTGATCTTCATCAGTAAGTGCTTCAAGTCCTCTTCACTTTCAGCAAGAAAGGTTGTGTCATTTGTGTAACACAGGTTGTTAATGAGTCTTCCTCCAATCCTGATGCCCCATTCTTCTTCATATAGTCCAGCTTCTCTGACTATTAGCTCAGGAGACAGATTGAATAGGTATGGTGAAAGGATACAACCCTGACGCACACCTTTCCTGACTTTAAACCACGCAGTGTCCCCTTGTTCTGTTGGAATGACTGCCTCTTTGTCTAGGTACAGGTTCCTCATGAGCACAATTAAATGTTCTGGAATTCTCATTCTTCGCAATGTTGTTTGTAATTTGTTATGATCTGCACAGTAGAATGCCTTTGTATAGTCAATAAAATACAGGTAAACATCTTTCTGATATTCTCTGTTTTCAGCCAGGATCCATCTGACATCAGCAATGATATCGCTGGTTTCATGTCCACATCTGAATCTGGCTTGAATTTCTGGCAGTTCCCTGTTGATACACTGCTGCAGCCACTTTTGAATGATCTTCAGCAAAATTTTATTTTCATGTGATATTAATGATATTGTTCAATAATTTCCTCATTCGATTGGATCACCTTTCTTGGGAATAGGTGTAAATATGGATCTCTTTCAGTCAGTTGGCCAGGTAACTATCTTCCAAATTTCTTGGCATAGACGAGTGAGCACTTCCAGTGCCACATTTGTTTGTTAAAACATCTCAGTTGGTATTCTGTCAATTCCTAGAGCCTTGTTTTTCACCAATGCCTTCAGTGCAGCTTGGACCTCTTCCTTCAGTACCATTCGTTCCTGAGCATATGCTACCTCCTGAAACGGTAGAACGTCAACCAGTTCTTTTTGGTATAATGACCCTGTTTATTCTTTCCATCTTCTGTTGATGCTTCCTGCATCCTTTAATATTTTTTCCACAGAATCCTTCAATGTTGCAACTCTAGACTTCAATTTTTTCTTCAGTTCTTTCAGCTTAAGAAATGCCGACAGCATTCTTCCCTTTTGATTTTCTATCTCCAGGTCTTTGCACGTGTCCTTATAATACTTTATTTTGTCTTCTCAAGCCGCCATTTGAAATCTTCTGTTCAGCTCTTTTATTTCATCACTTCTTCCTTTCACTTTAGCTACTCAGCATTCAAGAGTAACTTTCAGAGTCTCTTCTGACATTCATCTTGGTCTTTTCTTTCTTTCCTGTCTTTTTTAACAATCTCTTGCTTTCTTCATGTATGATGTCCTTGATGTCATTCCACAACTCGTCTGGTCTTCAGTCATTAGTGTTCAACGTGTCAAATCTATTCTTGAGATGGTTTCTAAATTCACATGGAATATACTCAAGGTCATACTTTGGCTCTCATGGACTTGTTCTGATTTTCTTCAGTTTCAACGTGAAATTGCATATGAGCAATTGATAGTCTGCTCCACAGTCAGCTCCTGGCCTTGTTCTGACTGATGATATTGAGCTTCTCCATTGTTTCTTTCCACAGATATAGTCGATTTGATTCTTGTGTATTCCATCAGGCGGGGTACACATGTATAGTTGCCATTTACTTTGTTGAAAAAAGGTATTTGCAATGAAGAAGTCGTTGGTCTTGCAAAATTCTATCATCTCCAGCATTGCTTCTTTCACCAAGGCCATACTTTCCAACTACCGATCCTTCTTCTTTGTTTCAAACTTTCACATTCCAATCACCAGTAATTATCAATGCATCCTGATTACATATTCAATCAATTTCAGACTGCAAAAGTCAGTAAAAATCTTCAATTTCCTCATCTTTGGCCTTAGTGGTCAGTTTGTAAATTTGAATAATAGTCATATTAACAGGTCTTCCTTGTAGGCATATGGATATTATCCTATCACTGACAGCACTGGACTTCAGGATAGATTTTGACAGACCCCCAGCTGTCTGTCAGTTTGTCGTATTGTGGGGGCTTGCATGTTCTGTGATGCTGGAAGCTATGCCACCAGTATTCAAATACCAGCGGGGTCACCAATGCGGACAGGTTTCAGTTGCGCTTCCAGACTAAGACAGACTAAGAAGAAGGACTGGGTGGCCTACTTCTTAAAAGAATTAACCAGTGAAAACCCTATGAATAGCAGTGGAACACTGTCTGATATAGTGCTGGAAGATGAGCCCCTCAAGTTGGAAGGTACTCAGAAGATGACTTAGGAAGAGCTATCTCCTCGCAGTACAGTTGACCTTAATGATATGGATGAAGTCAAGGTTTCAGAACCTTCATTTGCTGATGTGGCATGACTCAAAAATGAGAAGAAACAGCTACAAACAGCCATTAATAATAGGAATGCAGAATGTACAAAGTACGAATCCAGGAAAATTGGAAATTGTCCAGAATGAAATGGAGCACACAAACATTGATATCCTAGGCATTAGTGAGCTGAAATGGACTGGTATTGGCCAGTTTGAATCAGGCAATTACATGGTCTACTATGCCAACTTGAATACGAATGGTTTTGCATTCATCTGCAAAAAGAACATTTCAAGATCTATCCTGAAGTACAACTGTTTTAGGATGTAAAATTTCAAAATTTTCATTTCTGTCACCCTTGCTTACAAAGTTACTAAATGATGTGTTCCAGCAAAACAAAAGAGTAAATCAAAATAGAGGAAGACATGGAATTAAGAAAACAGAAAATGTGTTACTGAAAAGAGGCATATGGAATTCCCAGGATGCTTAATGAAGGAAGATCCAAAAGATGGCAACTTTGTACTAGGTGTAGGGGACAAACTGAAAGAACTGGAGTAGGACAGTAGGCTCCAGGAGAGAATTCTTCAAGATGAATAATATCTATTGTGAGTGAACATTTTGGGACAGCTTTATAGAGAATTTGAGGTTGCATCAATAATATCTACACAGCAAAAAAAAAACAAACTAACGCCTGGAAAAAACAATTAGCAGAAAAAAAAATTAAATACAAGAGATAGATACTTTTGGAGTGGTGAAGTAAGTATCTCCAAAACTATGCTATTTCAGAAAGGAAGGAAGGGAAGGAGGGAGACAGGGAGTGAGGAAAGAAGGAAAGGAAAAAAAGGAAGAATACTGGCAAAAACTGTCAAAATCAGTTTTTTCAGAACTTTGAAATCTATTCAAAATCTTGCAACAATCTAAGGAGTATTTATGCAAGAAAAGGGGTGGAATCTCAGTAAGAAATGTTAGTTCCATGGCATTTTAACCAGCCCTGTTACCATCTCCCACTGCCCAGGTCTGCAGTAGTCCTGAAAACCAATAGCCTAATACCTATTGGAGGGGACAGATGGATCTGGATATTCCCAGAATACCCATTCTCGCAGAATTGTTACTATTTGCTTTACCTGGAAGTTCTCTGAAAAACCTCACTCACAGGGTTTTACTTTATTTGACCTAAGAGTTCACTCAGTGCAAGCAGCCTTTTGCCTGGGATGGTTGTTGAAAACAATCAGTGGCAATTGTTTAACATCTCAAATGCCTGAGTCAGTGATAGCAGCTGGGCAAATAAGAAGCTGATGAAAAAATATAAAAGGAAAAGCTGGAGATTGAGATGTCCATAGGGGGCTTTGAAAACCTATGACATATTGCTGGGAGTCTAGAAGGCCACATGCATGTGCAGGGCTGTGTGTATGCCCAGGAAAGACATGAGAAGGACCTAATCTCTCATTCTGGTTAACCTTGAGGTTTTGCACAAGAAGAAAGTGAAGGCTAAGTCAGAGTTGTAAACTGCTGGAGTATTGAAGGAGTGCCCTAAACACACACCATGCACCTCAACAAATGATGGGAGACTTATTGGTTCTAGGCACTTTATAATTATTAGTTGACAACTAAGCTAACCAAGAAGATACTTCAATGGTCATACATGGTCAAGAATAAAGACTGTAGAGAATTGGTTCAAGAAAGTCACTAAACATACAAACAGCAACAACAACAAACCATGGAGAGGGAAGAATTTGGTTTTCAAACTTGCCAAATTATATTATTTAAAATGTTGAGCTTTCAACAAAAAAAATCAGACATGCAAAGAAACAAGAAAGTATGGCACATACACAGGAAAGAAAAAAAAAGCCATCAATAGCAACTTTATATGAAGAAACTTTATATTCCTCTATGTTTAGAGAAAGCCCAGACATCGGCATTAGAAGACAAGAACTTTAAATCAATTATGACAATGTTCAAAGACTAAAGGAAACCATGCCTAAAGAATAATGAAAATTATGAGAACAATGTTTCATCAAATAAAGGATATCAATAAAAATGTAGAAATTTTTTTTAAAAAGAAACAAATAGAAATTCTGAGGTTGAAAAATAAAATAATTGAAATGAAAAATTCACTAGAGGGTCTCAAGATCAGATTTCAGCACACAGAATAAGAAATGAGTGAACTTGAATATAGGTCAATTAAGATTATCCAGTCTGAGGAAGAGAAAGGAAAAAAAATGAAGAAAAATCAACAGTGTCTCACATATGTGTGTGTTCTACATTGAGTTGTATCCCCTAAAAATATGTATTGTAATGCTGGCCCCTGTACCTGTGCGTATGATCCTATTTGGAAATAGGGTTTTTCTTTTGCTATGTTAATTAGGTCATGCCAGAATAGGGTAAGTCTTAAATCTAATCACTTCTGACTTATAAAAAGAGCAGAATAGACACAGAGACACACAAGGGAAGCAGATGCCAAGGAATACCAAGGAATTCCAAGAAACTCCAAGTAATTCTCAGGGTTTCTAACAAAGAAGAACCTTCCCTTGAACAGACACCCTGATTTGGACTTCTGGCCTCAAACACTGTGAGACAAAAAATTCTGTTATTTAAAGCCACTCATATGTGACATATATATATATATTTATAAAAGTACAAATATATTTTTTTAAGGCAGCACTAGGTAACTAAGACACTATGGTGCACCATCAAGCATACAAACATATACGTAATAGGAGTCCAAGAAGGAGAGGAGAGAAAGGAAGGGGCAGAAAGAATATTTGAGGAGAGGCGTGGCCAACATGGTAGAGTAGTTAGATGCTTCCTATAACCCTCTTACAACAAAGACCTGGAAAAACAAGTGAGGAGCCCTGAACAAGGCAAAGTTGAGGAATCCGTCTAACTGATAGGGGAGAGGCAGACGCTTTGGAAGAAGCGAAGAGCACCAGAGCCATGGCGGTGAAACTGCAGTGCCACAGCCATGCCAGTCCACGGTGAAGCAGGCAAACAGCTGTGCTGTACGTGCACTCGGGAAGCAGTTTCCACATTGAGAGAGACCCAGCAGCAGAGATTCTGCTTGGACACTCCAAACCAGTGGAAAACAGCTCCCAAGAGGCTAAGATAAGTACATGCATGCACCCTTTCGTGGGGATTAAAAAAAAAAAAAAGCCTATTTGGGAAAAACCTCTCTCCCTTTAACCTCCTCCCTCCGTGCTCTGCACCGGGAGTCTGCTGGGCCGGAAGTAGATCTCAAAAGGCGCCCTAAACCATTCTCCTGGCCTTGGAGAGGGAACAAATAAGCTACTGGCTCCCCTAAGCCAGGGACACAGGGTCAGCACAGCTCCTTTGCTAGGCACAGGTATCAGGGGTCTGCAGACTTGGAGTGCCTTACACCCCTGTATAGACTTGTGGGAACCCATCTCAACAGCGTTAGCCCTCACTACCACAGTACAACAGGAAAAACGTCTGAAGTTTAACTTCAACTGTTTCAGCTGTGAACTAGAAGATTTGTGACCCTTGAAACAGCCCTGCCCCTTAAGTACACACTTTTATCGATCTGCAGCAGGGGCTTGAGGACTGGTGATATTACCTAAAAAGCCTAGCTACCTGCGACAGGAGTCCAGGAAAAAGTGGGGGCCTCGAGTCTTTACAGCCAACACAGTGGGGTGCTCATAGGCCAGCTGCAAAACTCACCTACCTACTCACCCTAGAGAATAGGGACACACTTTCCTTTCAGACTCTCAGGGGTAGCCGTCAGCCCCCTGCCTGGCTCAGAGTGTGATCCCCTACCACAGCCAGAGTCCAGTGCCTGCACCAATCACCCATGCTTCTCTAGGACTGGGGGTGAAAGCCTGCATCACACACTTGGTGACCGACTGCTGAAACACCTGAGCTGAACCCATGTAGGAAAATTTCACAGAATCCTGTGTGCATATACTTAGTTACAGAACTAATTACCTGGTGACAGGACGTTAGGGATCCAAAAGCATCAAAAATCTAACTAGTGCACACGAGCAGCCTATTTAGGCATATCAAAACAAAATAAGAAGCTAGGTCTCACTAAACAAATACAAAATAAAATTATAATAAATTATTGATGGCTCGGAGACAACAGTCAATATCAAGTCACATAAAGAAGCAGTCCATGATGGCTTCAGCAAGCTCCCAAAATAAAGAATCAATAAATTCTCTGGAGGAAGAGAACTTCTTGGAATTGCCAGAGGCAGAATACAAAAGATTAATATTCAGAACTCTTCTAGAAATTAGAAATGAAATGTTACAGGATGCAGAAACAGCCAAGGAACAACAGACAAAGTAGTAGCAGAACTTAAAAAAGTTATTCAAGAACAAAATGCCAAAATTAATAGGCTGCAAGAATCCATAGAGAGACAGCAATCAGAAATCCAGAAGATTAATAATAAAATTTCAGAATTAGACAACTCAATGGAAAGTCATAGCAGCAGAATTGAGGCAGTATAAGTCAGAATTAGTGACACTGAAGATAAAGCTCTTGACGCCAACTTATTTCAGGAAAAATCAGATAAAAGAATTAAAAAGAATGAAGAAACTCTAAGAGTCATGTGGGACTCTATCAAGAGAAATAACCTACGAGTGATTGGAGTACCAGAACAGGGAGGGATAACAGAAAATACAGAGAGAATTGTTGGAGATTTGTTGACAGAAAACTTCCCTGATATCATGAAAGATGAGAAGATATCTACCCAAGATGCTCATCGAGCCCCACATAAGGTAGATCCCAAAAGAAAGTCACCAAGACATATATTATAATCAAACTTACCAAAACCAAAGATAAAGAGAGAATTTTAAGAGCAGCTAGGGATAAAAGAAAAGTCATCTACAAAGGAGAGTCAGTTAGAATAAGCTCAGACTACTCAGCAGAAACCACGCAGGCTAGAAGACAATGTGATGACGTATATAAAGCCTCGAAGGAAAATAACTGTCAGCCAAGATTATATATCCAGCAAAACTGTCTCTCAAACATGATGGTGAAATTAGGGCATTTCCAGATAAAGAGAAGCTCAGGGAATTTGAAAAAACCAAACCAAAATTACAAGAAATACTAAAGGGAGTCCTACGATTAGATAATCAGTAGCTAAAAACGCAAGACTAAAACACAGGACAGAGCAACCAGATATTGACTCAGATACAGATATTGAAAATACATCAAAGCTAAAACATTGAAAATAGGGAAACAGATATCAACATGTAAAAAAGGATAATATTAAAACAAAAAAGAGGTACTTAAAAAATGGAGACACTGATTTTCTATATGGAGAGGAAGTTAAGGTGATATTAAGTATTAAAAGACTAGTATAAACTTAGAAAAATAGGGGTAAATATTAAGGTAACCACAAAGGACTCTAACAATACTACAAATCAAAATAAAAAAGTAGAAAAACATAAAGACCCAGCAAACACAAAATCTACAACAAAGAAAAAGATGAAAAAATAAATAAAGAAAGAAAAACGAATCAGCACAGAAAATTGAAGAGAACAAAGAAACTGTGAACAACACACAAAGAGAGATATCAGGATGACAGCACTAAACTCGTACCTATGAATAATTATGCTGAATGTAAATGGACTTAATGCACCAATAAAGAGGTGGAGAGTGGCAGATTGGATAAAAAAGCATGATCCATCTATATGCTGCCTACAAGAGATGCACCTTAGACTTAAAGACACAAACAGGCTAAAACTCAAAGGATGGGAAAAAGTATATCAAGCAAACAACACTCAAAAAAAGAGCAGAAGTGGCAACATTAATATCTGACAAAATAGACTCTAAAGTAAAATCCACCGCAAAGGATAAGGAAGGGGACTATATAATGATTAAAGGGTCATTTCACCAGGAGGACATAACTATAATAAATATTTATGCACCCAACAACAGGGCTCCAAAATACATAAAACAAACCCTAACAGCTCTGAAGAGCGAGATAGACAGCTCCATAATAGTAGTAGGAGACTTCAATACACCACTTTCGGTGAAGGACAGAACATCCAGAAAGAAGCTCAACAAAGACACAAAAGAGCTCAATGCTACCAAAAACCAACTTGATCTCATAGACATATACCGAACACTGCACCCAACAGCAGCCAAGTATACTTTCTTTTCCAATGCACATGGAATATTCTCCAGAATAGACCACATATTAGACCATAAAGCAAGCCTTAACAAAAACCAAAACACCGAAATATTACAAAGCATCTTTTCTGACCATAAAGCCATAAAAGTGGAAATCAACAACACAAAAAGCAAGAAAAAAAATTAAACACATGGAAACTGAACAACACCTTGCTCAAAAACTACTGGGTTATAGAAGAAATTAAGGAAGGAATGAAGAAATTAAGGAGGGAATAAAGAAATTCATAGAATCAATGAGAATGAAAACACATCCTACCAGAACCTTTGGGACGCATCAAAAGCAGCACTCAGAGGTCAGTTAATAGCAATAAGTGCACACATCCAAAAAGAAGAAAGGGTCATGATCAAAGCATTAACCCTACAACTGGAACAAGTAGAAAGAGAGCAGCAAAAGAAGCCCACAGGTGCCAGAAGGAAGGAAGTAATAAGAATTAGAGCAGAATTAAATGAAATAGAGAATAGAAAAACAACTGAAGGAGTTAACAAGTCCAAAATCTGGTTCCTTGAAAAGATCAACAAAATTGATAAACCATTGGCCAAACTGACAAAAGAAAAACAGGAGAGGAAGCACATAACCTGTATAAGAAATGAGATGGGTGATATCACAACAGACCCAACTGAAATTAAAAGAATCATAACAGATTACTAT